>NC_140279.1:10077025-10147025 GCF_964030765.1 Micromesistius poutassou | reverse complement strand
AGGTCAACAAGCGAGCATGTGATTGGGCTGATTGAAATCACGATCCCTGATTGGTCGGACAAGAGGGGGGGGAGGAGGAAGAGGAGGAGAAGAAGGAGGAGGAGGAGGAGGAGAAGGAGGATGAGGATGATGAGGAGGAGGAGGATTGTGATATGATAAAGTAAAACAACACCAAGCCCAACAAGGGACGCGCGATAACGAGAGAAACATCATCTCCACGTCGCTACATTCTGCTCAAAGCCCTCCCCTCCTCGGGTGGTTTGGACCGGGACTCAAACTCCCTCACCTCCCACTGGGCTGCCCATGGGTGCCCGGGGAGGGGTGGCTCATCCCACCAACCCCCCCGTCCCCTGTCCCCCCCTAGCGACGAGCCTCCACCATGCTAGCCCTGGGCCATGCGCATTAATGCTACGCTAATTAGCGCTGGAGCTGACCGGCCGATTATGCACGGCGGAGTGGAGATCCAGAGGTTAGCGGGAGCATCTCCAACCAGCATCTAAACACACAAAACCAGCAGCTTGTGGAGCTCAGCGTGCGTTATCCGGACCGACACATCGCTGATCCTCGACGTCTCAACCGCTCAACTCTCACCATGTCACTCTTCACTCATTCATAGCTAACACATGGTTACAATGTTCTGGTTAGCCTTGGCAGACATGTGTGTTTACCGTCTCCGGTCACTAACAGATCACTATTTGGCCTACGACAGATGCTAATTAAATTTGCTAATCATAATTATGCAAACACACACGCTTTTGTATCAATAAATATCGACAAACTATGTTCATGTATAATAAATACGTTCCATGATCATTCATATTCAAAAGGCGGTACGACTGTGATTGGATCATAATGGTTTTATGAAGCGAGTCCGTTGGGTTTTACTGGATGACAGAGAGCGCTCCTCCAGCTTTAAAAACACCGGCAACAAACAAACGCCGTCCCAGTCCAGACGCACATAAAAAGCGTTTTACGGTTGTTTGTGTAGCGTTTCCACGCGGCCCTAAAACACGGCGGCGGTCTGGAGACGTCCTCCTCTCCTCCTCGCTCCCTGGCCCAATTAGCGACCATGTTTAAAGAGCAGACTTGTGACCAGAAGGCTCGATTCCCGGGAGGGACGCAGGGGAGGGGGGTGGGGGGGGGGGGGTGGTACTTAACCTGGAGTGCTTCAGTAAATATGCAGCCGGTGGAGCCGAGGTAGGTCATAAAAACAGAGCGAGGAGCTGAGCGGCCCACCCGGGACAGGGGGGGGGGGGGAGGGGGGTGTGTGGGCTGTCACTTCTACGGTTTCCAGCAAATAACTTCAATAACTTAGCAGGGATGAAAAGTTGTCTGCGTGGGGGTGGGGGGGAGGGGGGGGGGGGGGGGGGGGGGGGCGGCGGCGTATGGCCCCGGTGGCGACCATAACCGGCGCTTTTGTCCTGACAGAATCCCGACTGTGATCTGATCTGCAGTCGGCCGCCGCCGCCGCCATCAGCACAACCATCTGTACGCTTTACTGCCTGTGATCATCACCGCCGTCAAGGGCCTGTCGCCCTGCTTTACAGCCTCGCTCCGCCTGTCTGTCTGACACACTCACACGCGGCCTGTCTGTCTGCTAAGCACACACTGCCTGTCTGTCTGTCTGTCTGCCACACACACACACACACACACACACACACACACACACACACACACACACACACACTGCCTGTCTGCTAAACACTCACACTGCTCTCTTACAGCCTGTCTGTCTGTCTGCCACCATCCCACCCACTAGCATGCTAGTACACACACACACACACACATACACAGACACACACACACACACACACTAGAATAAGATCCAGGCCTGTATGACGAAGTTAAGCCCCCAGTGAGGAGGATAGAGCAGGAGGAGCCGCTGCATGAAGACTACAGAACACATCCCTCACTGTTCAGCCTACAGAATCCTTCAGAGAGACACACGGTAAACATGTTGAGTCCGAGGCGTCTCCAGACTCTAAACAAGCCGTTCCCGTGATCTGAACAGGGCTGCGATGCGTTGTGTTGCGTCATGTGTGTTTGTGTACATCTGGTACCGCACACATCGACGGACTAATTCAAACCCTCTGCAACGTAAGACAAAGCCCGCACGGCGGTGACTCTCTCCCCCCTGACGTGGAGGACGTCTCTGGCCGCTTTAATATATGGACAAGCCCCGTCTGGAACCTTTAAAGGGCAGCTCATATACATCCACCTCATCACGCGTCCCACCGCTGAATACCATTAGAATATGATTAAACCGGCAATTAGAGCCGCCGATATGAAAACCTTTTGTTCTTTTTAAGTTCCTCGTCTCTGGGAGTGACGGTGATCAGCGTGTGATCTCGTGAGACCACGACACTTGTGAGTTTAGTGCGGGCGTCGCGGTACAGTATGGAGGAGGCGGCATGGAGTGAGTAGCAGCAGTAACTGACCCTGCTGTCAAACATACACCACTACCAAAGATACAGGAGTAATAATCATATTTTAGGCTGAATCCAGCCTCCCTGAATCTTCTACAGAGACACAGATCTTCTGCGTTTGCAGAAGATCAAAGGCAATAAAACGGGAAAAATCAAATCATTCAGAGGTGGTGTTAAAGTGGAGTTGGTGGTACTGTAAGGTGGTGGAGGTTATGGTTGCGACTATGGAGGCTATGGCCGGTACAGTGGTGGTGATGGTGTGGAGGCTATGGCCATACAAGAGGCCGTGTTTATCCTATAACACCAGTAAGAAAAAAATTATGCAAACGCAAACAAGCATAAATTCCGGTCCAGTCAGCGGAACGGGGTCAGACTTTAAGAGGAATCTCAGTGAGTTTACGTGGGGGGTTGGAGAGAGGGGGGCGATCGATGCTGAAACACGCTCCGACTGTACCACTAACGCCCGCTGACAGACGGATCTGAGCCGACTTTGAACCTGAGCGCTGGATAACCCCCCCCGACAAGACAGGCGGCGGACGGGCCCGCAGACAGCGTGGAACCGCCCCCCCCCCCCCCTCTGCCGTGACGCGGGTGGAAGGTCCGGCCGGAGATCAGGGCGGGACCAAGGGCGGCAGGGATGGACGGGATTGGTTGGTTGAGGATTTGAGTGGCGGTGGATCGGGACAGGTCGGATGTGAGAACGGAGATGAACCCGAAGAACTGAGGTTGAAAAAAATAATCTGTTGTTTGTGTTTGTTGAAAAGGTGAAACGCTGAACGTTTATGAAAGTCTCTCTTTCCCAAAGCAAACGTAATGTAGACGTCATGTCGGTGTCATGTTGGTGTCATGTTGGTGTTTAAAGAGACGGGGGGGGGGACTCACCCAGAGCAGGCGGGGTGCCCACGGCAACCGGCAGGAACTGGAGGATTCTGGGAAAACGCTTGGTCTGAATTAGCATGAGAGAGGAGGAAGAGAAGGGAGAGGGAGGGAATGAAGAGTAGAGGGGGGGGAAGAGACAAAGGAGGAGATGAAGAGGAGGGAGAGGAGAGGATAAGAGGAGTCAGCAGGTTCTTATAACCTCAACAGTCTACGCCTTGTTTCCTAGCGGAGGCTAATTAGCTAAGTTTTCCTCTGTGCGGCGTTTCCCGGCTAACAGAGAATGCTTAGCAGCGCTATTCCCCCGGGACGTCTTCAAAGCTCAAACGGGGAAATTAGAGGCAGAAAAAATAACAATAATACTGCAAGGCTGTGTGTGTGTGTGTGTGTTTAAAAATGCAGGGCATGAACATATAAACTGGATTAAACTCTCAAAAGTATTAGTTGTGGATAATTAGGAAACTGACTTCTATCATGTAAACACACCAGGAAGCAATTTAAAGACACACGTGTGCACGCACACACGCACGTACACACACACACACACACACACACACACACACACACACACACACACACACACGCACCCGCAAGTGAAATCCGCACATATAAATAAACTCCCCACAGATTGTAGATCTTGTATATATTTTGTATATTTAGTAACTCAACTGACAATAATGTGTTATATCTTACTTATATTATTTTTGCATCCACATTTCTGCTATTGTCTATATCTATTCCTATCTACTGTCCTTGACTATTACTTATGGTCCTCTGGGACTAAACAAACACGTCATCCATCATATCTTATATGTTAGTCTCTTCTCCCCCCCCCTTCCCCCGCCCCTCCCCTCTCTATCCTGACTGGTCGGTGCTAATGATGTAGCATTAGCTAACTAGGGAACACATCACAGCTCTGTAATTGTTTGGTTTCGCAGCGTTGGATCACTGTCATTAATTACAGACCAGTAATTACAGGCTCCCCACCTGGATAATTGCCAGATCATTTCAATGAGTCCCATGGTGATGGTGGTCATGGTGGTGGAGGCGTGGGTGGTGGGGATGGGATTAAAAGTGGTGGTGGTGGTGGTGGTGGTGTACAGGTGGAGGTTATTTTAACAGTGGGGACGGTGGTTTTGTTGGTAATGATGGTGTTAGGTTGCTGGTGTCGGAGGTGTTAAGGTGGAGGTTATGGGGGCTAGGGCCGGTACAGTGGAAGTGGTGTTTCAAAGGTGGTGGTGTTAAAGGGGAGTTGGTGGTACTGTAAGGGTGGAGGGGGTGTGGTTCTGGTGGAGGTGATGTTGTTATGGTGGAGGATATGGAGGCTATGGCCAATACAGTGGTGGTGTTATGGTGTTAGGGTGGAGGTTATGCAGGCTAGAGTCTGGTAGTGGTGATGGTGTCAGGGTGGAGGCTGTGGAGGCTAGAGGCCTGTACAGTGGTGATGGTGTCAGGGTGGAGGCTGTGGAGGCTAGAGGCCTGTACAGTGGTGGTGGTGTCAGGGTGGAGGCTGTGGAGGCTAGAGGCCTGTACAGTGGTGGTGGTGTCAGGGTGGAGGCTGTGGAGGCTAGAGGCCTGTACAGTGGTGGTGGTGTCAGGGTGGAGGCTGTGGAGGCTAGAGGCCTGTACAGTGGTGGTGGTGTCAGGGTGGAGGCTGTGGAGGCGATCTGAGTGAGTCAGCCTCTGCTCTGTGCAGCCGGTGGCCGTGACAACCAGCAGGGATTAGCATGCTAGCTCTGGAGCTGCGGGGCCCGGTCTCCACGCCAACCCCAGAGCCCGCCAACCCTCAGCAGGTCTCTGACCCCGGGCCGGCCTGCCGACGCCTCCTCCGTTAGCCCGTCCAGCAGGAGCAGAGGGGTCAACTCCACCTCCTCCTCCACCACCACCTCCTCCTCCCTTCCCTGCCGGAATCCTCTCTCTGCCAACTCGACTCAGTGTCTCCTGGCTGTTCTGCTCCACCAACCCCCACCCTCCTCCACCACCCCCACCCAGAGCTCCATCTCCGCTGCCAGACCTGGTGTCCCTCTCTGCCAACCAACCCACATTACGCTTCCTGTTAGCGCTCTCTCTCTCTCTCTCTCTCTCTCTCTCTCTCTCTCTCTCTCTCTCTCTCTCTCTCTCTCTCTCTCTCTCTCTCTCTCTCTCTCTCTCTCTCTCTCTCTCTCTCTCTCTCTCTCTCTCTCTCTCTCTCTCTCTCTCTCTCTCTCCCACCTCCTCCTCCTCTCCTCCCTTCTATCCACCTCCTCCTCTCCTCCCTTCCCCTCTCCTCACCCTCCTCCCCTCTCCTCCTCCCCTCTCCTCCCTCCTCCTCCTCTCCTCTCCCCCCTCCTCCCCCCCTCCTCTCTCCTCCCCCCCTCCTCTCTCCTAACTGTCGGCTCACATCGTATTACGTTGGCCTCGTGCTGCAGGACTCTCAGACATTGCGGCCGATCAGCTTCCATTAGGGCGGCCATTATCAGCCCAAATCAGTCGCATCTCAGCGTTTAAGTGTCGAGAGTTCACCGTGCAGCTCTGCCGCGTGGAGCCAGGGGGTCCGACACGGAGAGCAGCGCTACACCCTCCTCCCTCCCTCCCTCCCTCTCCTCCCTCCCTCGCCTCAAAAACACCAACACCAACACAACAACAACAAAAACACAGCGAGGGATTTCACAGGGCCAGGGTCTGAGGGGAGAGGGGGAGGAGGGGGGGGGAGAGAGAGGGGAGAGCGGGAGGAGGGGGAGAGAGGGGGGGGTGAGGGAGAGAGAGGGGGAGGTTGGGGAGAGAGAGGGGAGAGAGTGGGAGGAGGGGGGGGGGGGGGGGAGAGGGCGAGGTGGGGGAGAGAGGGGGGAGAGAGGGGAGAGGGCGAGGTGGGGGAGAGAGGGGGGAGAGAGGGGAGACGGGGGAGGAGGGTGGGAGAGATCCTGGCTCTGCTGATAAAACATCCACAACAAGCGTCTTCCGGGCCGCACACAGAAAGCCGTTATGATCCCGTTCACTACTTCCAGTCCGACACCACCCGCCTCTCGCTCCGGCTGAACGCTCACCGCCCCCCGCCCCCTCCCACCCCACCCTCCACTCCCCCCCAGCCCCCCCCCCCCCCCCCCAAGCCCCGCAGACCCCCGGACCCAGGCCACCCCGGGCTGCTCATCTCTAATGAACGGGAAGAGTGGGGCCAGACTGCCTGGATCACACAGCACCCTGGCCTACATACAGCTGCCCCCACCCCCCAGCACCCAGCACCCACTCAGCACCGGGCACCCACTCAGTACTCAGCACCCAGCACCAAGCACCCAGTGCTCAGCATCCAGCATCCAGCACCCACTGGGCACCCACTCCATACTCAGCACCAAATCCCCAGAACCTAGCAGCCAGCCGCATGCCACTCGCTTTATTTAAAGTGATTGCATTTAGCAGGCGAACAGCAGCATGGCTATTTCAGCTCTTTGAGAACCCCACAAGACCCCCACCCCCCCCCCACACACACACACACACACACACACACGCCTAAGGCCTTCCACACACACACACACACACACACACACACACACACACACCCCCCTACCAGTTGGATCGCCCAACATGCCCACCCAATAACTCACACACACACACACACACACACCACAGTCTTCAGACACACATACACACCCTAGGCCTCTCACAACCGCATGCACACACACACACACACAGCCAGTGAGACCTCCCAACACGCCCACCCAATCACACTCTGACACACACACACAGTGTCTCCTCATCCATACCATAATAAGATGCAGTGAAAACAGGGAAAACGATGGCTTATGTTTCAACCCAAGAGGAAAGTTTCTGTCAGGATGCTCGTGTCTGCAGCTCTGAGGACACACAACACACACTCTATTCACACAACTCTCTCCTCACACACACTCTCTCCTCTTCAGACATAAAGGCTGATAAAGACATGATTATAACGCAACACTCTCCACTAATGGGCTAATATCAACGTCTTTTAAGTGCACAAAATGATGACATGATCAACACACACACACACACACACACCTACACATCTTTACACACACAAACGCACACACACACACGCGCGCCGCTAATTGAGATTTTCACACAAGGACACGTGGAGCCGCCAGGCTGAGATTAATTGCGCTCGCTATCATTACGTGGAAAATCAACAATTTTTAAAATGCTGGAACACCTACCCCGCCCCCCTCTAATGGCAGCAGTAAGAGGAGTCTCGCTGGGCCCACCCATCTAACCAGCACCGGGGGGGGGGGGGAGGGGGGGCGGCAGCCATCAGTGCCTTGACGCACATGCTTTCAGACAACACCCCCCCGCCCCCCCACACATCCCCTCCCAGGCAGCCAATCATAGCGAGTCATGTGACCCGACATGTGCACCCGTTCGGCCCGCGGTGAGCGACAGACGAGATGGAACCGGAACAAACACTCAGGCGAGCTCTCCGCCGTGGAGGCGAGGAGCGGAGCCGCTCAGAACTATAACGGGATCACTGACCTGCTCTTTATTGTGTGTGGGTGTCGAGTTTATATATTTAGAAATAAGTTACAATGCGTACTTATTCAACAATTTTTTTCAAAATGAACACCACAAAAACAGTTTTGTGAAGTATTTTACTTTCAGATTCCTCAACCCACTAACGGTGACATTGTTGGGATGACTTCAACAGCTCTGACTGGGCGGAGCCACGATTCAACCAATCAACACAGAGACCTCAACAGTAAGGTGTGGTCAATATTGTCCATCAAAACCTTCCCGGTCCAATCCCATCCGGTCCAATCCCATCTTCTTTACGTTACTTTGTAATCACATCACTAGGCTGACATCACCAGACCAATTCAGGAATTGGTATGAGTCTGTAAATTCTCTTTGATTTCCAAGGGACGCCAACCATCAACGCCGGTCAGAACGCATGCGGACGCAATTGGACAGACCAATCAGAGGAAATATTTTTGAGTACGAGCCAGACCTCACCTGCAGAGCTCGCCAGATTCGGACCATTAGGTGTTGGGTATCAGTGTTTACTGGTAGGTGTCTCAATACCAACCAGTACACACCAGTACACAACAAGTACCAGTATGTACTGTGTACAGGTGTGTACTGTTACGTATTGTGTATTGGTGTGTATCGGTTGGCGTATAAACAACCAATACACAACGGTACAACAAGTACAGTGTGTGTGGTGTCTCGGTGTGTACCAGTACGTATTGTGTACGTGTATCAACACAATGAACTGATAACCCCCCTCCCCTCACATGCCATCAGAGACGGAGCTCATGTCCGCTCGCAACAAGATAGCCGCCCCCTAATTTAATCGGCGGCGATTACCAAAACAAGCGCATCGAGCGGACGCCAGCACGGGTCAGAGGTCAAGTAGGTCTCCATCGATGAGGAGGAGTGTTTCCGTGGCGACGTGGCCCCCGCCCGTTAGCCTCGGTATTGACTAATGCATGAGAGCGGTGTCAGTGCCCATGGGGGCCCCGGCCCCCTGACGCGGGCCCCCCCCCCCCAGTGAGACGCACACAACATATCCTTCTTCAAACAGTATCAATGACAGCCAAATAGCCCAGCTTGTCTCCGGCAGCACACAGAGAAACCCGGAGAACCTTCTAATGATGCGAGTCGGGGGAGCGCCCGTCTCCGCGGCGACGGCGAGAGACGGCGTCCCATGTGAGCGCCGCTACACACGCGGGGAAAATAATAACAACAGCTTCCTGGATCACTCACACCGCGGCGCCGCACGCCGCACATCCAAACACACCCCGTCGCCCACCCGCCCTCACCGCTCTGATCCGGGGAGTCAACACTCGTTAGGATAACCATTAGAGCCCCGCCCCCTTCCCGCCGCCGCGGCCCAGGAACGGCTCTCCGGGGGGGGGGGGGGGGGTATTGGACATGATAGGTAACATGAAACACTGCTTTCATTCTGCTCATCAAGCCCACATTTCATATTCTAATTACAACAAAAGCCACTTCAATATTTGTCTTGGGGGGAGTCTGGAGCCTGGAACCAGCTCCCTGATTGGCTAATGCTAATGCTGTGTTTGCTGCTAGCTCTGCCGCGCCGCAGCAGACTCCACCTCAACTTCAGGGGGCTATAGACACCGGCACCCCCACATTGGGGCGTTAAACTCCTTAAGTTATTCTCTTATTGGCTTTGTGGCCAACCCCTTACGTTCCCCCCCCTCCCCCCCCTCCCGCTAACGAGCGCGTGTCCGGGCATCGCTGGCAGGACGGTGTCCTAAAGCAAGAGTTAACGGCCTCGTTAGACCAGGAGCAGAGCCCAGGTGTCCAACATCGCCGCCGTTAAAAACATATCCTTCCTCCCGCTCAGCCCCGGCCACACATCGCGGCCAATCACAGCGAAGGAGGACGCCCGGCGTCTTAATGCCAAGAAGCTAGGCACGCTAACGGCCGCTGATTAGCATCGTTTAGCTCTAATTAATTACCTTTACCTAATTAGACGCCCTTTTTGGGCCAGACACGGAGTCAAGTAGAGCACATTATTAGCCTGCTCATCGGGCTCTTTAGGAAGGCTGAATTAATGCACCGCGCCGGCCGAACCAGGCTGCTAATTGCGCAGGTGTTGCCCGGTGGCAGCGCTTCATCATCCGGCGGCGAGCTGGGATTATTAGCCCGGTCCTCCACCCGGGAGCAGCCCAGCCTCATTACTTACTCCGGGTCCTGGGTTATTTATTACATCTGGCCTTCCACCATTACACATATTGATTCATGGAGGCTATTCCTTCCCCTCACCTCTCCTCCGGGCCGTTAATAAGCCCCGTCCTAGCGCCGGCTCTGCGGTGCGGCGGACAGGAGAGGAGAGCGCCATGTCGGGGAATTAGCATCGCAGCCACCGCCACGGAGCAGGAGTAGGAGGAGGAGGAGGAAGAGGAGGAACACATTTGTTCAAGAACAGCCGATTATGTGTTTCAAAGATTAGATGGCATGTTTAACCGGATCCAAAACGATTCTGTGTGGAAGCGGTGGTGGGGAATGATTTTATACATGACAGTCAATATTAATGTGTTTTAATGAGGAGTATGTTGTGTTTACAGGTATCGACTATCACTGAGCCGAGCCTATAGATACGCATAAATATACATATCTAGAAATATATCTTCACTGGATGTTTTTTTTATTGGTACATACGGCTTTCCGAATGATGCTAAATAATGCTGATGCTAAATAATGCCGTTGAGGCCAATAATTTATACATTTGAATGTTATTGAATGAGATTTCATTAGAATGAGACTCAGGAGGAGGGGAGTGTCCTGGAAGGCCCGGTGGAAGGCTGGACACTCTGGCCCGGGACTTCGGATGCAGGGAAGTTTGTGCCGAATATTCTCAAATAAAATTAAATAAATGCAAGTTCCCCTCCTCGTATATAAATTAGACGTGTTTACATTATAGATGTACATTATTTTCTGAGAATATGTACCCAGTCTGCCATATGTGCAATATGAACATTTACAAATCTGTTATGAATCTACTACGACAGTATTATAGCCAATAATCGAAAGTTGCACTTAATTAGAAATTAAATGTGGCACTTAATCTGAGCGGGTGACGAGCAGACTCAGAGCTGCGGGGCGATTGGCTAAAAGGTAGAAAACAACTCAGACGATTCCAAGACGTCCTGACAGCTGGGTTCTCTCTCCTGCGTCTCTCAAGGCCTCGTCTGAGAACCCACCAATCACAGCGAGCGCTGAGCGGACAGCAGGAGGAAGTTGTGCGTCCGGGGGAAGGCCTCGGGGAGGAAGTGGACATGCATATGGCCCGCCCCTCCACGCCCCCCCGATGGCCCCTTGGACCGCCGTGCTGCAGCACCTCGGCCAATTGGGATGCAGAAGACAGCTGTAACCAAGCATGCTCAAGGGCACTGACCTGGAAACCAAAGGCGGTCTCTGGCTGCCCCCCCCCCCCCCCACACCTCTCAGCCCTGTTGGTATTGTCCTACTATTCATGTGGAACGCTCCGTTTAAACATGCATATGAGAATAAAATGACAAGGCAGATTAGAGGCTGATGTGCTCCTGTATGTGCTTCAGTCTAGTTATACTACAGTTATAGTACTACAGTCATAATAGTTATAGTACTGCAGCTAGTACAGTAATAGAACTACAATTATAGTTCTTAGCTAGTAGAGTAATACAACTACAGTTATAGTACCAAAGCTAGTACAGTTATAGTACTACAGTTAGTACAGTTATAGTACTACAGTTACTACCCCAGCTAGTACAACAGTAATAGTATAGTATAAGAAAGCAGAGTTCTATTAGTATGGTCATCAGCAGCACAATGTTTTCCATTCAGTAGACTTTCATTTTTTTGTGCAGTATTTTGATGTTTACCAAGATCGTCTGGTGTTTGTTTAACGTCAGCATCATGACACCATGCGTGTATTTGCATGATTTCCACGCTAATGTTTGAAGCGTGTGCAATGTGTTTTTAAATGCCTCGCAGGGCTTTGGTCGCACTGCTTTCTTCTCCACTCATCTGAGAGACATCACACAATGTGACAAATCCAGAACAAGACGACTCCGCCTCCTCCAGCCATCCTCAGCATCATCTATCCCCGACCGGCCGAGCACGCAGCTCGTTCAATGGATCGGAAGACGGCAAATTAACAAAACTGACGTGACATGATCTGTCATCCGCCATTACGAGCCAATGAGCTTTCCCTGTTCCGGCACATGGGCGTATTCCCAGAGGTTGATGCTTTCTTTTCAGAGTACAGCAGGTGTTTCCAGCGTGCTGAAGAAACGCTCGACTGACAGAGGACAGGAAGTGTGAGGGACAGACGACGCGGGAAGTTGGCCTGCTGTCGTATGCGTTTGAACGCATCACAAAAGAAGTCAGAAACACGTCTTGAGGAGGCTTTAAACTGTGGCTGACTCGCGTCACGTTTAGAGACAATTAAAGCACTTACAGCCTGACGGAGGGGGGGGGGGGGGGTGCTCAGATGGCCAACATCACACATCGCCGTGACGACTGAAGGTTTGTACTCTATTGATAGTTCCTGACGCCGTATTATCCTCGCGCAACGCTAACACATGACCTCAATTCATCTGTCTGTTTGGTATGTTAGCTCGGAGGCTATATCCTCACACTCACGCACACACACACACTATAATTCATCTAACAGACTTTTTGTTATGTTTTTTATGTTAGCTATGATCCTATATTCTCACACACACACATACACACACCATACCATAATTCATCTAACAATCCTATTGTTATGTTAGCTTTGATGCTATATCCTCACACCATAATTCATCTAACAATATTTTTTTTTTTGTTACCTATTATCCTATATCCTTACACATACATACACACAGACACACCATACCATAATTCATCTAACAGTCCGTGTAGTCTGTGTAGCTCTGATCCCCTACCCCCCCCCCCCCCCCACCATGACCACCCACCCCTCCACACACCCCAGCGCTCGCTTCACGTGTTTTAGCGTTCATCCCTGTCTCCACGCCGGCTGCCGTAAAAATCCATGAAAAGTTTGCGAGCGGCCCGCTGCCAAAACAAAGGTCACCCAGCCGGTGTACCCCCCCCCCCCCCCCCCCCCCCATCCTCCTGCCGTCTTTGGGAAGGGTGTTGGGGGGCGGTGTGGGCGGAGCCTTAAGGTGCTTGCTCCCTCCCTGCGTCTGACTAACGGGCTCTCTAGTGCTGTCCTCAGCACTCGGTGGGGCGGCTGAGTAATGGCGCCCGTACATCACCGCGCCGCCACGCCAGCCTCCGTTTACTCTCCCCGACAGTAATTTAGTGCTTGCTCTTTTCCACACTTGTCACGCCGTGTTTTTCCCGGCGTTGGAGGCGGCGGTAATTAACGGAGCGCGGCGCGCGGCCCGCCTCCTTCATCATGGCGGATAATTGTGCTCCTTGTCTGTCAGGGTAACCTCTCTGCTTCCCCACAACTCACCGCCCGCCATTTGTCACGCCGCGCGGGGAAGGGCCGGATCCGGGGGCCCCTAGCCTAGTGTCGCGGCGCCTCCTCTCCCCATTTGTTCGGGTAGGGAGGGTCATTTATATATCTCGCCTCCGCCGGCGCCGGGAGACGCGCGGTAAACCCACCTGAGCGCCTGATGGCGTCGGCTGCCGGCGCTTTATTATTATTTATTCCCGGCTGCTGAGAGAGAGGCGTGTGTTGTGTGTGAAGGAGAGGCCTCATAAACAGGCCCCTCCCCCCTCCGCATCGCCGCCACGACGACGCCGAGGGCCGCCGCTGCAGGCGGAGGAGAGACCGGGCCGCGGCTCGTCTGTTTCCAGCCCGGTCCGGCTCCTCTCCTCTCCGCAGCGGCGGCCGCAGGATGCCGTGTGAGGCTGTGAGGCTGCTCCACTGTGAGGCTGCTCCTCTGTGAGGCTGTGAGGCTGCTCCACTGTGAGGCTGCTCCACTGTGAGGCTGTGAGGCTGCTCCACTGTGAGGCTGCTCCACTGTGAGGCTGTGAGGCTGCTCCACTGTGAGGCTGTGAGGCTGCTCCACTGTGAGGCTGCTCCACTGTGAGGCTGTGAGGCTGCTCCACTGTGAGGCTGCTCCACTGTGAGGCTGTGAGGCTGCTCCACTGTGAGGCTGTGAGGCTGCTCCACTGTGAGGCTGCTCCTCTGTGAGGCTGTGAGGCTGCGTGGCAAGCAGAGCCACGTGTCACACTCTATTTTTACCGGCGGTGGCCGCGGCGGTGATTCACCGTCTTGTTACCGCGCTCCTCCTCGCCGGCGCCATATCCATCAGGCCGACCCGCCCCCCGGAGGTTAAGTCATCAATAACTCTGGAGGAGCTGCTGCACTCCGGGACACGCCCGCTTGCATAACGTCCTCTGACTGGATCCTCTCCTGTTTCCACCCCCCCCCCCCCCCCCCCCAGACCCCCACCCCTACCTCCACCCAAACACCATCAGCACCACCCCGACACCCCCTCCACCCAACCGCACTCCATCACCGCTTCCTCCAGGACCAGCTTCTCCACCCCCCCACACCACCACCACCTCCTCCTACTCTTCCCCTCCACCGCCACCGCCGCCACCCCAGCCTCCTCCACCCTCCTCTCCTGGAGAATTTCTCCTTCTCCTCTCCCTCTCTGCTCCGTGGTCCCAGACAGGGGCTAATGGGATGTGTGGTGAGGGCTTCAGGATCCATCACCGGCTAGCTGAGGAATTAGCATGGAGCTCCTGCATCAGCTGCCAGAGCTGTCAGGGCCGGGCTGAGCGCGCTTCATTATAGCGCCGGCCCCGCTGTCTCTCCCCGTCCTCTCTCTCCTCTCCCTGGCCTCGACGCACAGCTGCGGGGGAGAGAGGGTGAGGGAGACGGGAAGGGGGAGAGGGGGGGAGGGCCAGGGCACACTCCCCCCTCCCCCCGTGTCGGCCGCGGTCGGCAGCCGGTAAATTAGGATACTCTGTCGCGCCTTTTCTGGAAATTAGGGAGCAAAAGAGGACCTTCCTCCTCCCCACTTCCAGAGACAAGCGTTTGCCCCGCCCCCCCTTTCATCGCCTCCCTCCACCTATCACAGCGCGCCGCCGGCCCCCCTCTCCGAGCGCGCTTGTGTGTGTGTGTGTGCGTGTGTTGTGTTATTTTTTAAGCAGTGCGAGGGAGTGTCTTTAAAACTATTAGCGTAATTAGGCTAACGCTCGCGGCGCTGGAGGAGCTCTTTGATTACTCACATCGCCGCGGCGACCGGGCCTGGCTCCCTCCTGCTCCCCGTCCCCATCTTCCTCTTCTGGTGACGAGCCCCCCAGTGCCTCGTTGGAGGACCGGATGGAGGACCCCCCCCCCCCCGACACCCCCTGCCTCCCTCCCCCCTCTCCCCCGGCCCCTCAGAGTCTCGTCCTGGTGTCGCCCAGCCAGGATTAGACGGGGCGCTCTAAGAAGGTCAGGGGATAGGAGAGGAGGGGAGGAGGGGAGGGGAGTAGAGGAGGGGAGGAGGGGAGCGGCCTGCAGCCAGGCCGAGGCTCCGCCACTCCTCCACCTCTGATTAGCAAATCAAAGCCGCCCGCGGAGCCGGCACCCTCACCTGGTTCAGTCTCTCCGCAGTAATCACATGACCACTTCCCCCTGACTGACACTTCTCCTTATAATTGGCCCATGATCTGGTGAGGATCGGATAACCACACCCCCCTCTGAGGGGGGAGAGCGGCTCGAGTGACCTGTCTCTCCCCCTCTCCCTCCCTTCCACTCTCTCTCTCGCTCTCTCTCATCCCTCCCTCTCTCACCATCCATCTCTCGCTCTCTCTCCCTCACTCCCCCTCTAAGTCCACCCTCCCCCTCTCCCCACAGGACCATCTGCAGGGCCCGTAGCCGTGCTGCCGTGCGGTGGCGAGCATCTCAGAGTTCGACAGCGGTGTGAATATTCAATGAGCAGCAGACTCTCTAATTACTGTTCATTTGCCAGAGTATCAAAGCCTAATTACTGTTCACTTTAATGCTCCGAGGACAGCGGGTTAGAGTCAGATGCCCTCCAGAGATCAGTCAGTCCCTCTTTATCTCTCCCCTCCCTCCCTCTCTCCGTCTCTCCCCTCCCTTTGCCCCTCCATCTCTGTCTCCCTCTGTGTCCCTCCCCCCCTCCCTCCCTCTAGTCATGGCTGCTGCATTGTTTCTGTGTTTGTGTATGTATGAGCGTTAGTATGAGTATATATCTCTATGCATGAGTGTGTGTGTGTGTGTGTGTGTGTGTGTGTGTGTGTGTGTGTGTGTGTGTGTGTGTGTGTGTGTGTGTGTGTTGGCGTATGTAAGCAGAACATGTAATCCTGTGTCGTGTGTGTTTTAGTGTGCGAGGAAACGATCAAAATGTCTTCAAACAAACACGTTAATCAGTGGCGCCCGAGACGTGAGCGGGAGTGACAATAGGTCCGTCATCGCCGCTGCATTGTTTTCTTTCCTCCTATTTGTTGTCGCCCCCCCCCCCCCCCACACACACACACCCTGGCTTCTTCTGGGTAAATCTCTGACAAGAAAGAGGAGGGACGCCGTCAGAGAAGTGTTTCTGCTTCTCACCTCCTCCTGACAGAAGCCACCGCAGCCCCTAACTGCGGCGTTTGACAGCTTCTGTCACCAATTAGCCGCTAAATCAGCAGCACCCCAAACAACACACAGCGACACACTCTATCTGTCCGTTATTAAGCGCTTGTTTAAGACGCCTCCTCTCCTCGCCTCTCCCCCGCGCCGTGCCTCCTACGACGCTATGAAACAATAAAGACAATAAAAACAATGAAAGCCGTAAAAAGCCGCGCGCCGTCCGCCGCGGTATGATGCGCTCCCTCGCCGCTCGGCGCCTCAGATCCGCGGGTCCTCTGAACACAACAGAGGCCCTCTCGGCGAGACTATCAAACCAGTCTCTTCCCGCCACCAAAGTCGGTGTGGTGGACGCCCGGGCCCCGGCCCTAACGAGCTGCGCCCAGCTGCTCCGGCGTGACGAGCGGCTAAATGAAGCGCCGCGCCGCGCAACACGTGTGTTATTACTATCTGCTGCGGACCGCAAACTGCTCGTTATGCCGTCATTACGCAGGTGATTTACCGCAACGGAGGAGGGGTCCTCTCCCCTCGGCGGGGCGTTCCGGGAACCAGCTTGAACATTTGCATTTACACGCTCCGGCTGAGCGCCTTATTAGTCCCCGTGTTTATTCTTCGCTCCCACCCCGTGTTTGATTACTCCCCATTAAAGAGGAACCGGGAGCCACTGGTTCTGCTGCTAGGGTTTAGAGGAGCAGGAGATCCGTTCCCCGTTTTTTATGGTTCACAGGTGTAAGGTGTACACCGCTTCTCACGTGACGGAACGAGACTGAACCGTCACAATTTCTCATTTACTTCCTCTTTATTAATAGATTTTCTGCATAAATGATCTATTCAGCAAGCACAAAACAACATTTATTTTGTCATTTTTTATTCACCTTCGTTATTTCATTATAGTTTATTATGACCTCACAAATAATCACGACCAATGACCACTTTGTCAGGATCTACTTTTAAAGCTAAGCAGCAGGTACTCCATGGTCTGACCTCACATCCTGTTGAACCTGGAAATACATCCCATAATATCAACCAGATGCACCCTCAGAGCGGGCCTACAGTGGCGTAGGGTTATTATGAACAGACGGATTTCAAAGTGCTGTTTTACTTTCTCTCTGTAACACTGAATTAAGAGTCTCAGCCAGGAAGCTGTTCTGCTGTTCACTGGATTATTATTGAGCCCAGACTTCCACACCACATGTTGGATCTTCAGGGAATACACAAACAAACGTTTCTGCCAGTCAAACAAAAAATGGAAAGTGTAGAGCAGAGGATTTCATTGATTATGGACATTCACTTTAAGCCGAGTGATGTCGCTGCTGAATTAATCAATATTTGACTTAAGAAGTCGTTTATAACCCTGGTGACATGTGATGAATATGTTTTCCTACGTGTAGTGTCGCCAGCGAAACCACAGAAGGCCATTACCCGCTACGGCAGGGGATCGGGCCATGTCTTGAGTACGCCACTAACCCGTCTCAGTGAGCCACCGGCAGGGAACCTGAACCCTTTCCTCGGAGTACGTTTTAAAACAGAGAGAAGGGAGATTTATCTAACCTCTCCTTCAGGGTGATGCAGTGAACATCTCAGACTGATCTGTTTTTCTTTAGCTCTAGGGTTGAAATGTTCTAAATCTAACGTTACCTCCAAGCAACCAAGACATAGCCTATATATAAACAAGTAAGAAATGTAAAGCACTTTGCATTTTTCACTCCGATTTTGGCTGCATGCTTTAAATGTTCTCACGTGTGACTGAAGCAGAACTCTGCATAGAAGCATCTGCTAAATGTCTCATGAACATATAAATGAGTCGTGTTTAAGCTCAGAGCCGGATCAGTGTGATGAGGGAGAGAGACAGAGACACAGAGCGAGCGAGAGGGCACGAGAGTGAGAGAGAAAGAGTAAGGGCAAGAGAGAGAGTGAGCGAGAGCGAATGAGAGCAAGAGAGGGAGAGGGAGAGCGAGAGAGAGAGAGGGTTGCCGAGGTGAGCCCCTGGCCTGGAGTGCCCCTCATTTAAGACGATCGACCAAATCAATAAAGTGAAGAATGCTTCCTTGCTCTTTTGGCTTGGTTGCTCTCCCCCGGCCACTCTCCGTCTTCTCCCTGGCGGATACAACCCCACTCAGCTAGCAGAAAACTACAGCCAGCTCTGGAGACGTGGTCTCGCTCACCACTGTCTGAACACCAGGACGTATGGAAGAACAGCAACATATACACTCTGCACCGCTCCACGTTCCACAAGGGCCCCTCCTCGCCAAGCCAATCGGTCAACAGAACGTCTGGAGGGGATGGCTGGCTAGCAGTGTGGTCATGGGGTGCTGTGATATCGTTCTAATAAAAGATAAAAAGCCAGTCTAGATCTAAATCACCTGCTGGGTTCTGGGCAGGGTCAGCTTTCTCACGTCCTGCAGGATCTTAGTATCGTACACTGTACAGTTCCGACAGCAATATATTGTTGTTTCTCTTTATTCTGACAAATAGACTTATTGTAATTCCCTTTGGATAAAATCGTCTGCTAAATGCCCTAAATGCTAAATGTAAATGTAAATACACGTCCAGTACAAAAAAAACATTAACGCTTTGGAACAAACCGGTACCATACAGAACGGTATGAGACTAATTAGAATGTACGATTATTAATCGACCAAGCAGAGATGAACAATGCTGATGTTAAATTAATTAGTAAAAATATAAACGTATGAATGATCTTTAATCTACAAATTGTTTGTGTTATTGTGCCGTACACATCTCTGAATCATATCCTGCGAGTCTGTCTGAGAATAACAAACGGTTGTCTTTCAAAAGGTTGAAAAACACTTCAATAGTCGCTTCCCACGTAAAACCACAACAGAGCCATCCTTCCCGGCAGTTTAATAATCGCCTTTTTCAAGACACAAAGGTGGGCAACAAAAGATGGAACGGGCGAGGTCAAATCTTTAGGTTTCCATGCGCCCGAGGAGGGGCATTGATTGTGGGGTGTTGGGGTGCGGGGGGGGGGGGGGGGGTGGGGTGGATGGAGGAACCATTTAACAGCTGACAGACCTCCTCTGGCCCTGCAGGGGGTGAGCACTCCGGGCGGGGCCTGACACTGCTTTCGAGGGCCTCTGTTCGACGGGCCGAGACCCGGCTCTTTTGTTTCAATTAACCTATTGGAGGAAGGACTCATCGGCAGGTGATTTCCCCATCCCCACGGCGAGCGTTTTGCGTGTTGTTTTGATGTGGAGGACGATAGCCTTCAGACATGTGCCTCGTTCGCTCTCCTCCACCACCTCCATCACACTTCATCCAGAGTGATAGCTTCCACCGCTAGCTGTACGGCTCGGAACAGCACGCGCAAGGGCCGCTTCTACTCAGCGGGAAGCGCAGCACCACACTCTTCTCAAGGTTCTCGCTAGCTAGGAAAAGCACCAGAACTAGTGTCTCCAGAATTAGATGCTAGCTAGCCAACAACAGCACAAGCAGCGCCGATTCTGAAGGAACTGTAGCTTGCTAACTAGCTAGCTAGGACCAGCTCCAGTAGCACTGTTTGTTGTGAAGGACATTTGGGTCAGATAGGCACAGTGTTAACAGCACAGGTTCTTCAGGCTACTAAGAACCGTTCCTTTCATTAAAAGAGGTGGACAACTTGACCCTGCAAGACCAAGTCAAGAGATTTTTGGCAAAACAAGAGATTAAGTTCAACACACACCGAGCCAAAGCTTTATGTGCTAATAATAATAATAATAATAATAATAATAACAATAATACTTCTTCAAGATCAAACAGCGGTGGATCAATTAGCCATCCATTAAACATATTTGGAAGCAGAGGCAGAGGCCAGGCGTCCCACCGTATATATTAGCTCGCTGGCTAGGAGCAGCTCTGGACCTGGCAGTGAGCAGCTAGGTAGCTCTGCACCGTTCCCTCGCGGTTCCTAGCGCAGCCACACAGTGTTCAGAGGGAAGGCGTTGGGTCCAGACGTCCCCCTGCTCGTCTCCCCCCCCCCCCCGCTCGTCTCCCCCCCCTGCAGTGTGTGTGCTTTACACGAGCTGTGATAGAAAAACAAATGTGGGCTAGCCAAGGTGTAAAACATAAAAGTATTTAAAAATTGACCCCGAGGGGCTACTTTGCCCGTGGCTGGAGGCAGGATTACACCCCCCCCCCCCCCCTCCGGTCATTACTCCATGCAGCCCCCAGCCTGCCCAGGAGAGAGCTCCGGTATCTGGGACAGAGGGGGGAAGGGGAGAGAGGGGGGAGGAGAGGAGAGAGAGGGGGGAGGAGAGAGGAGAGAGAGGGGGGAGGGGGGAGGAGAGAGAGGGGAGAGAGGGGAGAGTGGGGGAGGAGAGAGGGTGGAGCGATGGGAGAGAGGAGAGAGAGGGGGGAGGAGGTGGGGAGTGGGAGAGGAGCGAGAGGGGGGAGTGGGAGGTGGAGGTGGAGAGAGAGGGGGAGGAGAGAGGAGAGAGGGGGGGGGAGAGAGGAGAGAGAGGGGGGAGAAGGTGGAGAGACAGAGGGAAGAGGGAATGGGGGTGGAGGAGAGATGGAGAGAGGGGGAGGGGGAGAGAGAAGGGGGGTTGGATGATAGAGAAAAGGAGGGGGGGAAAAAGAGAGAAAGTGTCTGAGAGGAAAGAAAATAGGCAGAAAGATCGCAAAAAAAGACAGAAAGAGGAAATGGAGATGAAGAGCCTCAGATAGCTGGGGGCTCAGGGTGGGGGTACTGGAGGTGGTGTCAGGGTGGGGGTGTCAGGGCGGGGGGATGTCCTGGCGGCGGATCTGAGGGAAGCTCCGTGTCGTGGATGGCACGGCAGTGAAGGGTTGTTGGGTCGAAGCCCGGCTTGGAGCGCGATGCGCCGACTGGCAGGCAAACACTTAGCCCAATCAGGGACATAATCACTGATTATTCCTCTGCTCTCTCTGTGATGAATATATTCCCTTTAGTTAGCCCCATCTCGGATTGAGAACGGCAGACTTATTGGTGTTTGGAATCAAAGGGTGAGCCCATTAAAGGAGACGGACAGATTCACGCCGCACCCCGGACAGACAGGGGGACGTGTGGCAGAACACAAGAAAGAATTATTTTGTCCAGGTTCAGAACATGCTGGGTCAAAGCGTTAGGTGGTACTACCTCTTCAAGATCAAACAGACGTGGATCAATTAGGCATGAATTAAACATCTCCAGCAGGTAGTTAGAAACCACAGGCCTCTTTATGCCGAGCTTTAAAGGCTTAAACTCAGAATTAGCTTTTTGTGCAACTCTTACAAGTATTAAAATAATATTATTATTGCGTGGGTTTGATGCATTATTTGCAGTTCAACTCCAATGCCGTTTGTAGCAGTTGTCAAATAGGTGTACATTGTTGGAACGTTATCAGTGATCTGAACGGCATTTGGTTGTCCGATCAAAAGTGTGGAAAAGCAGGAAGTAAACTTGTTGAATTCATCCATACCGTCCTCTGATTGGTCAATTGTAACCAATTAACCAAAAAACAAAGAAGTTGAACCTCTATATGCTGCATCTCTTTAAACAGATCCTGAATCCTTGCGCTATCCCCTCCCAACATATTCCTCCCCCATTACAAAAAAAGGAATGAAAACATATTTAACTCTCCTTCATTGTTTTGAAGAGAGTGAAACCATGCTGTCGTCGTGGAAACACTTCTCGCCTCCCTCCACCTGTCAATCAAACGTGACAGATAGTTAAACTCCTGGCAGAGTTTACGGACCCTGCGTCCGTCCGTCTCTCTGGTCACCCCCGTCGGGACAGAGGGACAAAGGAGCCACGGCGCACGTGTTTCTACATCCTGTCTGGAATGATTTTCACGGCGAGCGCACGCACACAAACACACACACACACACACACACCGAGTATCACCCAGCACAGGTACCCACTCAACACACACCTTGCCCGCTCACAGGGATGTGTGAGTGCACACACACACACACACACACACAGTGTGTGCGTCGGCAGCGTGTCTTTGATGTTGGGGGCGGTGTGTGTCTGTTCTCTGAATCACCGCCTTGCTGGCGCTAAAACACGGCAACAAAGGAACAGAACATTTGCTAGCGTGTCAAACGACATATCAGCCTCGTGAGGGATGCTAGCGCGCTAGTTAGCACCATGTAGCGGCACCTCCAGTAAAATGTTTATTGATGGGACAGGCTAACACACACTTGACAGCGTCGTAGTCGGCCGAGGGAAGCTAGCTAGTTAGCTGGCGCCGTATGGCCGCAGCTCTGGACAGGCTAACACATGCTAGCCAGTTTAGCCGGCTGCGGAGAGATGCTAACTAGCTAGTAAGCGTGCTGTAGCTGCAGCTCTGCTCACTCTAAAGAAAGGAAAATATAACTGATGCTAGCTGGGAGTATGGGAGGGATGCGGGCTAGCAATCGTCTATCTGAGTATTCATTTAACTGATGGTCCAATAGAACGCCACCATACCCACGTTAGCTCCTGATTGGTTCAAACAGTGGGTCGTTCAAAAGACCATTACGAACAGACCCCCTATCCACAAAGTCACACTTTAAATTGTTTTTCCTTGACACGACAATTCAACACATTCCGTTTATTTTCTCAGAGAGTTGCTTTAATTGCTGAAAACGAGGCAAGCGCGCCGAGGGTTCCTGCGGCCCAGGAAGTGCGCGGGCTCGGGGAGCCCTCGGAGCACTGGCAGGGGAGGCGAACACAAACACATTCATTACCGCACGCCTAGTGCCAATAATTGGCTTCAAGAAATATTCAAATGAAGCCGGGGAGGCACGGGAGCGACACGCACACACGGTGAATAAGTGATCGCTAGAACAACACAAAAGGCGGCGTGATAGACATGTTAATTATCGGCAGAGGGAAAACTTCAACAAACCACTTTATGGTAATTCATAGCGCCTGGCAGTTGATCATAATGATTACCCCCGGCTCGGCGAGGAAGGTGGCACATTTATTAGAGCGCAACAGATGGGCGTCGGCTGCGGCGCGGAGCGGGCCCCTGAATGGGTCTTCTGCGGGCCCTAAAACTATGATGAAGAGGAGGGCGGCACGCTCCCAAGGACGGGACGCAGCGACGTGAGGAGGAGGAGGAGGAGGCTCGTGCCGCACCTGCTTTACGGCGGCGGTGGCGGCAGGAGATTGATGCACGTCTTCATCGCGGCGCTGCTGCAGAAACAACACACGGCGCCTCCTATAACTCACCGATCTGCACCGGGCGAACGAGGCCTCGTCCGATTGGGCGGGAGAACCGGGCGGGAAACATCGCTCATTAGTGCCCGGCCTAGTCAATGTCACAGAGAGAGAGAGATAGAGCGAGCCTCAGGGAGGGAGAGAGACAGAGAGAGACAGAGAGAGACACAGAGAGACAGGGAGAGACAGGGAGAGCCTATAGAGACGTATTAATGTCACATTGGCTTTGGCCCGCCTGCTTAAGCCCTCGCCAAGTGCTGGCCTGGCCGTCCCCATTATCATATTGAGTGAAATAGTTCATCGCGGTGTAATTTGAGCAGGTTGGGAAGGAGACCAAAGCATTAGCAGCAGAAGCCATTGTTCCAGGGATATGTGGGCCTGTTCCACTTCATTGATGGAGTTGATTAAGTTTAAATGAAGCAGACAGCGCGATGAAAGCCCTGGTATTGACTGCCCCGGCCGGCCGGGAACATGCCAAACAGCTAGGTTTGCTAAATGTTCTAATCTTCAATCAAATCTCACATCAATACAAGACAAAGTTGGGTAATGAGACACTCGATGAAGCATACGGGCCAGGGAATTAATCCCCCGTGCCTAAAATGGCGTCAACTTTGAAGCTGGCTGCCGGGGACATAGAGTTATCTAAATGCTAAGTAAGAAACCGATTGGCCTTTTTCACTGCATACTAATCACTTCTCCATGTTATCTCCGTCCCCTCTTCTCATTGGCTCCCGGTCATGGGACCAGATCACGTGGTGGACCTCATGTGGAGGTCTGCTAGCAACGCCTTATAAAAGACCCCAGAACAGACCTTATTCCAGACCTCACCTAGACTAGACCACCCCAGACCCCACCTAGATCTACACCAGACCTAGACTAGACCACCCCAGACCCCACCTAGATCTACACCAGACCTAGAATAGACCTAGGGCAATAAAACAATAAATGATTGTATCGTGATACTTTTGATCAATATCAATATAAAATAATATAAAAAATGTTCAATATATATCGATAAGAGACTGGACCACCCAATCTAGCAGCTGTTACACAAACACGGTTCCATACTTATTTACAATATTTGAGTGTTTTTCCTTGTTGTATTGACATTGGAGTATTTATCAATGAAGAGCAGTGGAAGGTCATATTAAGTGTTAAACAGAAGTGTTTAAATCCAGCATGGTAATTCCTAGCCTTTTTATGTCTTTCAGCCATATCGCCTAGGCCTAACTAGACCACCCCAGACCTCACCTAGATCTACACCATACCTAGACTAGACCACCCCAGACCCCACCTAGATCAAAACCAGACCTAGACTAGACCACCCCAGACCCCACCTAGATTTACACCAGACCTAGACTAGACCACCCCAGACCCCACCTAGATCTACACCAGACCTAGACTAGACCACCCCAGACCCCACCTAGATCTACACCAGACCTAGACTAGACAACCCCAGACCCCACCTAGATCTACACCAGACCTAAATCAGACCTACACTAGACCACCTAACCCAGACCTACACTAGATCTACACCAGACCCAGGCCAGACCAGACCTTATGGAGAGGGTCCAGATCATCAAGAGAAACTTTACTCCCATCCAGTCTGAATCATGCATCCCCCTTCAGGAAGCAGATACACACACCCCATCTTTCACCTCATTGATAAAAACATCACAGTTTCAAATAATTTGTATTTTTGTTGTTCAATTAAAGAATAATTTGTAAGGCACACTTGACACTCGTACATGTTTCATATTCAAACGGCAGCCAATCAATGAACGGCAGTTTGATTATTTTACAAAGCTAACTAGTGCCATTAGCTGTGGAGTTGCTCGCTGGGACTTGTGATGTGTCTAATGAGCACGCTCCGGTCGGTAGCAACAGATTAGCTTTCAGGGAACACGGTAGCGGAAGATTGGTGTACACACACACGCGCGATCCATCACAGAAATCCAATCCACCGCTGATTAGCCATTCCAATAGCTGCGCTGCTGACCTTGTCAATCCAAACCGGACGAGACCGTACGCACTAGCGCACATAGTTAGCATCTCTGCGCACGCTGGGAAGCTACACATCGGTCGAGCATAAAGTACACACTATGTAAACCAATACACAATATGAGAACACACACACAGCCTCCATGTCCTGGATCTCAGCCTGCGACCGTCTGGCTTCACAAACACCGGAGGAGCAACACTTCATGCAGCACATCTACGCTCTCTCAGAGGCAGAAAAGAAGTGTTGTTTGTTGTATTGTGTGTTGTCTTCCAGTGTGTGTTTTGTTGTGTGCTGTGTGCTGATGTGTGTGTTTATGTGTTGTGTTCCGGTGTGTGTGTGTGTGTGTGTGTGTTGTGTCCTGGTGTATGTTTTGTGTTGTGTGTGTGTGTGTGTCGTGTGCTGGTGTGTGTGTTGTGAGCTGTGTTCCACTGTGTGTTGTGTTCCGGGGTGTGCGTTGTGTGTGTGTCGTGTGCTGGGGTGTGTGTCATGAGCTGTGTTCCAGTGTGTGTGTGTGTGTGTGTGTGTGTGTGTCGCATGCCGGTGTGTGTGTTGAACAGAAAGCTCACTTTGAGCCTGGGTTGATGTTTGAAAAGGTGAACGCGTAACCGCAGTGACAGTTAATATCCCATAATAAGTTAGAGCGCTGCGCAGCCTAACAGCTTCACACCTGTCAGAGAACAGCCTCCTCGTCTCCGCAGGTTAATAACACTCTCTCACACACACACACACACACACACACACACACACACACACACACACCGCTGCATGCAGAGACATCAGCGCTCTGCTGCCTTATGCCTGTAGGCCAAACAATCATGTTCAAAGACATACAAATTTTATATATATATAAATATATACAAAGGCCCATGTTTTACATGAGCACAAGTCACATTTTAGACATTTAAAGACAATTATTTAAAAGACAAATGTAGTAATTGTATAATATATATATACACATATAAATACACACACACACACACACATACATACATATAAATAAATATACACACACAAACACACACATATACATACACATATATATATATATATATATACATACACATATATATACATACATACACATATATATACATACATACATATATATATATATATATATATATATATATATATTATATATATAAACACACACATACATATACACATACTGTATATGTATATTTACACACACACACACACACACACACACATGTATATTATACATTTACTACATTTGTCTTTTAAATAATTGTCTTTAAATGTCTCCAATGTGTGATTCGTGCCCGTGTAAAACACTGAGTGGCCTTTGAGATTGAAGGGTGCTAAATAAATAAACCTGCATATATTAATGGACGGTGATAATGAGGCTATAATTATCCATTAATTGGTATAAATGTCTCCGTTATGCCGCCGTTCTAACCGTTTGTTACGTGGTGGTTCTCTGCGACACCTCAGAGCTGACAGGCTGTTCTGTCTGGGGGGGGGGGGGGGGGGGGGGTACAGTCTGAGGGGTCCAGTCTGAGGGGTCTGAGGGGTACAGTCTGAGGGGTACAGTCTGAGGGGTCCAGTCTGAGGGGTACAGTCTGAGGGGTCTGAGGGGTACAGTCTGAGGGGTACAGTCTGAGGGGTACAGTCTGAGGGGTACAGACTGAGGGGTCTGAGGGGTACAGTCTGACGGGTCTGAGGGGTCTGAGGGGTACAGACTGAGGGGTACAGTCTGAGGGGTCTGAGGGGTACAGTCTGAGGGGTCTGAGGGGTACAGTCTGAGGGGTACAGTCTGAGGGGTACAGTCTGAGGGGTACAGACTGAGGGGTCTGAGGGGTACAGTCTGACGGGTCTGAGGGGTCTGAGGGGTACAGACTGAGGGGTACAGTCTGAGGGGTCTGAGGGGTACAGTCTGAGGGGTACAGTCTGAGGGGTCTGAGGGGTACAGACTGAGGGGTCTGAGGGGTACAGTCTGAGGGGTACAGTCTGAGGGGTACAGTCTGAGGGGTCTGAGGGGTACAGACTGAGGGGTCTGAGGGGTACAGTCTGAGGGGTCTGAGGGGTACAGTCTGAGGGGTCTGAGGGGTCTGAGGGGTACAGTCTGAGGGGTACAGTCTGAGGGGTACAGTCTGAGGGGTCTGAGGGGTACAGTCTGAGGGGTCTGAGGGGTACAGTCTGAGGGGTCTGAGGGGTACAGTCTGAGGGGTCTGAGGGGTACAGTCTGAGGGGTACAGTCTGAGGGGTCTGAGGGGTGTTAATTTGTAAATAAACTGCATGTTTGTTTGTTAAACAGCGGCCGCGCGCACAGCCTTCCCGTCACGCGTCGAACCGGAGCACCGTAATAAAACAAACCGGGCCCTCAGAGCTCCGCGGGACTTTGATTCCGCCGCGGCTGCCTCTTAGCGGCGCGGCGGCAGCCGTTTCAACTGTCACTCCATCCGCGCGCTCTCTGTGTGTTTAACTTGTCGCCTGAAACTCGCCGGGTTTCCCACTCCTGTTTACCGCCGCGTTACACCGCGCGCCTCGCGACACGGAGGATGTGACGTTTCATTTGCCGAGGAAACATCGCATTGTGCAGCCTTCATGTTATTAGGCGCCTAATGTGATTGCAATTGTAGGCCTGTGGGGTGTTCCACAAAGTCGGTTTTATCACTTACCCAGCTAAGTTAAACCAGGGTTAGCGGCAACCCTAGGTTTTCCGTTCCAAAATGAACACGGTATGTAAGTTGCTATAGAAACATATGCTCTCCATCAAACCTGGTCGGAGCAGGTTTTGCGCAGGTTAAGTTTGGAAGATAACCCGGTTTTGCTCAGAGTAGGCTATTTAAACCCGCGTTTATCGCAGCTTTTACGTGTTCGCCTGTTGATATCGGAGCGCAAATAATTCGTGCAATTCACAGAGAGAGATTAATTAGACCACGGCTCGACATATTGTCCTTTCCGGATGACTTTTTCACGTGATTCTTTGATATATTTAAATAGCCTTCTCCAACCCTACATTGCAAATGTTACCAATCGTGGATCTGCCCTCAGTTCACTACAAACAATTTGCATAGCTTTCCGTTTTTTTGCGACGGGTAGCTTTTTGTACAGTGTAGGAGATGCTGAGCACATAGGCAAAGCTATCTGCCGCTCAGTGCGTCTATCTTGCGCTGAAGCGGTTGTTGCGTAACTTCATCGTTTTTCCAGGCCATAAACCCACGAGACGCATTAAAATGGAGTTTCACCAACTTGCAGGTCAGCATTATCTACTTTAAGTGTTCCCAAATGGCTCTGAAATTATCCTTGTTGACTTTTCATCTGGGTATTATATTTCAGGATTTCCTAATGTAATTGGGTGCATTGATGGCATACATCCAATGTGAGCAATACATTTCAACAGGGTGCGTTGTATTATGAACATATGAACAAATATGAACATCATAGACCTCATATAATTGTTGTGCTTGCAAGATAGCTCAAAGTTTGTATTTGATCTCAGGGCAATTCGATGGGGATCTCCTGGAGATCGAGGGTATCCATGCCTCCCGACGCTCATCACCCCGTACCCTAATCCCGCTCCTGGACCACAGACAACATTTAACCTGGCACACAGCAGAACCCGCGTTAAGATTGAAAATGCATTCAGGATATTGAAGTCCAGATTCCAATGCCTACGTGGACTAAGAGTTTGTCCGGAACGGGCATGCGATGTAATTGTTGCATGCGTCGTCCTCCACAATATAGCCACTCTGCGCAAAGAGATGCCTCCCCCTTTGACCCGTTCCTCGAGGAGGAACACATTCCGCAAATGTTTGTAAGGGCTAACAAAGGATGCGAGACCACATTTGCAGAAATTAAAAAAAAACACACCAAACACTGTATTCTTCCATAGGCCTAATTGTTATTCTTTAGTTGCTGAGGGAGGAAAATAATAATTAGTACCCTGAATAGCAATATCATCATCGTCCACTTTGAATTTCTGCTCGAGATCGGTAAAATATGCGGCCCGTTTCGCCATTTTGATCAGGATCCATACATCGCGTCTTTATAGGTTTGCCGTGAACGCGCACAACCCTGTGTTAACCAACCCCGTGTTGATTGAACTAATTCATAACCGGTGCTGTGGAACCGACAGCTCTGGGTTAGTCGGCACAGGATCAATCAACCTAGAGTTCAGCGTTAACTCCGTGTTTGTTAAACCTCCGTTCTTGGAACACCCCACTGATGTTTGTCTAGGTTTGTGTTGTTGTTGTTACTTATTGTTTTAGTTAGCGCACAAGCGGCATTTTTTGCGTCAAGGACGCGCGCGCCCCCTCCCCTCTCCCTCTCCCTCTCCCCTCCACTCCTGTCTCCTCCCCCCTCTCTCCCCTCCTCTCTCTCCATCACATCTGCTCCACAATGCGCTCCATGACCGCAGGGAAGGACCGCTACGAACAACCGGGCGGTAAACTGACGTTCAACTTGTATTTAAACGATTTTAAATACATTAGAAATATAAAAAGCCCGTTTTCTTCCAATGTTGTGGTTTGTAACATTTAAGAGCTCAGGGCGAAATGAATATTATTTGCGTGAACTTAAATTAATTCAGCTTATCCAACGATGAGGAATATTCCCTCGTATAATACAATTAGAATAATTACCGCAACAGCCAATTATCCGCTTTATTTTAATTTATAAATACTTAATGAAATCCGCTTAATTTGCAATCCCTACTGGCCGTCCACCGATAACTGGAGGAAAGGAGCAGCGACCCCTGGCGTCCGAACACAGAATCTCTCTCTCTCACACACACACACACACACACACACACACACACACACACACACACACACACACACACACACACACACACACACACACACACACACACACACACACACACACACACACACACACACACACACACACACACATATATATGTTTATAATTATAGATGTCGATACATTACTATGTAGGCTATATATCGGATATGGCATGACAACATAAACAATGACTAAGATGCCTTTTGCTTTTATCCGAACACATAGGACATGTGGAGGCTTCCGTAGGGCTGGCAGGCCGGCCTGGATTGTATTTCATTAGCCTATAGCTTCAAGGTAGGAGTCTGAACGTACAGAACGTGATGGAGAGCGACGGGTCTGTTCAAGCGTCCTCCCGCTGAGACGCGACAAACGCCGTCTCGTCCCAGACCGCTTCCTGACGCGATGGATCTGGCTCATATTCTGCGTTTCTCTCCACATCCAAATCAAAATCGCTCCCGTTTTATTCCGCTTTACTGGCGGGAAAAGGAGGTCATGTTCCCGCCTGAAGGAGAAGCCTGCTGACCAGTCCTCACACCTCCAATTATCCCTAATTACTCCTCATTAGCGGGACGAGCGCGCGGCTCGGGACAAAGTCACCGCCAAGCGATAGGCCTATTTAATAACATTATTTAATATATAAATACATATATGTATGTATATTCAGTATATTTCTAGGCCTGTTTATAAATATATCCAGTGTGTTACATGCAGTAGGCCTCTACGTTGCATCACTCTGAGACTATTTAAGCACATGGTCGCAAAAACATTAGAATTAAAACTCGTCGTGGTCAGAGATAAAAACACGGCTAGTTTTTACTTATCGTTTTATTTTGTAAAAACTATAACATTTCTAAATATTTGTCTAGCATATGTGGAATCATGTTATAATAATACAATGAATCTCATATTAATATGAGTCATAATGGTTCCTAGGCCTATTATAAACCTCTACCATGTGACGAATCACAGAGGAGTCTGATGAATTTCTTTGAGAAACACAAACGAAAAATAATAAAACCAAAAAGATATCAAAAACGTATCATTCTGTAAAAAAAGAAAAAGACATTCCTGTAGTCAGGTAATTATTACAGATAATAGAGTCGCCATAACGCACGTGTCTGCCCAATTAGCTGGAACAATTATAACAAGGCTGACTTTAATGACGTCTCCATTTGACAGCGGCACACTGGTTACATAGTGTGTGTGTGTGTGTGTGTGTGTGTGTGTGTGTGTGTGTGTGTGTGTGTGTGTGTGTGTGTGTGTGTGTGTGTGTGTGTGTGTGTGTGTAATTAAAATCCCCGGTGCCTCCGGGACCCGTCAGCTGCTGCGGTGAACGGAACCAGTCGAGCGTGTTGCGCAACATGACCCGGGCCAGATAACCCGTGTCAGCGTATTAACCTGGACGAGGACTCATCAGGGGGAGGGGCTGAAAACTGTTGGCTGGCTGCTTCATACACTGGCTGTAATTTCTGTTTCATTAAATAACGAAAACAAAGAGCATAGGCTGCTAAAAGTTATGTTTTATCAGGCTAAAAATCCGGGTAAACCATAGGAGATAAATCTATCTCTATCTCATCAATATATCGATATCTCTATCTATCTATATATATATATATATATTTATTTATTTATAATTATAGAATGTTTTACTGCCTGGTGATGATGATGGACATTATTATTATTAATTGTTATTACCATTATTATTACAGTTTGTTCCTATTGCCCGGTTCAGTAGGATATTATTCTGATAATCATTATGATATAATGCTCTCTCTCTCTCTCTCTCTCTCTCTCTCTCTCTCTCTCTCTCTCTCTCTCTCTCTCTCTCTCTCTCTCTCTCTCTCTCTCTCTCTCTCTCTCTCTCTCTCTCTCTCTCTCTCTCTCTCTCTCTCTCTCTCTCTCTCTCTCTATATATATACACATACACACACAAGAGGCCTCCTGACGTCTCTGTTGTGGTAAAAGACCGGCTACAGGCTGGAACCTCTCCCAGCACCATGAGAAACCATACGGTCCTGAGAAGGTCAGAGTCCACTGAGTCAGAAGTGAGGAAGGGCCAATCACGCGAGAGGGGGAGGGGCTTAGGGAGTGCTGACATGTCCCATCTAAACCACTTTCTCTCGCTGTCCAAACACATCGATCCACACGTGTCATCAGCACGTCGTGATGTCTTCCTCCCTCTGCGCTCAGGCCTTCAGCAGGCTAATGCTAATGCTATGAGCTAAGGGCTGATGCTAATTTTGAAGCTAATACCAACACCTTAGTGGACAGATAAATAACTGTATAACAAGGGTAACGTTATATTAAATCTATATCTATATCTATATCGATATCTATCTATCTATCTGTATATATATTAATTTATGTTTGATCAAAATGAATATGCTTGAAGAGAGTTCTGCTATTGCATTAACATTATGTTCCCAGTATGTGATGATAAATGCAATGCTGACCCGATTATGTTGATATGATTGAGATAAGAGATGGATGATTCTAGTTTAGATGTGATGTACATGTGATGCACTATATGACTATAGATGTTTGATTCTATGACAGATGCATGTACTATTATATATATATATATTTAGATTATATATGATTGTAGATATGACAGATATAATGCACTATATCTATAGATGTATGATTCTAGATGTGACGGATGTGATGTGACTATAGATTCTATAGTCACATCACATCAGTCACATCTAGAATCATACATCTATAGTATAGATGTATGATTCTAGATGTGACATATATAATACACTATAGATTTATGATTCTAGTTGTGACAGATGTGATGTGACTATAGATGTATGATTCTAGATGTGACGGGTGTGATGTGACTATAGATGTATGATTCTAGATGTGACATATAATGCACTATAGATGTATGATTCTAGATGTGATAGATGTGATGTGACTATAGATGTATGATTCTAGATGTGACAGGCGCTGTGTCCGGTGGGGGGGTATGGTAACCAGAGCTAAATATTTAATAGAGGAGGATAAAAGCATTCTCAGAGCTGAGCTACACTCCCCCCCCCCCCACCCCTCACCCCGGGGCCAGGCCCTCACCCCCTGCGCCCCCCCCCACCCCCCACCCCCTCCTTGGACAGCTGCTTGAAGTGTAAATGTGTGTAGTTCCGTGTTCCCAGAGACTGTCAGAGTGTTCGGCCCGTTGTCGCGGCGACGCGGCCCCGACAACAGGAGCCTGACAGGCAGGTGACACGGCAACCGACACATCATAGCAACCCATCGATTTACCATCCTGCACTTCATGGCCCCATGAAGAGGAGACGAGACGAGGAGAAAGATGAGAGGAAGAGAGGAGAGAGAGGAGAGGAGAGGAGAGGGGAGGAAAGGAGAGGTCAGGAGAGGAGAGGAGCAGAGAAGAGAAGTCAGGAGAGGAGCAGAGAGGAGAGGAGAGGTCAGGGTCAACAGTGTTGACATGGGGTCATCGCTGCCAGGGGTCAAATGTTGACCATCAGGTCATTAAATAATAAACTTGACCACACAAGTGGGATTGTGGACGTCACACATGCAGATGTTCCGATTCCACTTCCTCTAAAACAAAAAAATGCAACACCCCATCTCAAACAGATATGTAGTTATTGTAATTAGTTTGTTATGATTGAGCAGGTTTTAATCACTCTCATTCTGTTATTGTGGCTTCAGACAGGACTGTGTGTGTGTGCGTGCGTGTGTGCGTGCGTGCGTGCGCGAGAGGCAGACGTTGACATTTGCGGTTCAGAGCAGCGTCTCTGGAGAGGGCCTGTTGATGGCCGTGGCTAATGCTAAACATGCTAAACATGCTAAACATGCGGTAGCTGCATAATGTAGCAGATGGTAAGCACAGGTCCTAATACAGCGCCCCTCCCTCCCTCCCTCCCTCCCGCCCCTCTCTCCCTCTCTCCCCTCTCTCCCTCCCTCTCCTCTCATCACCCTCTGTTCCCCTCCTTCCCTCCCTCCCTCTCTTATAATAATAAAGCCTGGTCCGGGTCATGCTAACCCAATCTCATTATAATCTCTCTTTCCTCTGGACCCCCCGCCCCCCCGGGAGCCTGTCTACAGCGGCGTGGTGTGGGGGTCTGCGTCCTCCAGGGAGACCCCCTTTCACATGGCCAGGAGACCCTAATGAAGTCACAGAGAGACACAATTATTTCCCAGAGAAGCCAAATTAATGTCCTCTCACGTCCCCCAGGGAGAGGGGGGAGGGGGGCCGGGGGGGAGCACAGCTTTGATGGGCGTCTGATCACCGCCCCTGATAAACTGAGGGGTTGAACCCTCTTGCCACTGGTAAGTAGGAGGGGGGGGTGGCGGGGACATGGCCGCCGTGTGTTGGAGATGTCAAACACTCAAAGAAAAAACATCAAGAACGTCTGTTTCAGATCATGTTCCTCCTGAGGAGCAGGAGCTTTACTCAGTAAGCTCTACTCAGTGTTCAGAGCTGTAGTCACAGTGAGCTCTACTCACAGTGAGCTCTACTCAGTGTTCAGAGCTCGACTGGCCGTACTCAGTGTCAAGTTTTCTACTTTAGTTTCATTAGAGTCCTCAATGTCAATAAAAAGGATAAGATGTACAGAACTATAAAGTCTCCAATGGATAAACCACTATAATACTATTCAAATAACAGATCAAATAGAAATGGAGCAAACTGCTGAAATTCAAAGGATGGTAACAGAGGGATGTGTTGGTATTAGACGTTTCAGAGGACAGTGATAACATGTAGATCTGATACACTGGTCCCCTCCTGCCTGCTCCAGTGGGCGTCCTCTGCTCCTCCGCTCCGTGGCTGACTCGCTACAGCACACCTGAGTGAGGACAACCGTCCTTGTGTGAATATAAGACAGTTCTCCCGATGATTAGGAGACTCCTACGAGGCCTTAAGGTAACACGGGAGCAGGCGGGAGTTTAACACTGTTTACGGAGACCAGGAAGCAAAGCTGCGATTCCCTGCCTGCTCTAAACTCTTCCTCCTCCGTCTGCTGATCTTCTCCAGGATGGGTTTTTCTACCGCCGCCGCAACGTGTGACTGGTGGTGTTTCACACACACAGACACACACACACACACTTAACATTAACACACACACACACACACAGACACACACTTCAGAGTGAGAGCTTCCAACAGCCGTCATTATTCTATTTATTTCTTTGCTAGAAAGTCAAGTGGTGTTTTAAAGGTTTTTAAAATAAAAACTGAAAGTTTTTTACTAGGTTATATTGTCACAAACGTTATTTATTTTAAATATAGAGATATTGACTTAATTTAAGTCAGTGTGTATATTTCATCTTTACAGACATTTTCTGTAAAAGGTGCATTCTTGATATGTTTACAAAACCCTGCATCTCTAGTGCACTAAATTAGAGGAAATAACATGTTATAGATTCAATATAAATATGTTGCTATAAAGAGATACAGCGAGCAACGTTTTACTAAGGAATAGTAATAACAACTGTAGAAAGGAATAACAATCACATCACATTGTAGTAGAAATTAGCATATTATGAACTCATCATAAATGCAATTCAAGTTATTTTCCACAAAGCCAGCGTGTACTTTTATTTTGAAGCCTGTATCGAGTTCCTTTACTGTGGCTTGACAGGAGATTTGGACGCGCATTAAACAACAGACCGGACCGCACAGAGCCGCGTCCAACAACACAATAAAACCATCCATTACTTTTTAATGTCCATTTCAAAGGTCCTTTGTGCTCGGCCCTTTATGGTCGTTCCATGCATTCAATTAACGTGGAGCGCTATTCTGACCGCGGTACGAATCAGTGCTGGAGTGAAACCAGCACTGGCTTATTGATTAAACCGTGTGTCCTTTGGGAAGAATGGCATGTACACTTTTTATTCATGGTAAAACTCATAAAATGCTGTAGTGTGCAGCTAAACAACTTGCCTCGCTTCCATTTCGGGATTCAACTTCTTTTTTTGTATTTGCTTCAGAATTGGTATCTTCTTTTGGCTAACCCCTCCGATAAAATGCCCAACAGTGACAGCGTTTTATTTTCATTTGGGCGTTCATATCATCTGTCCAGCGATCCACAAATACTCTCCTAAAATGTGTGACTCTGAGACTTCAACCCACAGAACGGCCTCCAGCTCTGCAGAATCAAACTTCAACGGCGGCCTTAACCTCTGTTGTGGAGAGCGAGGCCCCAACCTCCCTCTCCCTCACTCTCCCAGTTCCAGGAGGCCAGTGGAGGAATGGTTTATCACTGGTATTACCACCGGGGTCAGGGGGCATCGGGCTGCTTGCCAAAAGTGGAACTCAAATAGTATTTCTAGTGTGACATAGAAAACATTTACTTAAACCTTTATCATTTCTTTGCCGTGTACACGATGCCACCAGAAGACCGCGGGGCGGAGAGGAGGTCATCACCAACTTTACTTTAAGAATTCAGCAAACACTTTTAGCAAACACAGTGCATCTTGCTCAGGGAGACCTACAGGTAGACTGTGGACATGAGGGATCGAACCCAGAACCTTTAGGCTGTGAGTCACCCCAACCACTCGACTATCGCGGCCACTTTCGTGTTCGATGGCGAGCCATCACCCATCCCCAGACTAGTTAACGGTTGTATCAGTTCCTCAACAGATCCTCAGATCTCCCCGTCTCTGTGTGATCTCCGATCGTTCCCCACGACTTCCTCCTCCTCGTCTTCCTCTCCTCACTCATGAATAATAACAATACCGCCATCACAGTTCCACCACCCACAAGGCCGCCCGCTTACAGAAGGCTGTGAAGCGATCTCTGGTTCACCTGATTATGCCGTCTAAATGATACATCACATGTCGTCGGCAGATTAACATTGCATGTTCCTCCCGGAGCGCCGCAGCGAGGCGGCCCTCTGAGCCCATTGTTCCATCTTCAGTCGACGAGGCTCTTCTGTCTCCGTGTTCAGGGTCATTCTGCTCATTACAAGCCTTCCTGCAGCGCTATTAATACACCGCCAGGCTTCCTGCTCCTGTCGTCGGCGCTGCGACGCTGTGAGACTCCGCAGCTCGCAGGGCCCGCGTTCCGACGGAGAGGAACAACACTTTTGTTTGTGTAATCAAGCTGCTCGGGAAACCTAACCTTTAAATAACACGCTGCAGGTTTTGTCTGTCGTTATCTCCGCCTCCGTCTTATTATTGTGATTATTTCGGGCGGTGTTCTCCACCTCCTCACTCTTACTGTGTCGCCTGTCGACGGCTCCCTGCTGGGTCGTCACGACAACCTCCGCACCTTCCTGTTTACAAACATGGCGCGTGCCTGTATTAAACATCCTGTCGTTCCTCGCCTGATTGGTCAGGCCTCAGCCAATGACGTCAGAGCCCAGCCACTGATGACCAGGGATCAGTTGCTTTGGACTGATCCACTTTAGGGGTGGAGGAGGCAGGGACGGAGGTGGTGGTGGTGGTGGTGGTGGTGACCCTAGTAGAGGCGGTGGTAGCGTTGGAGGTGGGGAGGTGGAGGTGGTGGTGACGGGGACGGAGATGGTGGATAGGTTGGTGGTGGTTGAGAAGTTGGTGATGAGGAGATGGAGAGGTGTACTAGTAGTGCTCGTGAGAGTGATGGTGGTTATTGGGGGGGATTTGTGGTGGTGGTAGTGGTGGTGGTAGCAATAGTGATGGTAGAAGTGGCTGGTGGCGGTGGTAGTGGGGGGGGTGGTGGTGACATGGTGGTTACATGAGGAGAAGAGACGGTGGTAGTAGTAGTGGGGGTAGTGATAGAGTTGTAGGAGGAGGAGGAGGAGGAGGAGCTGGGAGGTGTAAGGCGGCCGTGTTTCCTAGGCCTGCTTCCTGCTGGGCTCTGGCGAGCGTCAGATTGGAGCTCTCTGGGTGGTGTCAACACCTGAGGCTCCGCTCCACCCGGCCCGCAGCCCGCCGGCTGCAGCCTGTCCGCCCGCGGGCCGGGGGGCACCTTGGGGCCGGGGTGTGAAGCAGGCCCATTAACAAGTGGTCCGCCCGGCCGCGCCGGCAGCAGGCGCCGGGACAAACGCCGGCGCCAGGCCGCATTTAAGGGGCTCCTAGCCCCGGCTTTGTTCCCGGAGCGGGAGGTGTGAACCAGTAATAGCTCTGAGTGGGACCTGGCCTGTCTTTGTCCTCCTCACCCCTGGCTGGGGACAACAACAATCTACTGCACACCAGATACAAGAGCACACCCCCACCCACCGACACCGCCAACCCACCCCCACCCGGCCGGCCGGCCGGCCTTCTGCAGGGGCCCGGTGGAGGAGGAGTCAGCCTCAGCAACCCCCACCCCCATCACCAGGTGGAGAACCACGACCACGCCGATGTTGTACCAGATGTGTTGAACCCCCCCCCTCCTGTTAGAGCGGAGCGTCCCGGTATTCCCAGACCGGAGTGCCGTGGTATTCCCATCGTGGGCCGTGGAGCTCCGTGTTTGTGCCACATTACGCTCCTCCGACACCCATCCTGCCACCTCGCCTCACATCGGCGCCTCCCGTTAGCCCGTCGCCGCCGCCCAGGAGCCTTCATTACCCCGGGCCCCCCGGGACCCCTCCCCCCCCCCCGATCAAAAGGACTGATTTCCATGGGAACGAAAGTACACGTCCAATGAGGTGGAGGCGGTGCCAAGCATCACACACACACACACACACATGCTGCGCCAATCTTTGCCACAAATTGGCAACTGCACACACACACACCGACCTTTCCTGAAGCATATGACACACATACAAACACGTCCACACACACACACACACACACACACACACACACACACACAGGTTGTCAGCACACAGTGTGTGTTGGCACACAAGCGTGCGATAACACACACCTTACAATTCATCACCGATTATTCTGTGCAACATCCAGCCGTTAGAACTTTATTGACAAACAGAGCGGCGACGAGGAGCATGCTGTTGTGAGGAGGTAGACACGCACAGGAACCTGATGGAGGAGGAGGAGGAAGGGGAGGAGGAAGAGGAGGAAGAGGAGGGGGAGGGGGCGGAGGTGGAGAAGACAGAAGAGGAGGGGAGGAAGAGGTGGAGGGGGAGGAGGAGTAGCAGGAGGAGGTGGTGGAGGTGTAGCAGGGGGAGGTGTCCAGGGTTTATTTAGACTGTAATGTATGCTCCGAGGAGCGGGCGCGGCGGCTACGCTACAGGAAGCGCGCGGCGCTAACGAAGTGGTAAATTCAGTGTTAATGAGGGTCTTCACTGTTACCACCTCAGAGGTAAAGCCTTCCTCACCCCTCATCCTCCATCTGCTGCCGTGCGGTTGGGAGGAGGGGGAGACACCCCCCCGACACCCCCATCATCACAGCCTCCCAGCCTGCAGTCTCCTGCCCTATTAGCAGCTCGGAGGAGGAGGAGGAGGAGGAGGAGGCCTTCCTGCTCCTCGCGCACCCTGTTTACTTCACTTAGAGGAGTTAAGAGGGCGCCGTCGGCTGCCGCGTGGTTACAGGATCACAGCCCTGAGTCCGCACGCCCAGGAGGGGGGGTGGGGGGGGGGGTGGCGATCAATATGCCGGGAGCCTCTCTCACCCCCCTCTCTCTCACCCCTGTCTCTCTCACCCCTGTCTCGCACCCCTGTCTCTCTCCCCTCTCTCTCACCCCCCTCTCTCTCACCCCTCACTCCTCTCTCTCTCACCCACCCTCCCTCTCACTCTTCTCTCTCTCACACCTCGCTCTCGCCCCTCTCTCTCCCCTCGCTCTCTCCCCTCTCTCTCACCCCCCTCTCTCTCACCCCTCGGCATTCCCGCCTTCTCAAGTGTGGACCGGCAAACATTAGGCTGATACATCCTCCTGCTGCTGTCGAGCAAGAGACAACTTCCTATCTCCCCCCTAATACAGCAACATACACTTACAAACAACAGCAGCGCAGCAAGTGTCTGTCTCTCTCTCTCTCCCCCTCTCCGTCTCCCTCTCTCTCACTCTCTCCCTCTCGCCCTCTCTCTCCCAAGCTATACCATGTGTGATCAACTATACTGCATGCTAGCACCGCGTTACATGCTACCACATGCTCAGCTATTCCAGGTGTGATCGTCCATGCCGAGAGCTAGGCTACGTGCTAAGCTACACCCTGTGCGAGCTGCCATGCTGGACGGTGCGGTATGCTAGGCGTGTGATTCATGGCGTCAGTTTTAACCTTCAGTTTAACTGTGGAGCCGCTCTCTGCAACACCTGGCCCACCAAGATGGAGAGGGGATATTATGGGATGGCTTAATTACTCTTTACCCTCTAACGAGAGACAGCTATATATCAATCTATATATAACCAGTCCATTGCCTCTAACGAGGTGCCGCTATATCATCTGTGTACAACTATACCCCCTTATTACATACATACATACACACACACACGCACACATATACATACACAAACACACACACACATCATCTTACCCTCTAACTAGATACAGCTATATCATCTAGAACTAGTCTATCGATACAGCTATATCATCTAGAACTAGTCTGCAGAGTTTATAAGCTCTTCATCTCGCGACTCAGAGATGAGGTTAGTGTGTCTCTAGAACCCTCTGATCCCCCACATAGCCGACCCTCTCCTCACACGGGGTTCTAGTTACAGGTAGTGACCCAGCCGGACCGCGACCCATTTCGGGTTCTGACCCATAGCTTAAGAAACACGCTGCTCTGAAGAGATGCAGATATATATAAACAGTCAACACGTCGACCCTCTCAGGCCCTGAGGGTTCCCTAAAGAGAGACAGATATCTTGACATGATCCCCTCAGAAGAGCGCAGGTTTTGCTAACTGATATCTCCAGCCTATATCTCGGAGCTTTAGGAGTGCTTGCTAAAGAGATCCTTCTATATATAACCTCACTCGTTCTGTCGACGGGCGCATTTGAAGTTTCCTCTGTGGTGTAGCGGCGTCTCCCCTCCGCTCATCACCGCGCGGCGCCCGCAGCCTCGCGCTCCTCTTCAACTCAACTTCCCCCACTAATGGAATCCGTCAACGTGTTTGTCAGAAAGCGAGCCGCACGCAGACGACGGTTCACTGTGCGGAGCGAATCAAAGACGGGCTTGAAAACCAACAGGAGCAGGATGGGTCCTGACTCCGGTAGTCGGCGGGCTCTACGGCGGGCTCCAGCGAGCCGGCTGGTTCACCGCCCAGAGCCCACCTTACACCGCACTACAGGCCGGCCCCCCTCGCCCGGCTCTGCTCAGATGAATACTGAATGTACTGCTCACACCACGCCCCTCTGTCAGACCCATTCTGAGCCGTCTTTAAAGAACCCAAACTCTGCGCTTGTAGTTAAATGTTGTGGCTGGCTGATGGGCGGGTCGGAGCCCAGCTCAGCGTCCCGGTTCTCCAGACGGCTCCAGCGGAGAACGTTCTCCGTCTCAGAAGTTGACCCCCGCCCTCTGCTCCCCGGGTCCAGCTCCTTCCTTCTGGACGGAGGTTCAGCGTCTCAAAGCGCAGAACAAAGCCCTATAATAGCAGCTTCGTTCCAGCAGCCGTCACTCAGATGAACAAGTCTTAACAACACGGGCGGACGATGGAGGAGAACTTTACTTATTCCATGGTTCTAGACGGTCGAGTGGTGATTGGAACCTCCTGTGTGTGTCAAGATGGATGCCTCGTCTACTGCGGAGCGAACCTACCAACGGCTACAAGGAGAGGATTCTAGTACAAGTAAAAGTACTAGTACTACTTGTACTAGTACAAGAACTGGACAATGAAATGAGATCTCTGCTTTTAACCATCACTAGCAGCATTTAACCATCACTAGGATGATTTAACCATCACTAGCAGCACTAGGAGCTGTTAACCATAACTAGCAGCACTAGGATGATTTAACCATCACTAGCAGCACTAGGAGTGGTTAACCATCACTAGCAGCACTAGGAGCATTAACTAACATGGATGTGTTTTGGTGTTACAGACAGTGACCTGAACCTTCATCCTCCTTAGTCACCCCACCTACCCTAAACCACGCTGGTAATCCATACTAGTAGTCTCATACCATCACACCATCACACTACATATATTAAAGAAACGGGACAGGAAATCATTTAGGTTTCATGTTGATGCTTTCATTCACATCAAAGTATTGGTTATAAATCAATGTGTCAATGTTTTAATTTCACAATATAAATATAACAAAATATAAATCATATTAAAAGATGATCAAGTGGTTCTGACAACACAGTGAGTGGGCACGGCTAACATTAAAACCATCCTCACCATGTTACAATATCATACGTTTACATTAAATCACTGCAAAGTAGCCATCTTGGCTAACATATCCTAACACATGCTAACACATGCTAACACATGCTAGCACGCCAACACACACGGTTCTCTGCGGTGCGTTTAATTAAATAAAAAGCTACAAACTGTAGCGTTCTCTGGAAGCTCTGCTAACACATGCTAACACACGCTAACAGGCTACAGTGGCGGCTGGATTACAAGCTCCTCTTATCCCCCTGATCCGGACGCTCCCCGAGGTCATTTCCATAATAATGGGGCTGGTGTCCCCTGGCGGGCGAGGGCCGGGCCGCTGTGATCAGCCGCCGCCGTCTGCCCGCCGTCGCTGGGTGGTGCACATGTAATTACACCGGCTTTTGATAGCTAAACAACGTCATTTACCGCTCGGATGAGCCTGAGCTATCCCCCGGCCAGGGTGAGCACATGGGTTACACTGTGATGAGAGGGTGAGGAGATGAGGGTTATGCTGTTATGAGAGGGTGAGGACATGAGGGTTATACTGTTATGAGAGGGTGAGGACATGAGGGTTATGTTACTGTTATGAGGGTGAGGACAGGAGGGTTATGTTAATGTGATGAGAGGGTGAGGACATGAGGGTTATGCTGTGATGAGAGGGTGAGGACATGAAATTATAAAAAAAATAATAATAGCGAGGTTTCAGATGGAGAACACAGTTCTGTCAAGTATCTACAGCTAGAAAATAAAGGAGAACGAATGGTGTGTGTGTGTGTGTGTGTGTGTGTGTGTGTGTGTGTGTGTGTGTGTGTGTGTGTGTGTGTGTGTGTGTGTGTGTGTGTGTGTGTGTGTGTGTGTGTGAGTGTGCGCGTGTGTGCGTGCGTGCATGCGTGCGTGCGTGCATATGTGTGTATAAAGGAGCCATGTCCCATTGCAGGTAGACAACATCAACACAGACGCGGCGCTCTGGCCTTGTGAACGTCTGTCCACGTCACGCCATACTGGACAGACAGACAGACAGACAGACAGACAGACAGACCCTCTCAGTGGGAGGGGAGCTACTTGCAACCTTTACATTTCTCAACCCATTTCAATGAGACAGAAGGACAGAAGGCCTTCGTCACCACCATCATCATCACATCACTTCCTTCAGTCTAACATCTGTCAGAGGCTCCAGGTCACTGAGGAGCAGGCAGGGCCCATCCTGATCCAGGACACCTCCAGGTGGACTGTGGCTAACCCCTACGCTATCCTGCCCCTCCCACTCCTCCTCATCATCATCACCCCCATCGTCTTCCTCACCAAAACCAACCAATCAGACGCCAGCATCTCCATAAGCTCAAATGGCACATTTCCATTTCCTGCCCCCCCTCCAGTCAGCTGGGGGGGGGGGGGGGGTTAGGGGGATGTTGACTTTTATTAAATGTTATTATTAACATACGTCTCCCCACAGCGCATGAATTAGCACTCTCATGCCACCTCCCCTTCCGCTGGGGCAGGAATACATTGGGAGGCGGTTTGGTGAGGGTGGGTGTGTGTGGGTGGAGGGGGGGGGGGGGGGGGAGGGTGGGGGTGGGGGGGCTAAGGTTGGTGCTGGTGACGGAGGTGTCTTAGCTTTGGAGCTGCAGTCATGTGACCACAGAGATGAAAGGAGGGGTGTCACAGGACGGGGGCAGAGACTCTCGTCACACGTCTCGTTAGAACGCCCTCATCAAACATAACAACGCCCTGCCCGGGTGGAGGGGTTCAGAGGTGGAGGAGGTGGTGGTGGTGGAGGAAGGTTGTGGTGGAGGAGGTGGTGGTAGTGGTGATGGTAGTGGTGGTGGTGGTAGTGGTGGTTGTGGTGGTGGTGGTAGTGGTGATGGTAGTGGTGATGGTGGTGGTGATGGTGGTGCTTATGGTAGTGGTGATGGTGGTGGTGGAGCTAGAGGAGGTGGAGGTGGTGGTGGTGGTGGAGGTGGTGTTGGAGGTGGTGGTGGTGGTGGTGGAGGTGGAGGAGGTGGTGGAGGAGGTGGTGATGGTGAAGGTGGAGGTGGTGAAGGAGGGGGTGGCGGAAGTGGTGGCGGAGGTGGTGATGGTGGTGGAGGAGGTGGAGGTGGTAGCGGTGGTGGAGGTGGTGGTGATGGTAGTGGTGATGGTAGTGGTGATGGTAGTGGTGGTGGAGGTGGAGGAGGTGGTGGTAGTGGTAGTGGAAAAGGTGGTGGTGGAGGAGGAGGTGGTGGTGGTGGTTGTGGAGCGGGGACCAAAGCTTCAAGGTGCCTTTTAAACTCAGATCAGATCTAGATAGATTTATGCATACGGTAGCTAAACCTTCACTGATTGGTCGACAGACCAAGGGTTGTCAGAAAACCGAGAGGAGAACCGAACGCTGAGGGTTCTCTGAAGAACCAGAGGTGAAGAAACCGGACAATGACGATAATGATACATACTGGTATATACAGTAGTACACTCTAATGTACACAGTACTACACACTCTAATGTACACAATAATACACACAGTAATACACGCTCAATCATCACTAATACACACTCCCTAATACACACTTATGTATGCAGTCTAATCTACACACACTAATACACACACTGTTATGAACACACACCAATACACATTCTTTCAGTATATACACACCTATTGTACTACGCACTTAAATACAGTACACACACACTCAACTATATACTCGCTGCCACACACACACACACACACACACACACACACACACACACACACACACACACACACACACACACACACACACCTATGATTATTCAGTGCAGCGTTGCAGCCCGTTCCAGGGGCGGCGTTAGTCTGGGGGGGCCGGGGTCTCATTACCATGTGACTGGCCCCCCATTCCCCCCGTCCCCCTGTATCAAAGGGCGGCCGCGGCACAGGAGAGGCTACCGCCCCCCCGGTGATGACACCATCTCCCCGGGGGGGGGGGGGGGGGGGGTACCAGCAGAGGACACGGACCCTCTATTCACACCAATTAATACAATCTCATCAATGAGGCGTCCACCAGCCCCGCCCTGCCACTAAACCCCCCCCCCACCACACACACACACACACCAGCCAGGTCTGAGGTCATTACCCCGCTGGGGGAGGGCCCGCCCTGGGGGTTAAGGAGATTTTAAAAACCACTCACTCCCCACATCAAAACAAATCAAAGAGCTTCCGTAATGTTCCTGATGCTGAGGGTTTGATGAGTCTGGGGGTTGGGGGGTGGGGGCAGGGGGGTGGAGGTGGATGAGGGTCCCCCTGCTCAGCAGAACCCCCTTCAGCCGGACTGCTGGAACACACACACACACACACACACACACACACACACACACACACACACACACACACACACACACACACACACACACACACACACACACACACACACACACACACACACACCTTCTGTAATCACCTCTGAATCTCACACCCGGCTGGCGTGTTCTCCAGCATGTACGCTCTGATGAGGGTGAGGGTAGTACTACAGACTGGTGTGGGTTCCCTCGGTGGGGTCGCGTAACACAAAACCAGTGAGAAAAAAAGACGAATTACAATCCAACAACATTAAATACACCACGCAGCTTTGACTTTTTCATTTGAATTGTTTTCTAGGGTTTACATTATTTGTACTTTGCATCTACATCTCTAGAACTCACCCGCATAGAACTAGAAAGCACAGACTAGAATCTGTGTTGGTCATTATTCTATTGTTCATGTGTAAGTAACGCATAATTACACCAAAAGTGGTCAAATACGTCATCCTAGAACTGCATTCTCTGGTCTTTACAACGTCCAGCTGTGAGTGAGCCTAGAACTCAGAACAGAATCTGTGTTCTCTCTGTAGGATGGTTCTGTTGTGTTATCATTACAGCGAGATGACATCACTTGTTCGAGGACATCACTGGACCAGAGGACGGTTTAACAAACTCATTAGCCTCAGAGCCGCGGACTAAACAAAAAGGGAGACGTTAAATGACTAAATTGCAATCAGACGTATTTAAACTTAATTTAATCTCCTGGGAAAGGCCAACGCAGCACTAATACAGCCTGACGAGTCAAGGTCACCAGGAGAGAGGAGGAGGAGAAGGGGGGGAAGGAAGAGGAGGAGGGGGAGGAGGAGGAGGAGAGATAAGGAGGAGGAGAGAGGAGAGAGGAGGGGGGAAAGAGTAGGAGGAGGAGGAGAAATAGGAGATGAGGAGGAAGAGAGATTAGGAGGAGGAGGAAGAGGAGGAGGAAGGGGGAGGAAGTGGAGTTATAGAGATGAGAAAGTGGAGGAGAGAGGGGAGATGAGGAAGGAGAGGAGGAGAGAGGGGAGACGAGGAGGCTGCTGGGGTGTCTGCAGTGATCAGGCAGGGGATATGAGTGAAGGTTAACCGCTGTGTATCTTCCAGCGTCTCTAATCCTGCTCTTCACGTCTCCATTCAGCCCGTCCAGAGCCGGCCCGCGTCAGCATAATTGCGGCTAACCTGTGGCCCGCTCCCAAATATCACCGCGGAATAAAGCGAGCCTCTAATGAGGGCGTCCTGACCGCGGGGCGTGACGGACAGCCCGAAAAGGTTCCGCCGTCTCCCGGTAACGGAGAACCACCCAGACGGAGACGAGGAGCTAAAGACTCCTGGCCCGCTCTCTGCCGCTCATATCATCAAGTACAATCAGCCGTTCACACGCCTGACCGAGCACCACACTGTTGTAGTAGCCTATTTATTGTGATATTTTATGCATCGAAATTCGTCGAAAATGTAACCCACAAAACGACTAATAAGATATTTCTGCCCAATAATTGTATCCCCTGATCTGTATAATTATTCCCACTTTTACATCTGTATTTTAGATCAGAAGCTGCAAAGACGGAAAGGATTTTAAAGACTCCTGTTAAGCGTCATTATGTGTATTACTTGGTATTATTACCATGTGTATTGTGTGAATAGCCAGCTAGCGGTTCAGAGGCCAGGTCGAGGGTTCGGATCCCACTCCAGAGCGCCTCGCTGTGCCAACAGTGGTCCCATACTGTCCCTCAGTGGAGGAAAGGCGTCATAGCAGCCGTTCTTGCCTACAGCCTGGAGCCACGGCCGTCTGCCGCCCCTAGCGTCAGGAAGTCACCGGTCTCTCATCAGACACAGCGGCCTGCTCACAGCTGGAGACCTGCAGCCTGTTAACCCCACAGTGACCTTCTAGAACCCTCCGCCTGGTCCTGGGGTGTAGAACAACGACCTGCTGCTTCGAGGTGGTCGTTTTAGTGCCATTCGGTAATTACATATTCAACACGGTTCGTTCGAAATGCATCCTTTAGATAAGGTTTGCCAAATGTTTTGTTTTTATTTCCTCAGCAGAATTTTAACCAGAGAGTTTAGATTCGGCTGGTTGGACGTGAAAATACACTTTAAATAAAAGACGAGAATTGACGTTTGAAAAATGAGAGTCTGGATGAAAACTCCTTCAAACATACTCCTCGTAGCGCTGCGCCCTGCGATGGGTTTTATGGATCCGACGGGAGAAACAAGCAATAAATCTTAGAGTGAGCGGAGAAGAGGAGTGGTGGACTGGTCCCAGAGGAGTGGTGGACTGAAACACAAAGCGTACGTTTCCCCTGCTCCCGGCTGAGGCTGCTGGCTAACTGGCTGTGAGGAGACGCAGTGCGCCTGGAACACTGAGTCAAACACCGGCAGAGGGGTCAGCTCACCACCGGCTGATGACTCACAACAATCACAGCTCATCATATAGATTAACACAACTATCTACAGCTCATCATCTAAATTAACACAACTATCTACAATCAACATCTAGATTAACACAACTATCTACAATCATCATCTAGATGGTAAATGGTCCTGATTTATACTGACTGACATTCACCCATACATGCACACATTCACACACCGACAGCGGAGTCAACCACGCAGGGCGACAGCCAGCTCGTCAGGAGCAATTAGGGTGAGGCGTTAGATTGCATTAGATTAAAACAACTATCTACAATCATCATCTAGATTACCACAACTATCTACAGCTCATCATCTAGAACACAACAATCTACCACTCATTACACTCTTGAATCAGATAAAAATATTATAGAACTCATAATATTCTCAACGTTCTAGAACACACACCATAGAACACAACATTCTAGAACTCATCACACTCTAGATCTCTAGAACTCGTAACATTCTAGAATGCATACAATTCCAGACCTCATTACACTCTAGATCAAAACATTCTAGAGCTCATAACGTTCTGGAGCACAAAGAGCCCTCCCCCTGTAGAACTCCTCTCCGGCCCGCTCTACATTGTGGTGTGTGTGTGTTGGGGGGGGTGGAGCGGGTGGATCTGGAGTCGTGTAACCTGGGGGCTCCGTGGCGTGTCTGACGCGGAGGAACCAAGCCTCCAATAGGTGAGCCCGTCACTCTCAGCGCACCGAGCGGGGAGTGCTGACAGGAGGAACTGACATCTCCGGTTTAATCTGCCTGCTGATCACACCCGCCCCGCCGCAGCGTTTCACACCTGAGAGCTCAGGTGTCGAGGCGACGCGCACACGAAACGCCAGCGCCTTCGCTTCCTAATTTGCTAGAAAAACATACAACCCAGTAATAATAATATTATAACTTACACGCATGCATGCACATACGTGTACATCTACATATACACACACTGTGTCAGACGGGATGTGCATCATATGTGTGTTGGAGTGTAGAGATAAACACCGTCTCTGAGGAGCGAGTCGTACGTCAGAGCCGAACACAGCGGCTCCGTCTCACCAGCGAGGGGTTTAAACGGGGTTTAAACGAGTGAAACACGTTCTGCGAACCACCTGATCACCGCATGTCCTCTCTGCAGCGGAGCAACTGCCTTGGGTCAGCATTCTTACGTGGAGTCTGTTGTCATGATGTCACAGCAGAGAGTGATGAAGGGGGGAGGGGGACTTTGACCTTTGACCTTGTCTAACGACAATAGATTCATCCATATAAGCATTTGACTCCATCTTCCTTTGTTTACGTTTATATTCAGGGGGTTTAGCAGACGCTTTTATCCAGAGAGACTTACAATAAGTCCATTTGTCAGAAGAATGAGAATCAACAATACATCTCTATTGGTACAGTAAGGATGTTCATAGGATGTTCAACAATCACTAGATTAACCCATTCCCCGTATACAACAAAGATGGATAAGAAGGATAAGAAGCTACACAAGTACTAGTTTTGAGTGCAAGAACGTACACAACGTACAATAAGTGCATACATTAAGTGCCTGCTGTGTAGGACTTCACATACATTGTGATGTGTGTGAAGTCCTACACACTATAAGAACACATTACACTGTGGCCAGGTCAAGTGACCTGGCTCAGCCTATGGGCTGCTTCGCTCCTCCCCACCTGTGCTTAATAACTCTCCGAAGGTTCTCCACATCAGAAGTCAACCATCAGGTTCATACTGCTGCCGATCGACTAAGAGTACACCCCCACCCCCCCCCTGACATCCATCTTCATAATCATCACATGATGCAAGATCCATAATTGTCAGATGCTCAGGCAAGGTCATATTCCCTGATCAATACATTGATCCACTTTGTCCCATGGGCCTGCAGCAGCCAATAGCAGATCCATACTCCTGCTCTATGAAGCCTGGTTGGGGTTACGTGACATTTGGCAGACGACTGAATGACCACCCCTTAGACCACCCTCTGACCCGGGGGTACGCTCCGGTTCAGAACCAGCCCCACAGACCCCCCTCTGACCCAGTGGGTACACTCCCGTTCAAAACTAGCCCCTCAGACCCCCCTCGGATCCGGTGGTACGCTCCCGTTCAGAACCAGCCCCACAGACACCCCCTCTGACCCGGTGGTACGCACCCGTTCAGAACCAGCCCCACAGACCCCCCTCTGACCCGGTGGTACGCTACCTACAGTATCTTAGGTTTGTCCTTTTGTTGGAGGCATTCCTATATTAGTTAGGTGTGATTATTTGTACATGGCGGTTGGGAGTTTTAATACGAAGAGCCGGAGTGTCTGACGGCTTATTAAACACCACGACGCGAAGTCCCGCAGAACAACCGATCGATCGACCGAACCAGTAGAATGACTCTCTGACTCTCTCTTGCGTCATTAGTGATGACGTGTTTATACCCGAGAGACTGAAGGCTTGACGGACAACTCGAAGGGCTTTGAGAGGGTCTCTAACCTGATGGACGCAGTGGCTGTAGGTCCTCTCCTCCTCCTCCTTTCCTCTCCTCCATCTCCAATAGTTCCTCAGACTCTAGAACTGTGTGTAGGCCTTCGTTCTTCAAGCAGATGTTATTCTCCGTGGTCCTCGCGGGTATTCCGTACGACACGGCGTGTGAGCGACAGGATGGAGGTTCATTCGGTTTGAGGTTCATCGCGGAAGTCACATTTAGTCTCTGGAACTCTGGTTTTAATTAAATCTTCACAACTCATCACGACAGGCCGCGTGGTTCATCTTCGCGTCTCCTAACTCGTGTTTCATTAATCCACATCAGGGTACAGAGACGGGAACAGCGAGCTGCCGTTACCTGGCCAACCCGCCCACACCTGGCCCGATCACTTTAATTGATTCACTTCCACTCAGACGCTCACAGCGCCCCCCAGTGGCGCACACCAGAAACACAACAACATTAGAAACGCATCGAACACACTGGCTCTTACTTTTACAAATTATCATACCTACTTTACATAAAGGCCCCAATAGACACAACTTTAAGTAAGTTCGATTGATTAGTATGTTTGCTGTATTGATATCATCTGTGTGATATGTATATATATATATATATAGAAAACAGATTATCATGGACTCCAAAAGAAGTCAGAAGCAGACAGTAGACAGGATCGGTCCACATTTGTGTTGTCACTAATTATGTTTATTGTGTGTGTGTGTGTGTGTGTGTGTGTGTGTGTGTGTGTGTGTGTGTGTGTGTGTGTGTGTGTGTGTGTGTGTGTGCGTGTGCGTGTCGTCGGCCCACGACTTTGAGGAGGAAACGATGAGTGACGCTACACTACTCCGCTAGTTAGCGTCGTCTATTCATATCCTACCTGAATATCTCGGGGGGCTGAGGAGTGAGCAATGAGGAGTGAGCAGTGAGGAGTGTGCAGTGAGGGGTGAGGTGTGAGCCGTGAGGATTGAGGAGTGAGCAATGAGGGGTGAGTAGTGAGGAGTGAGCAGCGAGGGGTGAGCAGTGAGGAGTGTTTTTCTCCACTTCCCCCCCCCCACACACACACACACACAAACAGACACACACACACCCCTGCTGGGGAGACCTGGGTCCGGCCCGGGTTACAGTCCCACCCTGGAGGCGGCCTGGATGTCTGACTCCATCTCTCTTTCTTCCTGTACCTGTCTCTCTCTCTCTCTCACTGCTGACAGAGGTCTCTCTCTCCCACCACTGATTCCTCTAAATTCAGCAGTATTTATGGAGGCCAGATTTGGCCAATTATTTCACATTGACGATATGTTTTTATTTATTAGTAAGCACATTTCTGTCAATGTCGATTCACCAGACCTCCTTTTATACTCATATTAGGGAAACACTTTCAGAACTGAAATACATCAAGGGAAACTCTGAACTTGAATAAATTCCCTTACAAGACAGAACAGAAGTGCTGCATTGGGTCAGCGTGGCCGCCGTCCGACCTGCAGTTGGACCGCAGGGCCACCAAGTGGCGGAAAAGCGCCGTTTGCAAACCTCATTAAAACTCGACTCAATAACTTTCATTACGTCGGAGCTCACAAATTGTATTTTGATATGCAAAACGATTTTTAAATGCGTCTTATATGCTGTTTTAATCCTTAATACCAACTAAGTATGGCGCATTAGAAGTTTTAATATTCCAAAGAGATTTCAGACACTCGTGGACTGTGTGCTTTCAGCATTATCAAATATTCATTTTTCTAAAGTTGCTCTTTTAAGAAGGTTTCTTTGATGTTGGTGTAATTTTCCTCCGCCTAAGCAGATCTCTCTCTGCGGGGGGGGGGGGGGGGGTGCAGCGTGGGATGGTTCTTTGATGAGATCTCCAACGTCTCCAAACTATCAGAGGAACAGGTCCTCAATAGTGACACTCTGAGTCCTCGTGGGGCAGCATCCTGACCAGAGAGCATCGGTAGATTAACTCGACAATGATCCCATCTCTACTTTCATGCTGAGTGTGTGTCTGTGTGTGTGAGTGTATGTGCATGTGCATAAGTGTGTCTGTGTGTGTGGTGTGTGTTTTTGTGTGTGAGTGTATGTATGTGTTTCTGTATGTTTGTGTGTGTGTGTGTGTGTGTGTGTATGTCTGTGTGTGTGTGTGTATGTCTGTGTGCCTGTGTGTGCATGTGTGTGTGTGTGTGTGTGTGTGTGTGTGTGTGTGTATGTGTGTATGTGTGTTCATGCGTGTGTGTGTGTGTGTGCGTCAGTGCGTGCGTGCGCCTGTGTGTGCGTGTGTGTGCGTGTGTGTGTGTTAGTGTGTGTGTGTGTGTGTGTGTACGGTGTAGGGTTAGTGTAGATCATCAGAAGGAGTCCTCAGGCTCCTAACGCAGACTGATTCATTTTGTCCACCAGAGACTCTTCTCCTCAGACTCTGTGATCTGAAATCAACAGAATCCTCCAGAAGTTTCTCCACATGTTTGTTGTGTTCAAAGCGAGCAGTAATCCTCTAATTCTGTTTCTGTGTTCCGGCTCCATGTGTACACTCGCTTTAGCTCCTGTGAGCCTCAAACAGACTCCAAGATGAGCCGCTCTTCTTAACCTAATGGGTCTTCACAAAAGAACCGCTCCCGCTCCTCGCCCTCGTTACTCCGTCAGCGCCCCCCCACTCACTCCTCAGACCCCCTGGAGGACGCTAATCTGAACAACGCCGTGACATCTTAGATTAGAGTTGTGTGATCTCACGCTGCGGGTCAGGCCTTGAACGCCTCGCGCTAACGGATCATTGACGGGCGGTTAGCTCTGTGCTCCACTGGCAGCCTGCCGCTTCACGTCTGATTGAGAAGCTAATTGAGAGGCGGCACGACGTCAGGGGCCCGATGCCAGGGGCCAAATCACAGACGGGACGCGTTTAATGACCCCTCTGCCAGAATAGTTAAAGACCCAGAGATCTGACTCTCTCTGTCTCCCTCTCACTCCCCCTCTCTCTGTCTCTCTGCTCGGTCTCTCTCTTTCTGACTCTCTCTCTCTCTCCATCTCTCTCTCTCTCTCTCTCTTTCTGTCTCCCTCTCTCTCTCTCTAGCTCTCTCTCTCTCTCTCTCTCTCTCTCTCTCTCTCGCTCTCTCTCTCTCTCTTTCTGTCTCCCTCTCTCTCTCTCTCTCGCTCTCTGTCTGTCTCTCTCTGATAACACACGGATCCCTAGACATGATGCAGAGTTTGGTTGACAGTAATGTATATGTGTAAAGATATAAAGAAACAAAGATAAATATGATATAAATATATATATTTTGCAGGCCGCCCGCTAGCTATCCTCAGTAGTCTAAATATCACATGCTGGAACTTTTCCAGTTAGACACAAAACTATTTACTGTGTGTGTGTGTGTGTGTGTGTGTGTGTGTGTGTGTGTGTGTGTGTGTGTGTGTGTGTGTGTGTGTGTGTGTGTGTGTGTGTGTGTGTGTGTGTGTGTGTGTGTCTATGTGTGTGTGCGTGTGTGTGTGTGTGTGTGCGTGTGTGTGTGAGAGATCTGATTTTCAGCCAAGCCCTCTGGACAGTATCAGTGAGGAACACACACTCACACAAACCACATACACACACACACATACACACACACACACACACACACACACACACGATTGTATAGCAAATGAAAAACCAAAATAGGGTTAATTCTGTAATGGTACAGAAAATGTTGACGTTGGATTTACATGTAAGAAGGCTGATGACGGACCCTGATAAGGAAACCGTTCCTCATAAAGACGTATCAGTAGATACTGGAATCTGGTCCAGACGTCACTCAGCCAGAGAGACATAACACGACAAAACATAACACAGCTTTATGGAATAAAAAAATAAAATAAAATGATCATGTTTTTAAAATCATTATATTTGTATGTCCTGAGCCTTGTACATTTGATATTCGTGAATGGCAGAAGAGTGTACCGCAAAGAACGAAACGTTTTAATGGTTTTAACAAATGGGGCTTGAGGTTAAGGCTTCTACCAGCAGAGGGCGCTAGATCTGAGGTGATCGCTCTGGGTTTAATTGAGTGGTGACGTAATCCCATTTAGAAACGACACGCTGCCTGATTATTAATGATGATGGGGGTGATGATGATAATGATGATGCTGATTAGGATGGTGTTGTTGTGGTAATTGACTGCTCCAAATATTCATAGAGCAGTAGATGTAGCTATCACTGAACAAACTGTATACACAGTTGCACAACACACACACGCGCACACACAGACACTCTGGGGTATCGTTTTGTAAATGATGCAATCTGATAATGCGAACAGTAACAAACACAGAGACTGGTGATGTCACAGGGCAGTCTGGCAGCCATTGGCTCCCGGTCGGCTCAGTTAACGACTGTAGAAAATGAAGGTGATCTCTAGATGAACTAAAGTACCCCCATGAGGGTAAGGACATCTCCATACCCGACCTCCGACCTTATATCACATGACCCATGACCTCACTGTGACATCACATGACCCACGACCTCATCCTAACCCAGTCAGACGCTGCAGACCCTCTCCTGGTCCAGACCCTCTCCTGGTCCGGACCCTCTCCTGGTTCGGACCGGATCTCTCTAGGTGAGGAAGAGTTTTCTCCTCCTCATCCTCCAGACGAAGACAGCGTCTCGCCACCTCATCCTCCAGAACGACCCCCGAGAGACCCCCTGCTCCTCTCCTCTTCCTCCTCCTCCTCGGCCAACTCCACCTCCTACTCCTCTTCTTCTCTCCTTCTCCTCCTCCTGTCCTCTCGTCCTCATCTCCTCTTCTACTCTCCTCCTCCTCTCCTCCTCTTCCTCCTCTCCTCTTCCTCCTCCTCTCTTCCTCCTCTACTCCTCTCCTCCTCTCCTCCTTCTCTTCCTTTTCTCCTCCTCCTCCTATCCTCCTCTCCTCCTGCTCCTCTCTTCCTCTCCTTCTCCTCCTTCCCTCCTTTCCTTCTATCCTCCTCTCCTCCTCGACCTCCTGCTCCTCTTCGCCCCAGTAACATTCCTCAATGTCTGAATCTGTATTACTCTACCAGCTTCTCCTGCTGATTTATGATTGTCCTCTCTGGCTCACCGTAGCTCCAGACATACCTACATAGCGTAGACGTCGTTATGCATATTCAATACTGTTTTGTTTGGTTTCCTTATCCGTGTTGTACCAGACTTTCTTGTCCCGGGATGGCCATCAGGGGGCGCCAGAGTAGCAGAATGCAATCTTCAGCGATTAATAGAAAGCAGCAAATCTGAAGTTACACGAAAGAGAGACAAAATGTACTAATCCTACGCCATCCTGTCCATCTATCTATTCATACAGCCGTGTCCATTTAAAATACAGTTTACTTACAAAAATATTTTTACTACCCTGTGTGAATGTGTATGTGTGCGTGCATGTGCATTATATGCGTAAGTGTGTGTGTGTGCATGCGTGTGTGTGTGTGTGTGTGTGTGCGTGTGTGTGTGCGTGTGCGTGCGTGCGTGCATGCGTGTGTGCGTGCATGTGTACGTGCATGCATGTGTGTGTGTGTGTGTGCGTGCGTGTGTGTGTGTGTGTGTGTGTGTGTGTGTGAGAAAGTGGGGCATCAAAGGCCTAGCTTAGCCCCCCTCGTTATTCTGTAAGTGGAGAAACTTAATTAACTAACAGCTCATTTGAACCTCTGATGATGAGGAGACTCATGTGACGGACGGTCTCTGGGAACAGAAACCATCTTCCCTCCCACACACCAGCTCACACGTTCACCTCAGACCTCCACACCTCTGGACCAGAGGGGATAGATGCTAGACAGATAGGGACAAAGACAGGGATGAGCAGGACAGTGGTGATGGTGTTGGACTCCCATCAGAACGTTCTGGGTTCCATCCCCAATGTGTGGGTCTGGAGGTCGACCGGCTCGATGGGTCTGATCAGAACCAGGAGACCACTGGTTCTATTGCTCTGCTGATCTGCTGCTCATGGGAACCACGGCAGGATTCAGCGCTGTGCTGCAGCACGGAGGTACTAGTTTTTACTGCGCTCTGTTAGTATGTGGTGTACAGAGTTTACCCAAAACGCCCACAACCACAATCATGCAGTCATCAACCAGAGTCATACATTCATCTACCAGACTCATACATTCATCTACCAGAGTCATACTACCAGAATCATGCAGTCATCAGGCTAGCATGAATAGCCCTTGTTGTTGCTGTTGTTGTTGTGTTTGCCATTGTACCGAATCCCAAAACATTTAAGTGTAGATTCCTGGACTCTGAGGAGGTTTTTAAGTGCTAACCACTTCACGGCAGTTTGTCTTAATCATCACAAATTCACTCTATCAGCATCACGGCCTCACTTAAATCCATCAGGAGAAATGTGTTGATCCTAAACTGCAACCCTTTTGGAGCGATATCATCTCCACAGCATTCCTGTGGTTCAATTCTCAGAACAACTCAAAACAAACCAAACACGATCACGGGTTGTAAACAAGGCCTCTCACAGAGAACAACAGAAGGAAAGTAATACTAACAGGTCAGAGGATAACTTCTCAGACGCTTTCTCCTGAGGCTTGATACCTCAACAGACCACCAGGATCGAGGGAAAGGTGAAACAGAAAGCTGGTTCCTCTGTCTGGACCCCTTCCATAATGACATCAGACCGCTTTAGAAACCCTCTGAGCCTGTCTCTGAGCTGTCTCTCTGAGCTGTCTCTCTGAGCTGTCTCTCTGAGCTGTCTCTCTGAGCTGTCTCTCTGAGCGGTCGTTAAGGAGCAGGTAGGGGTTAGAGAGTACAGAGACAGGTCATTAAGGAGCAGGTAGGGGCTAGACAGTGCAGAGACAGGTCATTAAGGAGCAGGTAGGGATTAGACAGTACATAGGGGTTAGGAGTCCTCTTGCTCTAGGATGCCTACAGGTAGACTGGGGACATTGTAGATCAAACCCAGAACTTTTAAGGCCTTGAGGGAAACACACTCATCACTACACCATCTCACCACCTTTAGTATTTATGACGCCACCCAGAGTGTTTCTGCCCAACAGGCCCACTAGCACCTCCACAGAGTCGGCCAGAAACCGAGTACTGGTCCGGCTGTGGAAGGCATTAGAAGGTCTTTAGGAGGTCTGAGGGTCTGGAAGCCCACTACCTCCACCACCACCACCATCACCTCCACCAGCACCACCACCAGCTCTCCCTCACATCCCTGATTGGCCGGTTGGAGGTGTTGCTGGCCCACTACGGAGGTAGTCAGCTAATGAAACACGCATCATCTGGTGAAGCGGAGAGGGCAGTGCTCACAACATCTGCACGCGAGGTGTCCGAGGAACCAGAACTATGGCCGGCATTCTTACACCTTCACTAGTCAGCCATTAGGCATGCTTTATCCAGAGTGTCTTACAATGTAATTTAGGAGGAGGACAGGGTTAGACAGTACAGAGACAGGTAATCGAGGAAGCAAGTAGGGGTTAGACAGTGCGGAGACAGATCATTAAGGAGCAGATAGGGGTAAGTTAAAGGCTGTCTACACTCTACAGCTACAAAAAGGACATTGGGGATCGAACCCAGGACTGTTTGGACGGGAGTCTGTGACCACTAGACTCTCCTGCCCCCTTTTCTGAGACATTGTGTGATTGTCAGTCATTGTTGTGTCGGTAAGAAGCTGGTCGGTTCCTGTGAACACAGAACCACACTCCGGTTCCCTTTGTGGTTCATTCTACTCAGAGAACGTCTCGGCTTCTGGTTAAAGAATATTTCACCCCCTTATACATTAGCATGTCTGACAGAGGACGAAACTTCAGCCTCAGATCAGATGAAAGGCTTGTGAAGTTTTCACGGCTCAATGAACGGTCAGAGAGGGATTGCATCATGATCCACAAGGGTGATTTAACCCCAGCCCCTCTCTGCAGGGGTTTGATGATGGCTAAGTGGGTATTAAGTCAGATATGCTAAACGGATCCCAAGTATTACTTTAAAACGGTCTCCCCCGGCTCCCGACTAAAGCGGGCCGTAGGCAGAAAGATTAGACGATACTTATGATATAAATACACTACCGTTTAAAAGTTTGGGGTCACCCAGACACCTTCATGTTTTCCATGAAAACTCACTTTTATTCAACAGTTTTCAGCTGTGCCAACATAATTGCACAAGGGTTTTCTAATAATCGAATAGCCTTTTAACACGATCAGCTAAACAATGTACCATTAGAACACAGGAGTGACGATGGCTGGAAATGGGCCTCTGTACACGTCTGTAGATATTCCATTAAAAATCTGCCGTTTCCAACTAGAATAGTCATTTACCATATTAAGAATGTCTACACTGTATTTCTGATTTATTTAATGTTATCTTCATTGAAAAAAAGTGTTTTTCTTTAAGAGAAGAAGGACATTTACCATGATCCCAACCTTTTGAACGGTGTGTATATTATAGATATTTATCCCAGCTGGGAGATTCAGGAGCCCCAGCATAATGAATCACGTGTAGCATAATCCTTTGTGTACGGCGTCATACTTCACGTGGACTGTAATACTTCACAGATACTGTGATACTCCATCAGCAGAAGTACCGGAGGTCTCCGTGGAGACGGGTGGGTCGCGACCAGAGAACCCTCTCCCAGCGCTCCATCACCCGAACCCGAGCGGGCTGCACGTAAACACACGTCCGTCAGGCCGCCTGCCGCTGGGGTCCCGACCCGCCGCCGTCCCACGAGACCGCCTTATAGGGCCTCCAGCCCAGAGCCCCGCCGTCGCTCCAACCCCAGTACGGCACGCTGCTGTTTACACTCAGATCCATCAGGAACGCAGCCCCCCACGTCACCAGACGGGCCCGACTATTAACGAACCGCAGCCCACCTCGGGGTCCACATCATGGTCCATGGACCAGGTGGTGGACCAGGAGTTGGACCAGGAGGTGGTCCAGGAGGTGGACCAGGAGGTGGACCAGAGACCAGGAACACCCCTGGACCGGCTGGGGTCAGCTGCAGGCTCTGTGTTTTGATACGATGAGCAGAATCCTACGTAGAGGAGGAGCAATGGCCGATGGCCCAGCCAGTCAGCTACGCTACGAGAGCAACAGAGGAGAAACAGATGTTCCCCCGGGACAAGGGTACACATCTGTCCCCCAATCACAGGCCTGTTTGAGTTGGGGTCTAGAGAGAGAGAGAGAGAGACAGTGAGGGAGGGAGAGAGAGAGACAGGGTGAGGGAGAGAGAGAGAGACAGGGTGAGGGAGAGTATAGGCGAGAGGTGTTTATGTAACTCCAAGGTCGATCTGATCGATGGTGGTCCTCACAGGCCAGTCCTCCTGGTCTCATGGGACCAGAGAAATCCCCATCGTCTTCCCCCCCCCCGCCATGGAGACCCCTTACTGCTCAGGGTCTGGGCCACCTCCTGGGAGACGAGGACCTGTACCCTACAGGTACCCTACCCTACTACCCATAGGGTCCAGAAGAGACCTCGAGAGTGGATCTGAGGAGGGGTCTGCAGGAGATCAGGAATCAGAGACGACCTATAGACTGCAACCCTGGAACCCTTCACCAGGTCAGACAGACAGACAGACAAACAGACAGACAGACAGGTAAAGAGGGGGAAAGATATGAAAAGGAGAGTGATGGAAGGTCATGACCCATCAGGGAAGAGAGAGAGACAGAGAGTGTGAGAGAGAGGAAAGAGAGAGAGAGAGGAAGAGGGCTCTACGTTGTTTCGACAGGGAGAGATGGGGGAATCCTGGGGAATGCTAACGCTAACGCTAACCGGCTGGGGTTTCAACCGGCTTCAGCTGTCAGGAGATGGTTTATGTTCTCCTTCGAGGAAAAGGTTCAATAGTATGCTATAGAAGTAGCTGGAAGCAATGTAGCATTCTTACCCTCGCTAGGCTATCACTAGCCTGAAGCGTTTTGTATAGCTGCTCCACTTAAACAGCTAATGTAAGCTCCAAGCAGTTAAGCGCTCGCCCTAATCAACAGGAGAACGAGCTCACCAACTGACCAATGGTAAATGGAAAAGATACAACTGATTTAAGAGACAATAAGACAATCTGTTACTGTGTTTAAAACCAGAACATTCTGGTAAAATTATATATATATATATATATATATATATATATAAATAAATATAAATATAAATATATATATATATATATATATATATATATATAAATAAATATAAATAAATATAATACACAAAACAAAACAAATAATGATAATGATAATGATGATAATGAAGATAATGATAAGATAATTTAGCTGTTTTTGCAGATCTGTCACATTTATCTAAGAACAAGGTGAGGAGGGAGGTTATGGAGAGTAGGATATGTACTTCTATACCTTTCCCTTATCCGCGTTATATACAAGTTACCCTGGAGCGGCGCCCCCCCCACCCCCCTCTCAGGGGCCCGGGGTCCCCTTAGAGCAGTGGGCCAGCCCCTGGGCGTGGAGACCCCACACATCTGGATTCTGCTTGACATCGTTCAGGCGTCAGCTGGGGCCGGCTGCTGACCAATCAGAGGCCGGGTGGGCCGGTGTTATGATGGTGGAGGGCAGACATCTGCTAGTGTTTAACGCCCATACCCCGACCGGCGTGCTGGGTTTGGTCGCGGTGCAGATTTCACTTCCAGGGGCCGTTGAGCCAAGACTCGTAGCTGCATGGAAAGAAAGCTCTTAATGAGTTCTGAGAGAGAGCGGGTTCTGGTCTGGAGCAGGGCCTGTCCTGTAGGGACACACACACACATACATATATATATGCACACACATACATACACACACATATATATATACACACATATACATACACACACACATACACATATATAAACACATATACACAGATATATTGACACATATACACACACATATATACACACATACACACACACACACACACACATAAAGCACACACATACACACACACATATCTAGTCAATACATCAAGTCTAACTTTGAAAGGTAACTTCTATAAGAGATAGAACTCACAACTCATCACGGGTAAACAGAAGTTCTCTCGTATCCAAACTTAACAATCACACCGAACACAGACGATACGAACACAGACAGAACCATGCAGAACCAACAACCAGGTGGAAACAACAAATAGAGAGAACATGAAATAGATTTGCTTCAAACCCACATGCACAAAGATACGAAATAACGACAAAAGTGCTGAACCTTTTGGTTGAAATCTCATGATGGTTCAGATGCAATATGCAACGTGATATAGGCCTCCCTCACCCCTCCCCAGTCCCTCACCCCTCCCCATCTCTTGCCCCTCCCCAATCCCTCACCCTCCCCACAGCCCATTCCTCACCACCCCCAGTCCGCCCCCCATCTCTCCCCCATCCCTCACCACCCCACAGTCCTCCCACATCTCTCACTTCTCTCGAGGGGGGGTAAAAGGAGTTCTCCCCCATCCCTCCCCACCCCCCAGTTCTCCCCCATCCCTCCTCCTCACCCCCTGGTCCTCCCCCAACGCCTCACCACCCCTCACCCCTCTCGAGGGACCGAAACCCAAAACCTGCCGTCTGTTTTTTTTTACCTCGGACTCAGAGGAAACCCAAGGTCGCTGTGTTGCAAGAGCAAGCTCTCAGAGGCGTGTGCATGCACGCGTGCACGCATGTGTACAGCCTAGCTCCACCGCTACAGCTGGTTGGCCTGCGATCCAGCGGGCTCGGCGCTCTGGAGCAGCAGCGGCAGGCGGCCACCGGTGGTACCGGTTTGTTTTGGTGCAGAGCCAAAAGGATCTGGCAGCGTTCGGCTGCTCAGTGAAACACACGCCCGGCTCACCGGCCCCCCGCACCCCCCCCTTCACCGGCCCCCCTGTCACCGGCCCCCTGCTCCCCCGCTCCTAATCTCCTCCGACTCAGTGTGTTTTCTTTACAGAAGTGTCGCTCAAACGCTGACCTGTCGCTCCTCTGTGTCAGATCTCAGCCCGGTGGAGGCCGAGGTCTCACAGAGAGAGTCAGAGCCGGACGGCGGAGGCGTTCGTTCTAATCTTGTTGTGTTTCATACACGAGTTCAGGCCTAAAGCCTTCAGTTTTGTAAACACGTTTGTGCGCTGCTTGGCAGAGGGGGGTGGTTGTGTATATAAAGAGTGAGCACACTGATTAAACTCTGGCCTCCTGACAACAGACAATTCATTACCAAGCAACACAGCGGATCGCTTGATTATGGTTTCAACCGTAATGTGGTGTGTGTGTGTGTGTGTGTGTGCATGTGTGTGTGAGTGTGTGTACATACGTACATACGTGTGTGTGTGTTTGTGAGAGAATGTTTGTGTGTGTGCCAGTGTGTACGTGTGTAAGTGTGCAGGCTGCGTGCGTAAGTGTGTGTGTTTTTGAGAGAGTTTGCATGTGTGTGTGTGTGTATGTCGGTGTGTACATGCGTGTAAGTGTGCGTGCTGCGTGTGCGTATGTCAGTGTGTACATGCTTGTGTGTGTGTGTGTGTGTGTGTGTGGGCGTATGTTTGGCATTAGGATGTTTGTGGTCCACAACGCCTGGTTGTGATGGAGCATTAGGAGATGTATTTCGGGCCTATATGTTTTTTAATAACTTGATGGAAAACATGGTGGTTTCCAGCAACGCAGAGAAAAACGCCCGGTCCGTATCGCAGCGAGCCAAGAAGAGCAGAACAGTTTGTTCTTCAGATGAGGGATTGTGTTCTGGCAGCCAGACAACACGGCAAGCTAACTCTAACACAGCGAGCTAGCTGCAACATGGCGAGCTAACTCAGATACAGCAAGCTAACTCCAACACAGCATCTAATTATAACATGGCAAGCTAACTGGGGTTAGACTGGTTGGCTGGCTGGGTTGGAGTTAGACTGATATGATCACTCATACTAAACTAAGAATATGAGTGATCACTCATCACTCATATTAAACTGAGAGGGAGAGGGAGAGAGATAACAAGAGGGAGGGGGAGAGGGGGAGAGAGGGAGGGAGAGAGAGACAGTGTGAGGCGAGAGACAAAGTGAGGAGAGACTGAAACGGCAAACTCCAACACAGACAGGAAGCTGACTCCTCATCTCTACGTGGGACTTGGAACGCTCATCAAAACATATTAAAATGGGAGTGTTACAATGAGAATGCTAAACTCAGAACATGGTTTGCACAATATGGTTGATGGTTGAGTCAAACTTGCTGATGCTATGAAAAGTCTTTATTTCCATCCGTTATAAATCACTGAAGTAATGTTAGGCCTTCATATCGTTGGCCTGATCTATAAATCACTTTATCAGAATGTCTCACTCATCTCACAATTGATCGGAAATAATCCACAATAGTATTACCTCACAGGCGCGTGTGTGTGTGTATGTGTGTGTATGTGTGTGTGTGTGTGTGTGTGTGTGTGCTTGCTTGTGTGCATGTGTTTTTAATGTGTCTGGTTCTGTAAATGTGTGCTTCTTGTGTTTGTGTGTGTGTGTCTGTGTGTTTGTGGATGGTGTGCGTGTGTGTGTGCATGTGCGTGCATGCGTGTGTGTGTGTGTGTGTGTGTGTGTGTGTTTGTGCGTTTGTGGTGTGTGTTTGTGGTGTGTGTTTCAGTGAGTCATGTGTTGGCCAGCAGTGTCCCAGCAGGGGGAGGGGGGGGGGGGCGGGGGTGTTGATGGTCCGGACCACTGGACGAGCACATGTGATCAGAGAAAAAAAAAGAGAGAGAGAGAGAGAGATAGACAGGTAGATAGAAGAGGGAGGGAAATAGGGGGAGAGAGACAGAGTGAGTTAAACTGAGAGTGAGAGATCGACAGAGTCGAAGAGAGACAGAGTAAGATAAACTGAAAGAGAGAGAGTGAGAGCGAGATAGTGATAGAGATACAGAGTAAGAGAGACAGAGTGAGAGAGACACAGTGAGTGAGACAGAGTGTTAGAGAGAGCAAGAGAGGTAGAGAAGGTGGGAGGAGAGGTGAAGAGTCTGTATCTTGTTTAGCAGTTCATCATGATATCACACATCTAGATCTTCCGCCGCGGCCCCCCCCACTGTTCCAGAAGATGACATCGCCTGTGATGACATCACCAGGGAGCCTTGCGATGGCCTCATCAGACCGCGGCCGAGCGTGGTGAATCACGCTGTCCGCCAGGAATACGATTTATCAACAGATACCTCATCATTACCCCCCCTTTACCTCTGACCTCTGACCTCTGGGTGACCCGGGGGACAGAAGCCAGCGATTCAAGTGAAATACGAAAAAAAAAACGCTTTTATATCGACGTCATCAGATTCATTGGCGGTAAAGGTAATAGAAATCCCATCATGCCTATTTACAGCCGGCCAGACCGGAGAGAACACACGGTGGAAGGAACAAGACGCACGTGGTGACGGAGCCCAGCTGAAGATGGCACGGCGGGGAGCGGCCTCCTGGTCGTCGGTCCAGACCCAGGACTCCCTGCGGAGCTCGGCACAGACACATGCAGCACATCAAGACCCCCCCCCGAACTAAACATGAGCTCACGGTGTCGTCCTTTCAGAATACCAACACCACGACCTCAAACAGATTCGCTCCCCCAACGCACGCACACAAACACATACATACACACACACACACGCACACACACACACACACACACACACACACACACACACGTATGTGGCTCACAGAGTACAAACTCACAGAGAAGATGAGGTAGTGAAGCGTTAACACAGCCAGCCACAGCACCACGTATGTTCCGAGGGTCCGGGGGTCCGCCCCCCCTCACAGCTGCTTTGAGTTTGGGCCGTGGAGCCGCTAAGACGGCGGGCTAAAGTCTGGGGGGCTTTCAGGGGTTCCTCCTCCTAGATTGGAGGACTCGCATGCTACCCACCGCCCACCCCCCCCCAGCTTATATGAACATCTCCGTGAGAGCAAATGAGAGAAAATGGACTGCACTCGTACAGCGCTTTTATAACCAGTGGTCGCTCAAAGTGCTTTACAATACTGCCTCACATTCACCCATTCATGCACCCATTCACACACCGACGGCAGAGTCAGCCACGCAGGGCGACAGCCAGCTGGTCAGGAGCAGTCAGGGTGAGGCGTCTCGCTCAGGGACACCACCACACTCAGCTAGGAGGACCCGGGGATCGAACTAGCAACCTTCCGGTTACCAGCCAACCCGCTCTACCTCCTGAGCCACATGCTGAGCAGAGACGCCCCCTCCCCCCCCCTCAGCCTGGAGAGGGTGAACTGTACAGAGAACACATGTCTTTATTTCTGTCTGCTGTCCAACGGGTACAGAGCTGTTGTCATATCCGCTCATTTTACCCACAAGTCCCGGCGTGTTTCAAAATAAGAGCGCAGAAACAATGAGGAGAGCGGAATGGGAGCGGGTCGCGACACAGAGCCGCAGGACTTGGGACTCGACCACAACCACTAATGATAGCTTCCTCGCGGAACAGCTCGTTTATGGCGTCCACCCCCGATACAATGCGCTATTATTTTGTAAAACTCTTCAACATATTAGACTTTTTGGAACCGGGACATTGAAGATGTTGGGGCTGCGTTCAAAGAGTTTGGCCTCCTCTCATATAATTCTATTTGCTTTATTTGGCCCAGTTCTGATCTCAATGACGACATCAGTGCTAACATATTTATTATTTATTTCTCTGACTTTATTCTTCAGAAAATGTGTTTGAATGCAGTTTGATGAAGACATGCAGACCCCCAGCTACTGCTGATGAAATCTGAACTTTGTTGTTCTTAGAAACACATGTGATGAACGCACCCATACATCTCACCAGTTACCTCATACCATCAGAACATATTCACCATCAGAAAGGTGATACCTCTCACCAGTTACCTCATACTATCGTAACATAGACCCTGTCTCCACGGTGATACAACATAGGGTCGACTCCCTATAGAACTTCCTATGGAGTTTCAGACATACAGACATAATCCTTGACTAAGATGTGAAAACACATGATTTAAAGGAACCAGCTGGGAAAGACGGAATCAACAGACGAACAAAAACATTTCAACAAAAACATTTATTTCACATCCATGGTTTAAAATGGCCGCTGGACGTACAGAATATTGGCAGGAAATGTTTTACTTGTCTCGTAACATTTGAGTTAATGGCATGTTGAGGAATCAGCTTTAGGAGTAGGCCTGTGATCAATCTTCTACTTCACTAGGAATTTTAGTAACACGTCATCAGATATGAAGTGTTGTCTAATTGAATTATAACCTAATTTATTTTGTTTTATTTGGCAGTTATAAAGTCTGAATGAACACACCATCAATTTTTATGCATAAACTCAAAACATTCCCTCCAGAAATCATCACCACATCCACAAATTCACAGTATTACAAATAGAAAACAATAGATTTCTCTGGGTAAATATATTTCAAAATATAACTTTATACACAAATATATATCTATGATGGATCTCCACATTGGAAACCTTTATACATGTTTACAATAAAATCACTAGGAGTATATACATTCACTCATTCACGACGACAATACATTCATACGACTGCAATACATTCTGGTCTTTTTATATTTTCACTGGTAGAAAACAAATCCCTTTAATCCCTTATTCCCTCAAGAAACGCCCCCCCCCCCCCCCCCCCCCCCCCCAACATGTTTTAACAATAACAATCAAACAAACACTTAATTTTAAACATCTGTCATTCAACATTCATATGACTCTATGAGGGTGGATTGTGATCTTAATTAGAGACCCCAGCCCACTTATTGAACATCGACAGACGATGCTAAACTAGCTACTGCTAATTGAAACATCAACAGACAATGCTAAACCAGCTATAGCTTTTTAAACATCAACAGACGATGCTAAACTAGCTACAGCTTATTAAACATCAACAGATGATGCTAACCTAGCAACAGCTTATTAAACATCAACAGACGATGCTAACCTAGCTACAGCTATTTAAAACATGAACAGACGATGCTAAACTAGCTACAGCTTATTAAACATGAACAGAAGATGCTAAAGCAGCTACTGCTAATTAAACATCAACAGACGATGCTAAACTAGCTACAGCTTATTAAACATGAACAGAAGATGCTAAAGCAGGTACTGCTAATTAAACATCAACAGAAGATGCTAAAGCAGCTACTGCTATTCCCATGTTTATACACAAGACACGTCTTCTTGTTTTCTCATTCGTCAGCTAGCGCTCTGGTATAAACCTTGAAATATTGCGATATAGTTCTGGCACGTGAATGTAGAAGTATGATGTTCGGTCTCTCAGAGTTACCGAGAGGCCATTTAAGGATATGAAACATTATAGAAAACATACAGCAATCTCTCATATTGTTATTTACAATATTCACAAAAAGAAACAGAATCTGTACAAGAGCTGTTCAGTCCACTGGAGGTTTGCTTAATACCGATTTGAAAAGTTACTGTGGATTTGACGATCAAAACAGCAACCTGCCGCAGCTCATCCAGCTCACCACTAACTAAATATATCTATTATAAAATGTTTTTCATAGAATCCTGTTTAATTACATTATGAATTAATAAACTCAAAGCTTATACATTATGAATACATAATGTTATGTGTAATAAAAATGTATTGTTTGTGAGAAGTAGTTCCTTTCACATTTTTCTTTCACATTAGTTGTCGTATTACTGTATCATCAGCATACATTCAAAATCTGAACATGCTCACTTCTTGCTAACGCTCATATAACACTGTTTCAAACAGTGAACATGTTATAACCTATTACTAACTCTTGATTCCAAATAGTGGTTGACTTGCTCATTCGCTACCCTATGTCAAAATATCACATACAAATTAGATTTGGCCAAGCGATAGCCCAAATTTCCCATTTGGGATCAATAAAGTATTTTCTAATCTTATCTTACTCATGCTAGCTGGGCTAAAGCTAGTGATGCTAGTCCTCCCGGTTGACAGTAACATGACATAATCACAGCACATCCATGTTCTAGATGTCCTTGATCGAAGAAACAGCATTCGATTTGAACAAAAGCACTCTCTTCCACTCATAGGTGTGATCGGATTCAGTTTGGGTGCAGATGTGTTTTTGTGTAACAGTCTTATTTGGGAAAACACACTCACCAAGACCAAATCCCAGCCAGGCGCCTGAGGGGTCGTCATGTATTTTGTGTCAGGGAGCCTTACCCACCAGGGCGAGGTCTGCCCTCCGAGGACTAAGGACTATCCACCAGGGGTATGTCAGGTCTAGGTTCTCTGGGTTTTGGGTTACAAAGATCTAGGGGATGTATGTCCTAGGGCCTCGAGGTTCATCGCGGTGCTACCAACAGAACAGGGAGCTCTGGGTTCTAGGTCTAGGTTCTAGGTCTAGGTTCTAGGCAGTACTACTACTGGAACAGGGCGTGCTCTGGGTCCTAGGTCTAGGTTCTAGGCGGTGCTACTACTGGAACAGGGCTTTCTCTGGGTCCTATGTCTAGGTTCTAGGTTCTAGGTCTAGGTTCTAGGTCTCGGTTCTAGGCGGTGCTACTACTGGAACAGGGCGTGCTCTGTGTGCTGCCAATGCTGTGGGCGGCACTGCTGTTCTCCGAGGCGGGCGGGGACTTCTGGACCACCTGCTGGGGGGCCGAATTCCCCCCACCTGGAGGGAGCAAACAAACAAACAAACAAACAAACAAACATGTTTACTAATAAACAAATACACACACACACATACACACAGCGATTAAAAAGACCAACATACACACAGATACAAAAATATGAACACAAATAAAGATACTCATAAGCAAATAATCACGCTGATACGAACACACATACTACGGTCGATGCCTTGCCATAGTAGTGTGTGTGTAGTTCTGTGTGCGTCTGTGTGTGTTTTCTCTAGTTCCTGGCAGGCTTCACTTTGGTAAACATTAGCAGAGCAGAGGGGCCGGGAGAGAGGGGCTAGCATCACACACACACACACACACACAGCACACACACACATAGAGACACACACACACACACACACACACACACACACACACACACACACACACCACACACACACACACACACACACACACACACACACACACACACACACACACAGCCAAGAATTGAGGCCCACCTCTTCTAGAGACTGCTTATCCAGGGAGAAATATACACAATATATATACACACATTGTATATACACAGAGTATATACACACAGGATATACACACAGTATATTTACACACAGTATATATCACAGAGTATATATACTGTATGTATATATACACACAGTATATATACATACAGTATATATGAATACATTAGGAATCACTTAAAGCTTCCACTTTCTGCTATATTGTAGTAGGGGTCTACAGATTTAAAATCATTAAACAACATAAACCGGTCTGTACATGGACGGACTGGCCTCAACACGGTCCTCTGAAACAGACAGAATGTAGCATAGCGTCTGCACATATCAAGCAACACATTTACCCTCAGGGCCATTTAGCAGACGCTTCTATCCACTTACAACAAGTCCATTTATCAGAAGAAGGAGAAACAACCAATATATCGCAGTCCGGTACAGTGAGATGTTCATAGAACTAAGAGCCGAGCACTAACCAATCGCTAGGTTAACCCATTTCCCGTATACAACAGAGATAGCTAAGATAAGATGCTACAAAATGCTAAAT
>NC_140279.1:9960543-10076825 GCF_964030765.1 Micromesistius poutassou | reverse complement strand
GGACTTAACTAGAGAGACAAAGGAATGTGTGTGTCTATGTGAGAGAGAGAAAGTGAGTCAGGGACAATCATGGCTACACAAACCAAAGATGTAATCATACAGCTACTCCTTGGTTAGAAGGTGAACCGCATTAGAAGAGGAGGTTGGAGGTTCACCACAGAAGAAGAGGTTGGAGGTTAATCACAGAAGAAGAGGTTGTGAGGTTAACCACAGAAGAAGAGGTTGTGAGGTTAACCACAGAAGAAGAGGAGGTTGGAGGTTAACCACAGAAGAAGAGGAGGTTGGAGGTTAACCACAGAAGAAGAGGTTGTGGGGTTAACCACAGAAGAAGAGGTTGTGAGGTTAACCACAGAAGGAGAGGAGGTTGGAGTTTAACCACAGAAGAAGAGGAGGTTGGAGGTTAACCACAGAAGAAGAGGAGGTTGGAGTTTAACCACAGAAGAAGAGGAGGTTGGAGGTTAACCACAGAAGAAGAGGGGGTTGGAGTTTAACCACAGAAGAAGAGGTTGTGAGGTTAACCACAGAAGGAGAGGAGGTTGGAGGTTAACCACAGAAGAAGAAGAGGTTGGACCGAGGCGTGGACACGTGTTCCGGCGTGCATCGCCCGCCCGCCGCGACCCTCCGGTGAAGCCAGCTTCCTGCCTGGTGCTGATTTTGGCAACGGCTTGAAATTAATATCTGGCAGCGCTCCTGCATGACTTTATTTCACTGTGAAACCTGACGTCTGCAAAATAATGGGCCCTGCAACGCAGCCCTCGGAAAATAAAGCTTCTGGCCGAGCAGGGAGCAGATCCAGGGGTAGGAGGGCCATGGGGAGGGATGGGGGAGGGACAGAGGAGGGATGGGGGAGGGAGCGAGGGGGAGGGGGTACAAGGTGCTTTCAGTCTGGTGGGGAGAGTTATGGGGGACTCTGACCCTGAGCCGTGCGGCGATGAGAGCAGAAGAGTATAAACATTACGTAAGATCTCCTGACGACTTTGGAGCGCAGATGTGATTGTTTACACAGATGCCCCAGGAGAAGGAGGAGGAGGAGGAGAAGAGGAGGAGACACAGGGCAGAGGAGGAGGAGGCGGAGGAGGAGACACAGGACGAGGAGGAGGAGGAGGAGGAAACGCAGAGGAGGAGGAGGAGGAGGAGGAGACATACACAGAGGAGAAGAGGGGGAGTCGGGGGAAGAGCTACACACACAGAGAGGAGAGGAGGAGAAACATGGCAGAGGAGAGAGGAGGCACACAGAGGAGGAGGAACAGGAGACACACACACAGGAGGGGGGAGGAAAGGAGAAGAGGCAGTAACATTCTAGTCGGCTGGTAACTCATAAATGAAGACATAAATATTAAACGTAGCCAGGCTGAGTTTCAAGAATTGAAGCATAAACTTGTCCCCTCTCTGTCAGCGGTTGAGGAGGAGGAGGAGCCGCTGGTCTGGGACGACCAGCCCTCCCGAGGGACCCCACCGGCCCGCTGACGTCTACGCATTCTGCCCGGGATCCTGGCTTTGTCGGGGGAGGCTGCGTGGGTCCAGCCTCCGATGCCAGCTCCACCACTATTGTTCCTCTGACGAGCAGAGCCCTCCTGAGAGTGGTTGGAGCTCCGCTGGACAGGGAAACAGCTTTGTTCCTAACATCTCGGCGCTCGCCTGCCAAAAGCTGCAATCAGCACTACACCAAGAGAGGAGGAAACATGGACGCCCTGGGCTGGCAGACTGCAGGTTGCAGGCCTCCCCAACACCGTCCGCACGGTCAACCAAGGACCAGGGCGAGCCGGAGGAGACGGAACCACGACCAGACTGATCGTTGTGGTTTTGCCCCACAGAGGCTCTGCTCCACAGAGCTCCGTCTCTGGGTTATCAGCCCCAGGCTGGCCCGGATGGGAAATCAAAGTAATCAAAAGAAATCAAAGAAATCACAGTCAAATGGTAAAGGACTGCATTTATACTACGCTTTTCTAACCAGTTGCCACTCAAAGCGCTTTACAATATTGCCTCACATTCACCTGTTCATGCACACATTCACACACCGACGGCGGAGTCGACCCCTCAGGAGCAGTCAGGGTGAGGCGTTTCGCTCAGGGACACCTCGACACTCAGCTAGGAGGAGCCGGGGATCGAACTACCAACCTTCCGGTTACCAGCCAACCTGCTCTACCTACTTACCCATGTGCCACCATGGTGGTGACCCATGCGGACCCCAGACCGTCCCCCCCCACTCAGTTGTTCTAACCCCTGTGAATCACGGAGCACAGAGACCGTACCTGTACATACCTGCACAGCGCCTTGGCCAGGACAGTACATTTGTCATCACTTTGCAAATACACTCACTTTCTTTGCTCGCAAACTTTCATTACTCACCGTTTGGACAAGTGCTATCTAGAAAGACATGCAGAGGGAAGGCATGGAAAGTCCCAGGGTGTGTGGAAATCTGGGATTGCCCAATAGAGAGGCCGACAGCAGCGAGGTAAGGTTCATGGCCCTGGGCTGCATTCACAACCCAATATGCCTTCCTCAGCAGAATACATGTCTGCTATTCATGACATATTCTATTGTTGTGTAACACACACACACACACACACACACACACACACACACACACACACACACACACACACACACACACACACACACACACACACACACACACACACACACACACACACACACACTCCTAGCAGAGGGGGGGCGGGGGGGGGGTGAGGAGGTGTACCTGCGTGGGCCAGGTGGGACGCAGCGAGCAGCAGCAGCATCAGGAGGGTGGGGGTCCCGGTCGTCATGGTGCCCAGGGTGGGCCGGCAGGGTGGATGAGGAGGGGTCAGAGGACGCGTCCTTCCTCCGGCGGGTCTCTGGAGTGGTCTACAGGCAGGCGGCTCTGATCTCCAGCTGGGAAAGCGGTGGGGAAGAGGAGGATTAGATACCATCAGGATTAGACATTGTTTAACCAGGAGGCTCTGCCAGTGATAGAACCAACAACCACTCCGCTGACAGATGACCAACCCTCTACCTCCCTCGTAACGAGAGTGCACAGGTCGTGACCACATGGGTCTGGACCCTACGGGTCGTTCAGGCGATTCATCTTTGAGGGCTAATCACAAGTCAAGCTAGCTTAAAACAAACTGCCTGGCTAATGCCACCCCCCCCTTCTCCCCCGCTGAGAGGGAGTTTAACTCGACACCAGAGAGAGGGGGGGGGGGGGACACCCCAGGAGCTGCTGTGGGTTATTAAGCACACTCTAATTGAGAGGGAGGAAGAGGGGGTGCGTGGGGGTCTAAGCTGTTTGAAGAGGCTCCACTAAACTCTCCTTAGCTGAACTCTCGAGGCCACGAGCAACACAACCAGAGCCACATTAACTGCAGCGACTGGAGGCCAGCCCAAAAACACCAACACCCCCATCTGGGAGGAGAAGGGACTTTTCTGGAGACATAGCTGAGGGGGAGATTGACTGTGGGGGTACATTCTAGAAGCCTTGCATGTATAATTTGTGATTTTCTAAATAATAACGTTAGACTGCAGTGGGCCCCCCTGTGTGTCCTAATGGAAACCACAGGATGTGTATGTGACTGTGCTCAGTTACCAGGGTTACCAGGAGTAAACAAACACACATTAAACCACAAGTTTGTTCTAGATTGGCTCAAACTGGCATGGTGATGATGGCAGTGCCGGGGGTTTAATGCCAGTGTTTGGCAGAAGACTCACACACTAGTTACTAGTGAGTCCTTCACCAGAGGCTTCCATCTGAAGACACTTACTGAGCTCAGATACATGGCGTCAAAGGAGTACTTCAAACCTACAACCTATTTTCAAACCTTTTGGCTCTAGTGCCTCATCCAGACCACAGTGTTTGGAATCAGTCGAGCGCTGAGTGAGAGTGCATCGGCCTTGCAGCAACACAGACGTCCTGACGTCCCGCTGAGGCAGGAGCTGTCCCTGTTGTCATCACAGTCTCACCCTCCTCCTTCACCCAGATCCTTCAGATAATACCCAGCTACGTAGCTGGGTATTATACGCCTTCTCAAGTCCAACACAACCACCTCTTGCCCACACTCCTCTCTCCAACTCACGTTCCCACCGTTCTCTTCCTGAAAGTCACAACTCTGACATCCAGGGCAAGACTTCTCCCTGGGCGAGACTTCTCCCTGAGCGAGACTTCTCCCTGAGCGAGACTTCTCCCTGGGCGAGACTTCTCCCAGAGAGAGACTTCTCCCAGAGAGAGACTTCTCCCTGAGCGAGACTTCTCCCTGAGAGAGATTTCTCCCTGAGCGAAAGTTGGTCAGACACCACAAACTGACCGGAGCACGCCACTGGTGAAGAATGAAGTTGTATTTCTCTGTAGGGGTCCTCTTCATAATGTCCTCAGACTCATAGACTAACAACCTCTGCAGGACTGTGGCAGAAACAGCACTTTGACAGGATGTACATCGATGGGTGCTGTTGCCCAAAAGGGTTCCAGCATGTAGCAGCTGAAGAACTCGCTCGATTCTGGACCGATTTCAACAATTGTTGTCCTCAATAGTCACTTTGATTCGAAACACTCAAAATAGCGTGTAGGTTGAACTCTCCCGAAAGTATCCTATGAGGATCAGTTAGAGGTCAGACTGCACATTGGCAACACATTTCCAACACACTGCCAACATCTCGTCTCTGCTGTCTCATGTGCGTCTGGGTCCTAAGGAGGCTTCATTAACGGGTATTTGTGCATTGTTTTGATTGTCTTTGTAGGCCATCGATGGTGTCTTGGGACTCACAAGGACATGAGGGTTCCTCGGAGTTGGAATAGGGAGGGGGTGGAATTAACTATTGAACCGTCCTGAAGTTTCACCAAACATTCCTCAGAAACACTCTGAAGGAAGCCAAGCTATAACCTGGCCGGACTGCACTCATTCACCACGGGCCAGGACGCTGCCTGGGGAGGAGAGACAGTGTGCCTGGGGAGGTGAGACAGTCTCAAGGTGGAGGAGAGACAGTCTGCCTGTGGAGGAAAGACAGTCTGACTGTGGAGGAGAGACAATCTGCCTGGGGAGGAGATCCAGTCTAACTGTGGATGAGAGAAAGTCTAACTAGAGGGAGAGACAGTCTGACTCTGCTTTCTAAGCAGGGGAGACAGTCTAACTGTGAAGGAGAGATAGTCTGCATGTGAAGGGAGGGAGGGAGGGGGAAAGAGAGAGAGACAGACAGAGACTGGGAGAGGGAGGTAGTCCTCTGTAAGGAGTAGTAGGAGGGAGGTGAGATGTACGTCGGTGCTGTCCAGGCTGAGGACAACAGCCCCATTGAGTCTGGCAGCTGCAGGCGCTGGGAAGTCATTTGGAGGAACCTTGATAAATATTACACTTCCACCTGGCCCCGCCCCCTGTTTGATTTACCCCTCCCGGCCCGGTCCCGCTGTCAGAGCTCTGCATCAGCAGTACGGCATGACACCCAGGAGTTAAAGGTAAACCCCACCCCCCGACCCAGGGGAAGGGGGAGGGGTCACCGGGTGGAATGGGGGTCAAGACCGAGAGCGAGGGGAATGGAACCCGGCACTTCAAAGGATCCCGGACCACATGAAACACAACCTCACCCTGCTCCCGCCGTGGAGCGCCTCTGAAGTTGGTGCTTTTTTATTCCTTTTTCTTTCTTACTTCCTTCCTTATTTTACTGAAGTGAAATTACTTTGTTATTTTAGATTATTTGGGGCTTTCTCCCACCAGCAATAACCTAGTGACAACAACCCCCCCCCCCCCCCACACACACACACACACACACACACACACACACACACACACACACACACACACACACACACACACACACACACACACACACACACACACACACACACACACACACACACGGGTGCTGCCAGTCTTTGATGGCTAACTGCTGAAGGCTGAAGGAAAGGCCACGCTGTCACACCTTCTGCACTACACAGGAACAGAGGCCGCGGGTTTGAGTCCCATTGTCTAAAGGCTACCTGGGGGCAGGCTTGAGCAAGGAGCAAAATACAGTTTTCTTCTGAAAGCAATAACTTAAAATCGGATCTTTTTGGGATCTCCATAGATCTTCAAGATCTCCAAGATCTTCAAAATACAAAACTTTGATAACCAAGCAGAAAGAACTGAACGGGTTCTCTGAACTACGTAGTCAGACCAGCTGGACCTTCTCGCTATAACTCTGTATTTCACAGTTCGCTTCACGCCGTAATGACGTTCATCTGTTGTGACAAAGCCAATCGTGTATTTATGGCGGCATAACGTCGCCGTTCAAGCTCGCTGCTCCGACGCGACAGCGGGACGATGTGGAGAGAGGTTGACCTCCGTGTTGTGGAGCGCTGCATTCGTCAACTTTACAGATAGGCCTATAGAATAAGACTTTAGGTTAATCACGATCACTTTTTACTTATGAATCTATTATTCATCCACAGAAGTTGGTTAGATTATATAAAAACACAAAAAATATATACGTTTTCAAAATACTATTATAGTATTTTGAAACAGTATAATTGTTTAGTCTAAATCCGGAAGGATCTCTCTCCATCAATTGGAATAAAATTGGCACGTAAATAAATATGAACTGATAGATAAATAAATGGACTGAATTGATGCGGTGCTTTTGATTGATATTCCATTATGATCACCGTGTTTACATCCCTCGGACGCTGGTCCACACCATGCTTGTGTACTTAAATAAAGCACTCAACACTACTCTAAATATTTAGGGCCGGTCATAAAATATAAAGCCAACCACCTTCACGACAGATGGTAAATAACGCCTGGGCATCAACTGCAGACCAACCGCGTCCGTTAAGGTGAACTCCACAGGGGAGCCGTAATTTATATGCACGTTTACATATTTTATTTATTTGTTTTTCTTAATTGTTTTTTTTAATATGTAATGACTACGACCTAAGCTACATTCATCAACAATATATAAATACAATTTGTGCATTGTATGTTATATAACATATCGAGAATATTTGTAAGTACACACATTGAATATTTCAACATGTGTGGAAGCGTAAGGAAGATTACCACAGTTCCCAGTTAGGGAGAGCACACATTGTTATCACCAGCATGGAAATATGGGAGGCTGACGCAGAGACCCTATGGGCCCCCTATCGACCCGGTGTGCGTCTTCAGACACGGGCTGTGTGTAACTTCAGACCCCGTTGTGCGTCTTCAGACCCAGTTGTGTGTCTTCAGAGACGCGCTGTGTGTTTGCGTTGGAAAGCAGAAACACAATAGCTGGTGTGTTCCCCGACTGGAGACGGACCCACAACACTGTACAGTAGATACACACCTACTCGACACAGAGCCACGCGTTAAGACGGCTTCAAATAGCAACTTATTCTACTAAAGATCATGTGCGCTCTCAAGAGCGCAGATGACCCGACACTGTATGCATGCTCTAACATATTACAGCCTATCGCTGAGATAAGGAGACCTACCATAAGGAGTCTTTAGGAAACCTCCGAGTATACTTGGTCCAACGTGTAGTTAAACGTGTAGTTGTAGTCTTGAAGTAGAAAGCGACCCCTGCTCGTCTCTGTCATCCCGCGGTGGAGCGACACGAAGGCTGATTATCCACAAGAACTCAGAAAACAAACTTTAAACACTTATCTCCTCCGCTGACTTCACTAACTCGATCCTTAAGGGGGTGGGGCTTAAGAGAGGGAGAGACCCAGAGAGACAGATAGAGAGAGAGCGAGAGACTTTCACATCTTACTTTTTATATATTGAATATTTAATATTCTAATATGTACACATGTAAATAACCAGTCAAAGACGGATCTTTAAGTTTTATAATTTATTGATTCACATTATACTTGTATACATATTATAATGAGGTAGTTATTTAACGCGCGCGCGCGCGTGCGTGCGTGCGTGTGTGTTCATGTGCGTGTGTGTGTGTGTGTTCATGTGCGTGTGTGTGTGTTCATGTGCGTGTGTGTGTGTGTGTGTGTGTGTGTGTGTGTGTGTGTGTGTGTGTGTGTGTGTGTGTGTGTGTGTGTGTTCATGTGCGTTGTGAAATGTATCTCATACAACATGTGGAGCAGCAGCGTCACCTCCCTCAACACAAACATAAACAACTGAGCAAACAAACAAAGAAACAAGTGACATCACGACTCTGGTCTCAGGACGCCTGGCGGGAAACACAGCGAGGAGCTCTGTAAAGTGGATGCTGCGTCTTTGAGGAGACAGGTTGACATGGAAACGCTGAGAGGGCTTGTGATGATGTCTCATACATATGTATGCGCCTAGAGAGAGAGAGAGAGAGAGAGAGAGAGAGAGAGAGAGAGAGAGAGAGAGAGAATTTAAATCACACCGACCTCTTTTAAACACATGGTAAAAACACTTATTTTTTTGGCTAACACATTTTTCGATTCATTATGTGTGTCTGCGTGTGCGTGTTTGTGTTACAAAATATATCAAATAAAAATTAAATAAAAAAGGGTCGATATTTTGATACCGTTCTATATGCTTTTGGAAATATGAGGACAATATTAAGCTCAGCGCATCTCCTTCCCTGGAGCTGGTGAGCATGCACACTGGCGCCCTCTACTGGTTACTTTGGGGAAATCTATTTGCGTCAAACGCTCATTGATTTTAACTTCAATGTCCACATCTTTTATCAGTCTGAAGTAAAGCTGACCAGTTAATTTGTGTTACTAACAGTCCCGGGGTAGCGAGGGACCCCCCACCATGTGCCCCCACCACCATCACACTAATGAACGACGGATATGGGCCACAGGAAGTACGCCGGTTCGAGCCCCCCCGTGGCTCAAAGGTTCAAAAGCAACCAAACGACTAAAGCAGCCCGTTTAACACATCAAATCTGCAGCAAAGTTCTTACAAAGGTTTTCAGAAGTGAACCTACCTGGAGGAATATGTGGTCCTGCTTGGATGCGTTTTCCTTACTTTAATTCACTCGCAGTTTGGTTAATTGGTGCAACGAACCGCACCGGTTCCAGGCTCCTTAATTGATTTGATTGTGTTAACTCAAATTACTTGGTTGTGTTGTATATTATTCAGTGATATTGTGCAGCCAGCCAATGTCATGCGGTGGACGGGTCCAACGGTGGGTTTTCTGCCATACATTTTGTCAAGACATTTCAAATAGAAGAAATTCCAATCTCCACTGCTGGGAGCTCAGCTCAGTGGACCTTCTCCAGTTGTTGGGGAGAACATGTGGAATATGTTGCAACTTCCTGTGAAGTTAAAACGGCCCGCGGCGACAGGAAGGCCGCATGGACGTCAGCAGGTGCACCGGATCACCGCGGGAGGTCGACCGGCATGGAGGAGAGTCTCGGGGTCCTACCGAGGGACGTCCAGCAGGTACCTGCTGGTGTTCTGGTCTGTCCTTCTAACGTGTAGACATGCAGTCTGTCATTCGAACGTGTAGACATACAGACTGTCAGTGTAGACATGTAGTAGCCTATGTCCTTCTAACGTGTAGACAGTCTGTCCTAACGTGTAAACACACTGATTGTCCTAACTAACGTGTAGACCGTTTGTCCTAACGTCTAGACGCATATTGTTCTTTTAACGTGTAGACAGCTCTAGCGGCAGTAGGCCTACCGGCTGTAGTTATTTGCGGGGTTTATTAATTGGGTGACATGCGGTGGTCAACCTGAGTTGGCCAGTTTAATTAATTTATGGACCATATTTAACTGGTTTTGGACCACTATAAAAGTTAATAAATTAATTGTTCCAATCGTTTTATTATACATATTGTTTATGCATAGATTCTGGGATGAGTTGTTAAGGACGCTTGAATACTTCGAAACAACACATCTGATAAAAATCGTTCCGTGTGAGTTTTGAGCGCATTAATAGAAACAAATTCGACCGTTTGAAGTGCGTTGTTAGTTTTACGTGTGACCGCTGTGCACGTGTTTCTTACACCAATCAGCGCTCAGGTGTCAACGCGGCAGCCAATCCGCTCTCGGCGTGAGACGCGGCAGCCAATCCGCTCTCGGCGGAAGACGCGGCAACTGCCGCCGTTGCGTGGTTCAATCCCCAGAGTTGCCGTAGAAGCATCCCGAACTCGAGCGATTCACCGGCGCTCATCAAACTCAACGCGATGATCACCACCGAGTGTTTTGATTGGTTGTTCGCATGCTAAACACGAGCTAACGCTAGAAGCTAACACGGTGAAGGGGGACGGCTTCAAAAAAAAGGTAAAACTGGTTTTAATACGTTATTAAACACCTTATTAGCCATAAAGAACCCCTCTAAAGTACATTTTACTTTACTCCCCTACAGATATCTCACATTTAAACAGGCTTCTATCGACTCGACTGCTTGTCTGTCTGTCGGTGGATATATTATAAAAGTTAGACAAGAGCAAAATAAGATAGTAATCTTCAACGGTACCTCAGATGGCTCCTCCTCAACTCAAAACACACCAACTTAAATCACATTGCCGTGGCCCCTGGAGTGTGAGGTCCAGCCAACTGGGACTGTACTGGGGGCCGGATGTCACTCACTGGCCTCTGCTGCGCGCTCCCGCGGGTGTGTGCACACGCATGTGTAGTGATGACGGACGTCTTTTAAATGGCCAGTTACTTGTGTCTAATGCCACTTCCTAAAGGCAGTGTTGTTGTTAAATGGGGCCGGATCCTCTGTTCTGGAGTGGTTCTCAAATGGGGGTATGCGTACTCCTTGGGCTACTTTGGAGTACTAACCCTTTTGTGGGGAGAAATTAGTCAACCGTTGCATGAAGCACAGGCCCATGTTTCTCACTAAATTGTCAGCATTTGCACCCTTTTTACACTCCTGTTTACACTCCTAAATGGAACTCACATAAGCTGAAAAAATATCTAAGAGGGACTAGTAGAAAAAGTTAGAGAACCACTGCTCTAGTTTATCCAAGATGGAGTCGTTTTATTATTAAGCAGGGTAGTAAGGGTTGGGGTTAAAATGTTCAAACCCCACCTTGAGAACTGAGTCTGTTGTCTGCAGGTCACAGAGTGATCGTCGTAGCCGTTTGGCTGGAGCGAGCGGCTCTCCGGCATGTCCAGCGGGAAGCTGCCCCCCAGGAACCCCCCGCCCCCTGCGGTGCGCCACCCCCGGGGCTCGGGGCCTAGCAGCGCCGAGCTGCAGTACCTGGAGCGGGTGGTCCTGAGGGCCCTCTGTAGGCACCAGTTCTCTTGGCCCTTCCGCGAGCCCGTCGACGCCGCCGCACTCAATCTCCCCGTGAGTCATCCCCTAACCCCGCCCCCATCCTAGGACCCTGGCTCTTCCGTTCTGGAAGAGCCAGAACGTTCTTGTAGAACCTTTGCTATTGTAGAACCCTGGCTGTTCTAGAACCTTTGCTAACCCTGGCTGTTCTTAGAAAACTGGACCCTTGGTTCTCTGGGACTGAAACCCTGGCGGTTTCTGAAGCTAGAGGGAACCCCTCTAGTTTCAGAACAACCAGGCCTTCAGCACTCCTAGTAGCCTACCGTCTCAGGGCTCCAGACTGCGACCAAATGGTCGCATTTTGCGACCAAAATTTGAGAGTGTGCGACTGAATTTTACATCTGGTTGCGCATGTGAGACCAGTAAATTTGCCCTTTTTTATTTTTTATTTTTACACGTTAAACATGGAAGGGGCGCGTCAATAAATCCGGAATCTGTAGCAGGCCAATGAGTGTGAGAAGGATAGGGAATGGCCACTGTAAGTGGCTCATGTGTGGAGGGGGAGGGTCATAGAGATTTTGGAGCGCGGGGAAACCGCGCGCGGGTCTGTAAGAAGGAGAATGGTCTCAACCTGCCGTTCGAACAATGAGCAAGCGAACAATTGATCCATTCTTCCGACACCCCCCTGCAAGTGCCACAGTCTAGAGTCAGAGCATTGTGTGGCTGAAAAGGGCCGAACCCACCATTTTCGGGAAGACTGGCGCTCGTAGAACCTTCTTAGGTCTACCGACCCCATTGCGCATGTTCATTCCAAGTTTGCATCTGTATACCAATTGAGGCCAAATTAAACGGCATGTTTGAATTAAGGATATTCGGTTATCTCGGTATCTTCGGTTATCTTGGTTGTTCTTTATTTTGGGCCGTGGGTACAGCAGGCAAGGTCAGCTCGACTCGACTGCAACTTAACAAAAATATTTTATTTATTTTACAATTCAAAAATTAAAAATCAAAACTGTCTTCTAAATTAAGGAAATGATACTGGGAAATAGGGATGTCACGATACCAGAAATTTAGTAGTCGATACCAATACCAGTGAAATTCCACGATTCTCGATACCCAATTCGATACCACGGTCAAAAACAAAACAATAAATCCCATGTACTTTATTTATTAAAAACATTTAAACATTCCAAAAAACAGTGGCACTGGCATGTAGCCTTCAAGTAATGAATAAAACTAAACCACTATTAACATTACAAAAAAAGAACAGTGGCATGTAGCGTTCAAGTAATAATAATTAAAAAAAAATAATACGTGCTGAAAGCAGGCAGTCATGCAGCTATGCGGCTGGCGTTTACACTTGCGTGCATAGCGGGGTTTAAAACATAACTTCCAACCTAATATTAAGTAATATAACGCAGGTGCGCAAGGCAGCCACAGGAGACGCCAACATTGTTTTCAACTGCTCGGTACCGCGCCGTATTAATTAACCAAGTTTTGAAAAGAAAAAGTATTTGAAGCGAATAAGCACCGCTGTTTTTGATTTGTTTATTTGGTTTTGAACGAATAATTTTGGATGCATGCATCGGCTTTGAGTTGGTTTGTTTACTTTGAAATTGCATACGCTCGCAACACACACGCACACACGCACGCACACGTTCACCGCCGCACCTACTACAACCTGCCGATCTTCAATCAAAACAACACCAAGTAAGTGATGCCGAACGCAGTCGTACCATGCGTGTTTAGAAGCGCAACATTGAAACGGGTCCCATCTGAAACAATCGCGCGGCGCAGCGTTCCAAACGCAAAGTACTTCCAGACGCGACTCTTGTTATTGTTTTTATCGACGAGTCGAGGCGGAGCCGTCGCACTCGCTGCAGCTGCCGTCTTCCATGTTCCCATGCTGCCCACGTGACGTCCAGAGGAATTGCATCCTCGGTACCTACGGTACTAAGAAAAACGAGTACCGTCACGTTTTTTTAATTTTGGTATCGACTTGGTACCGAAGTATCGGTTCTCGTGACATCCCTACTGGGAAACAAATAAACCATTATAAGCAACGAGTGAACTTAATAAGCGATCAAAATACTTTTAGTTTTCACCTTAAATATGCGACAGATGTAATTAAGGCAACCTGGTCTCACAGGAATCCGTGAAATGAGTCGGTCTACGTCCCGTTTACAAAAAATAATGCCCATAAACTGTTTGAATATTAAGGGCTGCCTAATATTCGTTCGAATATTATATATATTTTTAATATTCGAATAACGAAGTTCGGAGTCAAAGCCCTACTGTGAATATGTTTGTAGTTTAAATAATCACTTCAGGTGCCATTTTCACACGGGATGCGTTTGTCGCGATGCATTCTCAATGGAGAGGCGAGCGGGCATGCAAGGAGGTGCAGCGTCCTGTCTAGCTGCGCGATAAGCGGGCGCACTCCCATGGAACTGTCGCTTCCATGCTCGTCGAACGCATGTGCGCACGCATGGAAACCGTTGGGATAGATGAGAACTGTTTATCTTTTATTAACTAACCCTTTTTTTTTTTTTCTAACCGCTTTTTTTCATTTTAAGGTGTATATGATGCCACCAAAGAGGCATTCCAGCATCCAGGGACAGAAACAGGGTGGTTAGAGAAGACAGTCGCCATTGGAGCTGATGGTGCAGCTGTCAATCTCGGGCATAAAGGAGGGGTATTAGTCCTCCTAGTAGGCTAGAAATGTGAATATTTGGTTAGCATGTTGATTTACGGTGTGTGCCCCTAAAATTTCTGGTTGTGCCCCTAAAATTTATGTCTGTAATAAGAGAGAGAGAATACACATACATTCTGCAATCCCTTTTCTACGTCTCGTGTGACTTGCAGGTCTGTGTTTTCCATCTGCTGATTTTGTCTGTTCCTGTTGGTGGCAGGATTACTACACTATCATCAGCAGCCCCATGGACCTGAGCACCATTAGGCAACGGCTGCAGAACCAGTACTACTGGAACACCATGGAGTGTGTGCAGGACTTCAACGCCATGTTCACCAACTGCTACATGTACAATAAGGTACCTTCTTACTGTGCCAGGGTAGAAGCTGGTCTCCCATTATCACCGCTCGGGGACTCCCAAACAGGTTGATGCGGTTTGGGAAGTACCATGACCACAGAAGTACCATGACCACAGAATTATACCTCAGTAACTGAGGAGGTGGTGGTAGTAGAGGATATTCCAAAGCTGTCTCTAGGTCTAGTGGTGGTGGTATCCATGGTTACCTGACTGTTGTGTGCTGTGTAGCCCGGAGATGACATCGTGCTGATGGCCCAGACCCTAGAGAAGGTCTTCCTGGAGAGACTGGCCCTGATGCCCCATGAGGAGGAGGAGGAGGAGAAGGAGAAGAAGCAGGGCTCCAGCAGACCTCCTGGTAGAGCCAAGAAGAGGAGCAGCACAGGTGAGACCCCGCACCTAGAACCACAACAGCTAGAACCACAACAGCTAGATAGTCGCACATCGATGGCTCGTAGAACCAACAGACCTTCATAGTGAGGTCTGTTAAATGGTAAAGGTTCTGCCTGTGTACAGCGCTTTTCTAACCAGTGGCCCTCAAAGCGCATTACAATATGGTCTGACATCACCCATTCATGCACACATTCAGAGCCTGGCGGTAGGTTCCCCAGGGGCCCTCAGCCCCAGCCTGTCTCTCTGCCCGCAGGAGCCCTGAAGCGCCAGGGCCCCGATTCGGAGGTGGTCGTCCAACAGACGCTGACCGTGATCCCGGCGGCCGCCGTGCCCCGGCCTGTCCCGCCGGCTGTGGTCCGCCCCGTCCCGCCAGCCGCGACCCGCCCCGTCCCCCTGGCCGTGCCCCGCCCCCTTCCGCAGGCCGCGCTGCCCGCACACACTCAGTCCGCGGTGAGTAGTGTCGCCCGACATACTCCCGCACACGCTTTATCACGCTTTAAGTTGAGCTTCTAAATATGCCCTCCAGCTCCTTCTTTAAAGACGCTGCTTCTCTTAACCCCTCCCCCTCCCCCCTCCCCTCCAGAATAAAGCCCTCCAGGACAGGAAGGGCATCAAGAGGAAAGCCGACACCCCCAACGTCACCGCCGCCGCCCCCCCGCCCCTGACCGTCGCCCCTGGCAACCCGTCATCATCGTGCGGCCGGACGACATCCCCTCCCCCGACGGCCTCGACGGCGGCCCTGCCCCCGGGCGGTGGCGGGGTATCGTCCGGGCGCGGGAGCGGGGCCAAGAGGCCCATCAGGCCGCCCAGCAGGGAGCTCCCTGACTGGCCGGCAGGGGCGGGGCGGCGGACCCGGCTGCCAGAGCCGCTGCGGCGCTGCGGAGAGCTGCTGAAGGAGTTGCTGTCCCGCCGGCACGCCGCCTACGCCTGGCCCTTCTACACGCCCGTGGACGTGGACGCCCTCGGCCTCCACGACTACCACCGCATCATCACGCAGCCCATGGACCTCAGCACCATCAAGGTTTACCACGCAGTACTGGTTTATCTAGCGCTCTACTGGTCTGGTTACTTGTTTATCTAACCCTGTACTGGTCTGTTTATCTAACGCCATACTGGTCTGTTTACTGGATTATTTAACCCTGTACCTTATTTTACCCTTGTGTTACAGAAGAAGATGGACGGCGGTGAGTACAGCACCCCACAGCAGTTTGCTGCCGACCTGCGCCTCATGTTCTCCAACTGCTACAAGTACAACCCCCCCGCCCACGAGGTGGTGTTGATGGCCCGCAGGCTGCAGGTACGACCCCGCCCCCGACAGAGTTGAGCCAATCGGAAGGGTTGGTTGCTGCTCCAGTGTTGCCGGGTGGTTTGTGGTTTCTCCAGTATCCAACCCCCCCTCCTCCCCAGGACGTGTTTGAGATGCAGTTCTCAAAGATGCCCAAGGAGGAGAGCATGCCCCTGCCCGACCATACCGTCGTCAAGGACAACGGTGGAGGAGGAGGAGACTGCAAGGTGGAGCACGGCTCCAGCAGCAGCTCCTCCTCCTCCTCTTCACCCTCTCAGAGCTCAGAGGATGAAGAAGAGAAGGAGGCGGGGAGGGCCCCCAGCCTGGCCAACCTGGAGGAACAGGTATGTTACCGTGACAATGGACCACACGTTCTATACCAGAGACATCTCACCATCTTCTTCATGGTATACTAAATGATTCGGGTGAGGTTACAGTAAGCTATGGTGACTGTCTGACGAGGGCAGTTCTCATTAGCGATGACCGAGAATAGACCGTTAGACGGCCTCTTCCTGTGCAGCTTAAGGCCATGCGAGACCAGCTGCAGCTCTTCGCCCAGACGCCCCTGAAGACCAAGAAGACGTCGAGACGCAAGAAGGTGAAGGAGAAGGAGAGGCAGAGGGGAAAGCACAAGTCCTCCAAGAACAAGGTCAAAGTTCAGAGGAGCAGCGGTGCCAAGGGGTCCCGGCTGTACGTGAGCCCCCCTCAGATTCAGAAGACTTCACAAATGGGTTCTGTTGCAATTGAAGAACATGCATTTAAACACATTTAAACAATGTGCCTTCACATTCCTATGCTGCAGTTATTGCGTTTGACACATGTTCTCTAAATGTGTTTTATCCTTTTCCTATTCAGAAAGTACATGTCTAAAAGTGCGGTTGGCATGACGCGTGTTCCGTCTGTAGGCATGGCAACCAAGCCCTCCTCCAGGCCCTGGGGGCGTCGGCCTCTGAGGAGGAGGAAGCGGTCCCCGTGGCGACGGTGCCCTACGAGGAGAAGAGGCAACTGAGCCTGGACATCAACCAGCTGCCGGGGCGGCGGCTGGGCCGGCTGGTGGACCTCATCCAGCGCCGTGAGCCACACCTGCAGGCCTGCGGCCGGCGGGAGATCGAGATCGACATCGAGATGCTGGCGCCCGCCACACTGCGCACACTGCAGGCCTTCGTGGCCCGCTGCCTCCGCAAGCACGCCGCCAAGACTGCCCTTCCCAGTGAGTCCCCCCCCCCCCCCCCCCAGTGTCTGCTCACTGACAAATGCTGCTGCCCCCCCGCTTGGCTCTCACCCATCTCAATGGAGAGAACCAACAACAAAGCCTTGTGTTGGCATCGTACTTCCTAGACCCACGTGGACGTCATGGTTGATGTCATGACCACTGGTCTTGCCATTATTGTGCATCTTGTTGTTGCCGTGGTTACCCCTGGTTACTGTGATGGACCTGGTTACCGTGGTGGCCCTAGTAACCATGGATACCGTGGTGTTTCCCTGCAGCCAGGCCGGTGAAGCCCAAGGGCCCGACGCTGACGGGGCCGGACACCACGGGAGAGGAGCAGCGCTTGGCTACGAAGAAAAAGAGGAAGCAGATAGGTAACGGTGACATCACACCAACCTCAGCCAATCAGAAAAGACCAGAGAGAGTCCTCCTAGTCTACATGAGCGCGTGCTAAGCATGGAGCAGAGTAGGCCTGCACGATTCGGGGAAAACTATGAATCCCGATGTTTTAGTTTAGAATTGATATCGCGATTCTCTGCCACGATTTTTTTCTCACGAAATGTAATGTTTATTCATGGCGAATTCAGTCGCAATGAAGTGGACAGTTAGGCTCATGTACGGTTCCATGGTTCGGCTGGAAAAATAATCCGCTTCCTGCACTTCTGCCTCGACTACAGCCCGCACATTCTTATGAGCTGGCAATGCAACGGATGAAAAATTGTTGCGGGAGGGTATTCAGTAGCGTTTGTCCAATGTATGGATCATCTTTCGAAATCCGTCACGTTCTACAGTGTTTATTGGAACCATATATTTTGCTAGATGGTAAGCAATTGCGTCTGTTATCTACTTACTCCTACTGGAGTTGGGATGGGGTCGCATTGTGCAAGCAGTGGCGGAGCCAGAGGGGTGGCCGTGGGGGTGGCACTGGCCACCCCTGGAACCCGATTGGCCACCTCAGGTCCCCCCCCCCCCCCTCCCCCCCGACAATCGCGTTCGCCCCCCCCCGCCCCCCCCAACAATTGCGTTCGCCCCCCCCCCCCACCGTCGACAACCGCGTTCACTTCCCCCCCCCCGTCGACAATTCAATATGGACCCCCCCTATAAAAGCCTTGGCCACCCCTTGAACACCTGTCTGACACCCCGTGTCAGACAGTAATAGATGTCTGCGTTGTGCTGACATCTGCGTTGCGCTGCGCTGCATTTTATTTATTTCACAATTCAAAAATGAACAAAACAGTCTTCTAAATTAAGGAAATGATACTGGGAAACGAATAAACCATTATAAGCAACGATTGAACTTAATAAGCGATCTAAATACTTTTTGCAACCACCGCCTCTTTCCCATGACATTTAGTTTTCACCTTAAGTATGCGACAGATGTAATTAAGGCAACCTGGTCTTACAGGAATCCGTGAAATTAGTCTGTCTACATCCCGTTTACAATAGATAATTCCCATAAAAGGTTTGAATATTAAGTCCTGCCTAATATTCGTTCGAATATTATATATTTTTTAAATATTCGAATAACGAAGTTCGGAGTCAAAGCCCTAGTCCATACACTGGTAAACAGTGACGGCGTTTGTTATCTCGTTCCACCGCTGGCTTTTTTTGTCGTAAGCTTTGGAAAATGCCTGCGGAAGCGATGTCTGAGATGCAGAGACAGCTTCACGCTACCAGCGTCTGTCTCGTACGGTGTGGAATGAGAACTTGTGAAGGGACGCAGGCACGCTTGCTGCGCGGCTGCGTGCTTGCACAATAGCATACTGCATGAGAAGGCAGTATATCGCTGTCAAAGCTGTCCATGGGAAAAGTGACGTTGCGCGGAATTGAAAAAGGAACTACGTTTCGTCAGTATTTTCCCATATATAGGCCTACCATATTTTCAGTAGTTACGTGTAACTTGACTTTGAACAAGTACATGGACAAGTAATTACCTAACGCGTTACACACAACAGTGTCTACCGTGTGTCAGTCGGCTCATAGAAAAAATGAGAATCTAAGTACTTTAAAACTTAAATTGCGCACAGGGTGAATCGAGATTGCGATTTTAAAACGATTTATCGTGCAGGCCTAGAGCAGAGTACCTCTTTGGTCGTCCGCTGCCTGCTGCGATGGCCAGGCAGCCGTCAGGGAGACCCGATCCAGATAAGTCCCGCCCTCCTGCTTTTCTGACCAATCACACACAACGTTCGCATTGGGGCCATCGGTTAGTGTAGAGGCAGTGCCAGGAAAAACATGACCTTTTCCTCTGTGTTTATGTATTGAAACTTTAATAATTGCAAACCCGGAATGATATTTAATTAGAACAATTAAATAACAACATGGACATGTGTGTGTCACGCAGATCCTCTGGACCTGAGCCAGTCGGCCCCCCTCTCTGTGAGCAGCAACGCCACCTGCTTCTCCTCCTCTTCCTCCTCCTCATCCTCCAGCAGCAGTGGCTCCTCTTCCTCTTCGGAGAGCACTGACACAGAATCAGGTTAGAGGATGATGGTCCCTCAAGCTACATGCTTCCACTACTACCACCACCTCCTTCTACTACCTTCTCCCACTACCACCTCTTCCCACTATCACCATCTCCTTCTCCCACTACCACTCCCTCCCAGTACCACCACCTCCTTCTAGTACCTTCTCCCAGTACTACCTTCTCACCAGAGGCTGAAAGCTGCCTGGGTTTTAAAGAAAGATCTTTAAAGATCCAGAGTCATTAAACTGTTGCTGTGTGTGTGTGTGTGTGTGTGTGTGTGTGTGTGTGTGTGTGTGTGTGTGTGTGTGTGTGTGTGTGTGTGTGTGTGTGTGTGTGTGTGTGTGTGTGTGTGTGTGTGTGTGTGTGTGTGTGTGTGTGTGTGTGTGTGGATTCTTTACAGGCCCTTGTTTCTACTCATTATTGAATATATGCTGTGTTAAAGGGGAAATCCGGTGTAAAATGGATCTGGGATATGTTTAGTATGATAACGAGTTTGAACGTTCGTTGGGGAGAAAAAAAAGCCTATATGACGCATTCTTAAGTTGGCTGTTTTTACCACCACCGCCGTGAGGCAATCGCGGGCAACAATCCCTTTCTCCTCCATGTCGCGGTTCAGTCTACTTCAGATTAGGGATGCGTGATAACTTTTTTTTTTTAACCGATAACTGATAACTTTCAGCTCCTAAAGGCCAATACCGATAACCGCTAACACACACACATATACATATATATGATCATGACCTAAGATCATGACATTGTTGCTCAGACATCAGTAGAATCAACTGGGGGGTTTAGGGGGGCAGGCTTGCAAGTGGCAGGATATGATGTAGGGTCCACGACGGCCCCTGTCACAGGTGTGTTTTGGTCTGACCGCAGCAATGGAGGAAGAATGGGCAGAACTCATCCCAATCATCTTAAATGTTGCTGCAGCGATGCATCATATATTCCGTTGCATCCACAACATCCATATCGATCGATAAAAGTTTGGAGCATGAGTCACAGACAAATAGAAGAAACGACGAATAAGAAAGGTGTCGCCAACGGCTGCGTTACTGGAGAAAGAGAGCGTCTTTTTTTGCGTCATTTCACATCTAACAAACACTGGGACAAATGTAGTTGATTTCTGTGTTTAACTGAGAAAACGGAGTGGAAGGCCGGGACCCTATAATGTTCAGCTAACATTTGTCAATAATAATACGAGAGTTTGAGCGAGCGAGCGGTAGCGTGTGTCAGTTTAGTGAAGTAATGAACGAGTCTGGTTGTGTCTGTGCAAACGTGCACTGTAAAGTTAGTGAAACTAAGAATAAAGTACAGCCGCTTCATTCCGACCGTATTCTGACCTATAAGCAGACCCACTGCCGGTCAAAGGGAAGGGTGTTACCCTCGGTCTGGGAGCCGACAGCAGGAAAGGTGTAACATAAGAATAAAAATGAACATTTTCTATATGTGTGCAGCTGTGAATTCATGTATTGTAATTGATTGTATGATGTGCACTTTTAGGGTTACCATAAGACCTTTCATTTAGCGGGAGCGAGGCACTGAAATTATATAGGCTATGTTATCAGGGCTATTCGTCATGATATCAGACTTATCAGAATGACGTAATAATTTCTGTTATCGGCCCCCCCTACTTCAGATTGATGTGGAAGAACCAGAGACGTCGGAGAACCCAACGCAGTCGTTTGAGATTCATAATATCGTCTGGAGGTGCACACAGATTTTGGCCATGATAATATATAATATATGATGTAGATATCCATGTATAATATGATATTATTTAGATATAGAGCTCCAGGACTCCCGCCGGAGCACCCGGAGTGTTCTAGAATATTTACAGAACACGGCCAAAAGCTGTGTGCGCCTCGCCATTGTGATACATCCACTGTAAACACTAGCGCATGGTACCGTGGCCGCAAGCTGCTCGGGGCCACATCCCCACCCTCCACCTTGACCCACCTCTAAAAAACGTTTGTGGAAAGCTCATTGTGGGACTGGCTTGTAGTGGCTGTAATTCTGCACAAAGGCTGAATTTCTTGAACGTCTAACCCACTAACTAGCTATATAAAAGCATTCATAAAGTAGCATGCCATGGGATCTTTAGCATCGGGGTTAGAGTTGAGCTCGTTAAATTTTTCACTGGTCTGAGAAAGTTGTCGTCCTGAAGCCACGTTTCATTAAATGTCATCATGGTTTGGGCTCGATCCACTTTGCTCCAAATCGCTATTGGGTTTCATCTAAGGCTTTTCCCTGTGAGCCATGTCGAAGGGGAACTATCTCGCTTGGCTGTTTCCTGAGGACTGTTGCTTTGCGTTCCCCCAGTGCCGGAGCCCAAGCAGCAGAGCGCTAGCGGTGCCGCCCGGAAGGCTCAGGAGAAGGTAGCACATGTTTCAATGAGCTCATGATGTTACTGTCGCCCCCTGGTCCAATCACGCGTCTCCCCCTGGTCCAGGCCTCGCTGAAGGTGGGCGCTTCGAGGAAGTCGGCCTCCGGGACCAGAGACCTGCTGAAGGCCTCCCTGAAGACCTACCGCTCTGCCCTGCGACACCCGCCCACACAGCCAATGAGAACCCAGTCCATCAGAGCTCATCCTCCGCAGCCAATCAGAGCTCATCCTCCGCAGCCAATCAGAGCTCATCCTCCGCAGCCAATCAGAACTCACCCTCCGCAGCCAACCAGAAGCCTGTCTTCTGAGCCAACCAGAAGCCTCTCTTCAGAGCCAATCAGAAGCAAGCCTGGTTATCCCAAAATAAGTCTGTCTTGTGAGCAATTGTCGCTCTCTCCTCCAGGTAATATCGGTTCTGTTTTACTTGGTCTGGTCTAATAAGACCATCCGTTTGTGTATTATTATGAATGAAGTGTTTCATGCTGTTTTTCATGATTACTTTGTGTTCCCAGACTTGTCTGCGCTCTTGTCCCCTTTGACGTCCCCGGCCGTGGGTCTTGACCCCAGCTCTCCCAGACCAGAGGCATGTACTTAGAGGTTCACAGAGCTTTGAAGTGAGTATCGCTTTGTTCCTGGAGCCCAGCTGGGCTATCGAGGAGAGGATTACCCGTGTGCGGTCCAGCCTTGTGTCTGCTGGTCTCACTGCTTTACACTCTGCTACCAGTCAGATGGGTGACTCAGGGGGGCTTACCACTACTGTCGTATATATTTGTGCAGCACAATGTTTCCAGTGAAACGTACTTCCTGGTAAAACGGGGCGCGTTCCATTACCGTGTTTTAGATTTTAACTGTCCTGGCGTTGTTTCCTCAGCCACCGCCTCTGCTGTCCCCGCTCCAGGACAGCCCCTCCCCCCCCGAGGCGGGCCTCAGGCAGGCCGGTAGGTGCTGGCCCCCAGGGGTTAGACCTGGGAGGGGGTCTTCCTCAGAGCCCTGACACACCAAACCCACGTCTAATGCCTTGTTTCCACCCAGCGGTACGGTGCGGCTCGGAGCAGGCGAGCTCAGTTATTCTAAATCTGGCTGCCGTTTCCACCGCCAACTGTACCCTTATGGTAGGGCAGCGTTTAAGCTGGATGCCGATAGCCGCTGCAGCTACGTAAGCATTGTGACATTATAGCAGCGCTACACAGTGTAGCCTGCTAATATAGTCAATGGAAAAAAGAAGAACATGACACATTAAACAAAGACCACAATAAACTAGGCTTTCGCCGTTGTCCAGAAATACCTCGCGGGTACTATTTCACACACCGATGGCAGAGTCAACCATGCAGGGCGACAGCCAGCTCGTCAGGAGCAATTAGGGTGAGCTCAGGGACACCACGACACTCAGCTAGGTGGAGCCAGGGATCGAACCAGCAACCTTGCGGTTAGCCAACCCGCTCTACCTCCTGAGCTAATGCCACCCCACATTTTATCCCAGTCGCATGGAGGTGACGATTCTGTCACCCAATCAACGGACGGCGTGTGTAGCTCCACCTTCTCGGCCCCCTTTCAGACAGCTTGGTACCCCAACGGAGGAGTACCGAGAATGGGAGCGACTCAGGGCGCTTATTTTGGGAGCCAGCCAAACTTTTGGAGGTGGAAACGTCAATATAAGCGAACCATGCCGCACCGTCGTCCGAGCACCGGCCCCTCTGTATCGTCTGTCGGGGCCTGAGAAAGTCCTTGTTTGACCCTTTCACCTGGCGGAGGCACAAGATGGGTGACGTTTGTAAACGCTGTGTTGCAGACTCCAGACGTGACTCGGGGTCCGACGACGAGCCCCCCGGCTCCTCCCCCCCGGACGGGAGGCTCCGCCCAGCCAGAAAGGTTCTTGCTTTGTATTTCTTTGTGTACAACTTTGTTTTCTACCAGCAGGTGCTATGTTTATCAGCGGTCAAATCGTAGTCATGGTGATCCCCTCCACGGAGGACCTCTAATTGGCTGGTTCTTTCCAGGAGGCGGTGCTGAAGAACGTGGAGTCGTGGGCCAGCCTGGTGAGGCGGGCCGCGGGGCCCGGGCCGGGGGCCCCCAGCGCCCGGTCCTCCAGGGACAGCTTCCAGCAGTTCAGGAGGGCCGCGCTGCAGAAGGAGGAGCGGGAGAAGGCCCTCAGGGGCCCCGACAGGCTCAGGTAGTGGGATGTTCAGACCAGCGGTTGTGTTACCATACGTTCAGACTAGCGGTTGTGTTGTCGTACGTTCAGACCAGCGGTTGTGTTGTCGTACTTTCAGACCAGCAGTTGTGTTGGCGTACGTTCAGACCAGCGGTTGTGTTGTCGTACGTTCAGACCAGCGGTTGTGTTGTCGTACGGTCAGAGCAGCGGTTGTGTTGTCATACATTCAGACTAGCGGTTGTGTTGTCGTACGTTCAGACCAGCGGTTGTGTTTTATCGTAAAAGGCCGCTGGAGACGCCAGTGTCTCCTTTCCCCCTGGACTCCATCTTGGACCCTCCAAAACTGTTGGACTCATCGATGACTGAGTCTCCATCGCCAACGGAAACGCAGCCAACGGCGGCCGCAACTCATCTGGATCAGGAGCGGGAGATGGCTCGCAGGAAGGAGCAGGAGAGACGCAGACGCCAGGCGGTATGTTACTTCCTGGTTCAACACATCATATATTATGTTACTTATACATTACACAATATATAATATACAGTTGAAACTTGTAAACATAAGCAGACTATACAATAGGGTACACGTTATATAGCCGATCACGCATTCCAGCTGTGGCCAAATGAGAGAACGCACCGTTCTATGTGTCGTCCTGGTGTCCTGAAGCAGTTCTAAACAGTTATAGTCCTGGTGTGCTCAATCTTTTTTTCCACAGTAAAAGTCCTGTTGCGTTATGGTTTTCATAGTAAAGTTTCTGATGATGTGATGCCATTTCCTGTTCCCCTCCAGATGTGCGGCATTGACATGACGATGCAGAGTGACATCATGTCCACTTTCGAGAAGAACCTGGATTAAAACGAGAGCATTTGACCTCATAATAAAGTTATTTTCTCTCTCCGAGTGGATTTCTGGGAGGAACCTTTCATCTCAAAGTCGGCTTTACGCAAAGAGTCCGGAGAAAAGGGTTTCTCGTCAGCGCGATGGTTCTGATGTCCGCTGGCCTGTGATTGGACGGCCGTGTGCGTCCTGCTTCCCGCCCACCCGGCCCTCAGAGTTTGATAACCTGGTTTGTTGTGTGTGAGTCACGACTTGTTCTGTTGAGAAGCCAAAAGGAGGGCGAGCAGAAAATGAGCACTGTCATTTACTGTCTTCAAATCCTCTACGTCTGTGACATGTTTTTGTAAAGAAAAATAATCTGAGAGCCTATTTTTGTTGTATTAAGAGTATTTTCTAAGGTTTAGTTCTTGCAAAGAATTGAAATGCTGTGAAGAATTAAATATTCCTAAGTTGATCAACTTTTCCTAAAGTACAGTGTTCCCTTTATTTTTGTTTGTTTTGTAGTTTATTTTATCCAGAACGGTAGTCTGGAGACATTTATCTACCTTTGTTTGAATTTCAAAACTTTACTGCAGTCGATGGATAATAATAAAATCAGATTATAAAGTCAAACTGATCCCAAATTGGCAATGTAAGGAAACGTCATTGATCTGTAAGTATCTGTATTGATCTGTAACCACAGATTGTGGAGTATGATTGGCTCGCTGCGGCTGAGCCGCTCTGGGCGTCGTGACGTGACGAGAAACCTTGAGCTTGACACTTGCTGGGTAAACTAGGAACCAAGGTCAGAGTCACTTTGTGACATACAGGATGGGATCCATGCACTGACCTGCGGAAGATATAGGATTAGGGCAATGTGTGCATGCTATTCGAGTTCTGAGATTAAAGTCAGAATTCTGAGAAGTGTCAGAATTCTCATTTAAATCTTTATGTGGCCCTCATCACTTTTTGAGAAAGTGAAATTTAGATTAAACTGACCTTCCCCGAGTAGGACTCCTTCCTGGTGGAAACAATTAGGTTATCTGCTTTATTAATTTGCCTTAATCACAACATTGCTATTTCTCGCTAATAGTGCTACTCAATAATGCTTACACAGGTGCCTTAAAAGTATTTCAAATCAAATGTTTCAATCTTAAATTATTTAAAAACGATGATATAATTCCCCTCAGCCTGCAGGGGGTGAAAAGAGTCAATATAATAGGACATGAGGCCATGTTTTACGACTTATTACACGTGGAGCCACTAGGTGGCGGCAAATCCACCTCGGTGCAGTTCCCATTCTGACCAACAGGATCAGGGTGACGGAGACAGGTGACTGTCCTCCGACGGCCGTTTCTCAATTCGCGTTCTCGTGTGTTCTCGTGTACTTGCGTTCTCGATAAACGTCATCAGTGGTAGCCCAAGCACTGTTCCAATTCCAAGTACGCGAGAACGCGAGTACTGTCGTAAAACCCGGAAGTGTTCTCGATGCGTTCTCGATGAGGCCGTTCTACCGAGGATGCATCGGAGGTGACTCGTGTGGACTTGGGACCGTTAAATATCCCAGAATGCATCATCGAGTCCGCTGCTGTTCCAATTGCAGGTGCGTACTCGCGTTCTCGGAAGTCTGTACTTGAAAGTCCGGACTTGCCAAGTACGTACTTCCAAGTCCGCGAGAACGTAGTCCGCGTACTTGGTATTGAGAAACGGCCTCTGTCTTCATGACTTGTGAATAAGAAAGAGACGCCTGACTGTCATTTGAATCAAGGGCGTTAGGCTCTGCTAAAATTATAAACTTGGGGGGCTCTAGCCCTACAGGAACCCCTCAAAACTGTCAGGTATACGTGAAATCTGAACCCAAAAGCAGAAGTTCAAAAATATTTATTTGATGCTGAGCAAGGCTTCAGCTCAAGCATTAACAAAAATCGACTCCTGCTTTTAACAGGAGGAAATGCAAAATAAAAAAAAAAAGGGTACAAGGCCGCTGAAGACAAAAAGAACAAAAACCTAACATAGAAGAAGAGGCAGGTCACCGTCAGGAGAGTAGCCCAGGGGCAGGCAAAAGTTCAAAACCGTGGGTAAACCCAAATAGGCAGGCAGAAACATGGCAGAAAGAACTGCCTAGCCGAGCTAGTGACAAGTGTAAAACAATCGGAGAAGGGGTGTCACTAACACAGCGTATAAATGCGGGATTATGGTACGGGGTGATGAGCGTCGGGAGGCATGGATACCCTCGATCTCCTAGGAGATCCCCATCGAATTGCCCTGCGATCAAATACAAACTTTGAGCTATCTTGCACAAGCACAGCAATTATATGAGGTCTATGATATCATATGTTCATAATGCAACGCACCCTGTTGAAATGTATTGCTTACATTGGATGTGTGCCATCAATGCACCCAATTACATTAGGAAATCCTGAAATATAAGACCCAGATGAAAAGTCAACAAGGATAATTTCGGAGCCATTTGGGAACACTTAAAGTAGATAATGCTGACCTGCAAGTTGGTGAAACTCCATTTGAATGCGTCTCGTGGGTTTATGGCCTGGAAAAACGATGAAGTTACGCAACAACCGCTTCAGCGCAAGATAGACGCACTGAGCGGCAGATAGCTTTGCCTATGTGCTCAGCATCTCCTACACTGTACAAAAAGCTACCCGTCGCAAAAAAACGGAAAGCTATGCAAATTGTTTGTAGTGAACTGAGGGCAGATCCACGATTGGTAACATTTGCAATGTAGGGTTGGAGAAGGCTATTTAAATATATCAAAGAATCACGTGAAAAACTATATCTCTCCAGCAAAAAGTCATCCGGAAAGGACAATATGTCGAGCCGTGGTCTAATTAATCTCTGTGAATTGCACGAATTATTTGCGCTCCGATATCAACAGGCGAACACGTAAAAGCTGCGATAAACGCGGTTTAAATAGCCTACTCGGAGCAAAACAGGGTTATCTTCCAAACTTAACCTGCGCAAAACCTGCTCCGACCAGGTTTGATTGAGAGCATATGTTTCTATAGCAACTTACATACCGTGTTCATTTTGGAACGGAAAACCTAGGGTTGCCGCTAACCCTGGGTTAACTTAGCTGGGTAAGTGATAAAACCGGCTTTGTGGAACACCTCTCAGGTGAAAAGGGCGGGAAACAGTGGACAACAACAAAGAACAAGGCCACAGAGTGAATGCATCCAAGGCCAAGGTGCTGACACAAAACCCTAAATGAGCATGAAAAACGCCACGAGCAGTTTAACTCACTAGCTAAACATTATGTACAATCACTACACTGAACAAAGATGACAATAAAAGGCCAATAGAAATGTGATCAAAATGCATTTGAATGCCGAAACAAGCGTAAAATCTGCCATATTCTGTTTTCAGTGATCCCAGCGTCCATATCAACCACCAAAGCAATGATAGAGAATGTTGTATTTGCTGGCGCGACCCGAAAGAATATTCTTTATATCTTAGAAACAAAACATTTACAATCACTGACCGACTATTGTGACAATTAAATGCATATTTTTAATGCAAAATCTGTATCATAATACTGCATATTCCACTTACAGATATCACCATCCACTAACTGAACAGATCCACGGATCTGATGCTGTCAAGTGCCAACAAAACATCAAGTCCCATCTGATGGACAAGTTCAGCTGATGATTCTACTTCCTGTTTCGTCTTGAAATCCTCCAAGCTCAGCAGAAGTTTCTCCAGAGTTCAATACATGCACCTGCTGACATTATAGTCATGGAAGTCTGCTACGTGACTGTCAAGCTTCTGCCTGCAAAAAAAACCGAGATGGCTGACATTTATTTTATTCTCAATGGAAAATGCTTAATTCTGATATAGATTCAGTATTAAAATAGGTTTTGATAACATTTGTAGTGAGAAATGTGCCTTCTATTGTCATAGATGGTGGCCCCAGATGGTGCTACGCCCAGACATTTTTGTTTTCTTTGTGATCGTTTATGACGTTTAATTAGTTAAACTGCTGTAGCGTTTTTCATGCTCATTTGGGTTTTGAGGGACTATAATTGGGGTAGGCTATATTCTGTTCAAGTAATAACCTAAATTATATATTTTATTACGTATGTATGTATTTTTAATTATTAATAAATTATTATGTATTTTAAACCTAATTTTATTGTTGGGAATTCCCCCGCCCCCCAGTCCTCGTATATATCCATACGCGCTTCTTTACGACCTATGGCCATTATTTCATTTTCTGTAGCATGCACGCATTGTTTGTATTTAATATATGAACCTGTTATAGGAACACAATATTCTATAACATGCATGCATATACACTACCATTCAAAAGTTTGGGATCACTTAGAAATGTTCTTTTTTTTTAAAGAAAGCACTGTTTTTTTCAATGAAGATAGCATTAAATTAATCAGAAATACAGTCTAGACATTGTTAATGTGCTAAATGACTATTCTAGCTGGAAACGGCTGTTTTCTAATGGAATGTCTACATAGGTGTATAGAGGCGCATTTCCGCCACCATCACTCCTGTGTTCTCATGGTACATGTTTAGCTGATCGTGTTAAAAGGCTAATAGATTATTAGAAAAACCCCATTATGTTAGCACAGCTGAAAACTTTTGAATAAATGTGAGTTTTCATGGAAAACATGAAATTGTCTGGGTGACCCCAAACTTTTGAATGTAGTGTATATCCTGCATTTTAAACATTAACATATAACAGGCCTCACTTCTAGTATAGGCTTACCTGGCAGTAATTTATGTCGCCGCACAGCCCTGGGACGAATGTGGAGCAATAACGAACCGGCATGGGTTTAGTGTGTTATATTTATTCTGCCCGCTCATTGGTCAAGACGGCCTTGAGTTGGAAATTTCCATACTTTACCACAGTGACACCTACTGTCGCAAGAAGGCTATGACATTCAAATAAAAAGAATTAAAGAAATAAATTTTAAATTAGCTGGTGATTAAAGTGTTTAGATTAATAAAATAAAATGAAAAATAACTGGGTGTCAGTTTTTATTTAAAATTTCATTAGAGGCTATTCTCCGGTCCTCTACAGACTTGTAGTAGGCCTATACTTGATGTATAAACACAATATTCTGTCAACCCCCTCAACTTTCACTGTTCCACCATGAAGGCTGAATCTAAATCAGTCAAATCACACTTAATCGTAGTATTTCATTTAGTGATGTAATTTAAGATCAAACGCAGAGCTGAAGTAGACTCTCGCTGCTACCAAGACGACCAGTTGGCGCCCAACCTGCGTGGAGTTTCACTAATTAGCTCACCTGCCGCGGCTCGCGCGCCGCGTGGTTTTCTTAATTGTTTAATTGGTCGCGTCTGGTCGGGTTCAGTTTAGAGGGAACCGGACAGTACGCTGGTGTCCGGGCAGTCTGGCAGAGTCTCCCAGACGGAGCGGTAATGTTGGTGTGTTCATGAAACCACAAGGTGTATGTCATGTTCTAGTGAACCGGTTGTGTTTCATCAGTCATCTCTTCAGGTTAAAAATTATTTTCCAAGTAAAACGGAGCGTTTCATCTGGACCTGAAGTGAGTAGAAATGTCCCTGAGCGACAGTCCTACTCATTAAAGTTCTTAAATATTGTGTGTGTGTGTGTGTGTGTGTGTGTGTGTGTGTGTGTGTGTGTGTGTGTGTGTGTGTGTGTGTGTGTGTGTGTGTGTGTGTGTGTGTGTGTGTGTGTGTGTGTGTGTGTGTGTGTGTGTGTGTGTGTGTGTGTGTGTGTGTGTGTGCGCCTGCCTGCCTGCCTGCCTGCCTGCCTGCCCGCCCGCCCTTCAAGGTGTATCCTGGAGATTAAACTGCGGTTCTGTGAGTATCCCAATTCAACCATGAAGAAGAGACTGCGAACTGTAAGTCATTAGTCTCATTATTCCCGGGCACGTTAATGAGTAGTCAGGATGTTTCATTGATGCTACTGAAGGGTTTGTTAAAGTACAGGTTCTAGGTGAGCGTTGGTAGGTGTAATGAGTCTTCTTTCACGCTGCTCTGCATCTACGTCACAGGAGTGTTGCTCTATTGATGTGGGTGTGGTCTGAGTGAGCAGAGGTGCATGCTGGGATACAGTGCTGTCTGATGTCTACAGGTCTGTAGACACGCCCCCTCAGTAGTACCACGTGTTGGAGAATCTGTTGTGACTTCAGTTACACGGACTAGCGTGTCCTTTCAGATGGGGACTGGGTTTCAGAAGGAGAAACGGCAGGGGGAGACACAACCTCTGTCTGTCACCAGAGAACCACAGAACACAGTCCAACGTTCCCCTCCAGGCATCGTGACGCCTCAGCGACAGTTTCTTTACCTCCTCTGCTGGAGGAGAGCACAGCTCCAGTTCAGAAAGGGTCTTCGTTGGGGCCAGTCCAAGATGGTTGCTGATCTGAGGAGAGCCATCTCCCAGGTCCAGCTGGCCCTGCCCATCACTGTGCAGTTCAGCCTGAGAAAGACTTCCATCTCGGGGGTTGGAGTGACCCAAACACTGTCCACAGAGAGCTTCCACCTGGCCCAGCAGAGTCCTCAGCCTGCTGATGAAGGCGGGTCCTGCTCTTCAAGAGCTGCCGCCCCTGCACTGGGTCGTCTTCTGAACGGATGACCTCCTCCTCACCCCTTCCTAGAGTCCTGAAGCTGCACGGTTTGCAATCTGGGAAGGCTCCTCATTCAGGAAACCACTGGACTACAAAGACGCCACACATTAAATCAACCAGACTCCTTTTTGAGACACCCTGCAAAATTCATGAGCAATGTGGGCCCGGGTTCCACCTGGCATAGGGTTCTACGTGTGTGGGTTCCACCTGGCATGGGGTTCTACGTGTGTGGGTTCCACCTGGCATGGGGTTCTACGTGTGTGGGTTCCACCTGGCATGGGGTTCTAAGTGTGTGTGGGTTCCACCTGGCATGGGGTTATACATGCAGTGTTCTATGATTGTACAGGCCAAAACATAAAACAATAAAACAATCAAAATAACATTGCGTTATAGTGATGCTTGAGCCATCGCTAACCGTCCCTTAAATCACCGGCGTGAGCGCATTTATCTCAAACCCCAAAAACGTAAACTAACGAGAGCGAGTCTCGCCCTACTCGTCGGCTGCATGTGAAACAAACTCATCACGTCGCCCTGAACTATAAAGTACACGTTAATAGCCGCGATGCGTCTATGCAGATGAACACTCCACCTTACAGCGCAGTGGCGACGAGCTGATGCTGCAACCTTTCACCAACATATTCTACGTATTAAGAGGATTAATTATACTCTAGTTTTGAGGGATGTTATAATAAATGGGAGTGTTTAGAGACTCATGGTTCCATGTTCCATGACAACAAAAATGGTCCATTAGCCTTTTTCCACTTTATTGGTGCGTACCACCAGGCCTGGAAACCATTCTAGGGGAGTGTGTGTGTGTGTGTGTGTGTCCGTCCGTCATTGGGTTCTATGTGTGTCCCGGGTTCCACCTGGCATGGGGTGCTACGTGTGTGGGTGGTTGGGGTTCTACATGTCTTGCTTGCCTTGTATGTGTGATTGAGTGACGTGGGGAATTGGAATAGACTAGTCAACTACATCCAAACGGATCGACAGGCCCCACGGATACTGAGGACTCCAGTAGACATCGAGAGCCTAGAACGATGTTCTGGAACGAGATCCAACCCACTGGGCAGGAAGACAAGCGTGTTGGATTGGAATCAAACCTAAAGACTGGACGCAAACAGCGGGTTCAGATCAGTGACTTCAAACTCGGACTTGCCCAATCAGGATCACTGGTGGATGGACACCTGAAGGCTTTCCACAGGGAGGGTCTGAAGCTGGATAACTACCTCCATGGATATTCAAGATTACCTTCAGAGCTGTGGTGTGGCGGCTCTTCCGACCTGGCTGGATGGACGGCAAGCCCTGTGGATAAAGTCTTGTATTCTCTCGCTCTCGGATGAGTCTTCTCTGGCTGAACTGTATTGTTTTGTACAGGACTAGCTGAACCTGTGAGATGGGTTCCCTTAAATCTGAACCAATCTGGGAACTATCCCAACTAGGGCGCTCTTCAAGCTGAAGTTCTGCCCTTCTTCAGCTGAAGACGTGAAGAAACCTTCACTGGGGCTTTGAGATGTATGGAGGAGAACGTTGAAATGTGTTCCATGGTTCTCTGATGAAGACCTTGGTTGTGTCTCACCTGGCTGAGAGGAAGAACACACATCTTGGCCTTTTTCCTTTGGAAGTCACAGTGGCCATCTTGAAGGATATTCCAGGGCATGTAGCTGATGTCACCACGGATTCTCCAACACTTGGGTTCTCCAGAGGGGCAAATCTACAGAACTGTAGACTTCAGACAGCTCTGTATCCCAGAATGCACCTGCTCACTCAGACGACACCTTCATCAGTAGGGTGGATCTTTAAATCATGGTGATTGTTAGGAGTTCAGGAATTGGGTTTAATTTTATGGGCAGTCCTTTGTGTTTGAGAGAATCTTCTCACACTCCTTTTGACTTGACCTCTGTTGATGTATTTGTTGCCATATGGTGATGCCATGATATTCAGGGTAATGTCGCAGGGTTATGGTTGGCTCTATGAGCTGGGCTTAGCTTAGAGGTTTAAAGCTGTTGTTTGTTCATGGTAGTTCTGTTCTTCGTAGGGGTTTCAGCATTTTAATTTGGTTACGCACTGGGTGCTTAGCAATGTAGAGATGAGTAGCAGTAATAACCAACAGCAACAAACGAATCGCCTCAAGGTAAGTCTGTTGGCTGTATTTTAATGTGATCATCGCTGGACTTCAGGATCTTCCTCAGCTCAAGGTGAGGTGCTGGTTACGTTCCTTACTGCTGGGTTGGTTCCGGCTGGAATGTTCGGTTCCAGTCGGACGGTTTGTGCTTCCCGCCGTGGAGGTTTTGTTTTTCCTGCAGAGGATAGTGGTTGGTAGGTAGGGGATTTAGGCAGTTTGTGAACCTTTAATGCTGCAGTGGATATGGAGTACCGTGTATGCTGATTTATCTTCCTGTGTTTGGGATCCACTGCAGGACATAATTGAGTCCAATATTGTCACTTAATTTAGTCTCAAAGGTTGGTAGTAGACATTCTAGTCTTTACGACCATAAGGACACATTTGGCAGTTAGTTGGGCGTTGCTTCACCTGAGGGCATCTGGCAGCATGTTCTGGTTTTGTGTTTACTTAACCTTCACTCACAAGATTTCCTGCTAGGGTATCTGGCAGTACATTCTGGTTTGCATTTGCGTAACCTCGTCAGCAACAAAACTATTTCAGTCGGTTACCAGTCTTGACCTTTTTTTATCTCAAACTACTTTAGTCTGACCGTTCAAAATTCGGACACATGGCGTCCAATACATTTTGCGTTTCCCCACAATTGTACCGATCATTTTCGATAATTGCGCTGTACTTTAACCACGTTGACGGACTCTCGCTGCGTACAAAATGGCGTTCTACTTGCGGGCACATTTCTGATTGACATTTCTGAAAAACATTTGGCATTTCTTCCATACAACCCCGCACCTGAATATGGCTAAGTATCATAATTTTACTCTTCGATTTAATATTGATAGTGCTTAGTGTTTTTTGATGCCTTCTAAATATCTGGTCTGTGATAATTGACACAGAAGTTAAACAAAATGGCATCTAGTTACATCATCTTTACTCCATAGTTCTGTGAGTTACCAACTGGATAGTATCCAACAGCTAAGATAATGGCCGTCCGTCCAACATGTTATGAAACTCTAGAACTGTTCAAGGTTAAAATGATAACATGTTTCTCACAAGGTGTCTGCCTCCTCACCCAGAGCCAGACTTCCACCTCCTCACCCAGAGCCAGACCTCTACCTCCTGTCAGAAGTCCTCCAGCACAGGTCAGTGCTCTGGTGCAGGAGTAGGAAGTCTTTGCAGGTCCATTTCATTGCATGGGCTGAATCACTTCTTTAAACTTGTGGACAGCTGCCTTCATTCCCAAAAGTCAGTCTTAAGTCATAAGAATACGGCCTTAAAAAGTAGCCCCAGCACTTCCCACTGCTGGTCATTGTAGTGCTATCATGTGATTTAACGCGTCTTCTTTATGAATGGGTGAACGTTTTTATATGTTCAGTAAGGCAAAATCTGCTTCTTAGTGTTCAATCTGTACAATGGCTATTTCAGTCCCATTACCTGCGTGTGAACATGTTAATTTAGTCATTCATTGAGAAGCCATCATGATCAGAGAATCTCAGAAGAATAGAGGCAAAGAGAAATTACATTAAAATATAATTGTGTGTGAAGGCATAACTGTGGGTGGGAGTGTCGAACTAAAGGGCCGATTTAGCCTGTGACAGTGTAATTGTGTATTTAAGAGGCTGTCTGTTTACACGGGCCTCTTGAATGGATGCAGCACCGGGGGACCGGAGGCTGGGGGGACCGGAGGCCGGGGCCTGCAGCAGTAGCAGCAGCAGGATGGATCAGAGACCAAAGCTGGAGACCTGAGGCATGCAGCACCGGACCAGAGGGTAACCATCACCAAGTTCATCTAGAACACTAGAAACCCCTGGGTTATTTTTAGATCTGGTGACCGGTTATTGTACATCTTCAGATTTTAAATCTCTTCTGTGATATGAGGTCATTCATACTGGGGTTACGAATATGAGCCATTTGTTACTAGTGTTGTTAGGACCATCGTTGATGCATTGCTGACATTTTTTTGGAATTTGAAGGAAGTATAAATATTGGCCTCCATCATTGGCTTCCTTGTTGGACAACCAACAAGGATTCCTTGTACGTTTGCATAAACTGAACATAGTGGACTGATTACAGAGCAAACTACTGCTGTCTGTTACCAGGCCAGACAAACTGTGTTTGTTACCTTACATAAGAGACAAACTACTACTGTGTTTACCTTACATTAGAGCCCAACTATGTTTGTAACCAGACCAGGAATCTGGAGGACTGATGGAGAGCCATACATCTGGACGGTGAATCCTGAGGGAAACTACGAATCTACCAACAATTATTCCTTGTAAGTTTTCATCAACTGAACTTGTTGCCGTACACAGAGAAAACTACTGAAGTTGGAGTCCACTGTGTTTGTTGCAGACTCTGTAGCTGACGAGAGCTGATGGAGGAGCCACGTTGGAGGCCCTGCCTGGTGGAGGAGCTGATGGAGGAGCCACGCTGGAGGCCCTGCCTGGTGGAGGAGCTGATGGAGGAGCCACGCTGGAGGCCCTGCCTGGTGGAGGAGCTGATGGAGGAGCCACGCTAGAGGCCCTGCCTGGTGGAGGAGCTGATGGAGGAGCCACGCTGGAGGCCCTGCCTGGTGGAGGAGCTGATGGAGGAGCCACGCTAGAGGCCCTGCCTGGTGGAGGAGCTGATGGAGTAGCTGGGAGTCCTGAGGATGACCAGGACTCTACTAACAAGGATTCCTTGTAAGTTTGCATTTACTGAACTTGATGGACTCGTTTAGGGTACGGGATTGGGGGTTCAACTCTCAGCCGAAGGGTGCCGGGTTCAACCCCCAAGTCTTCATAATGCATTGATGTATCCTTGAGCAAGGCGCCCTAAAGCCTGCCTGCTCCTTAATGAAGTCCCTTTGGTTCAATTAATGAACATAATCCATGTCCTCTGTTGTTTTAAGACGCTGATGGAATCCTGTTTGGTCCGGGGCAGACACACACCTGAGCTGAACCCCACCTGAGCTGAACCCCACCTGATCCTGACGTCCTGCTGGTCCACGTTTCCTCAGGTCACCTGAGCCTCATCCTCAAGAACTGCTGATCTTCAAGTCTGCAATCTGAGGCTGAAGGATTAATGAACTCCTTAGCCTTCTTGACCCCACATGTACCGTGTGCTTCCAAACTCCTTTCCCACACGTCTGTCACTAACTCACCTCACAACTTCACTTTCCTCTCTACTCCTTCACTTCCTTCTTCCTTCTCCAGGGTTCTAACCTTTACTCTGAAAGAGTGTCTTCCTGCCCTCAGAGGGTTCAGCTTTAGGGTTCAGATTCAGGGTTTAGAGTCAGGGACAGTGCTGGTTAGGGAGGACTGGTTTTACTCAAACCTCTTCACTTGCTTTCTGAAATGTTTCAACATTTTGAAAATGTTTTACTGTGCTATGATTTACAAATGTATATTATAATGTATATTACAGTTCTGCCAAATGTTTTTTATAAATTCCATCCTGCTTTGTGACTTTCTGTACAATGGCTGGGGTATTGGAGGCTTGGTACCAGAGGCTGGAGGCTGGGGGACGGCACATGGATTATTGACCAAAGCTGAAGACCAGAGGCCTGCAGCACTGGACCAGAGGGTAACCATCACAAGGTTCATCTGAAACACTAAAACCCTCAGATATTTTTGGGTCTGGTGACTAGTTACTGGAGAAGGGTTTTATCTTCAGATTTTAGTTATGTGCCAAAGCTGTATAATGAGGTCATTCATACTGGGGTTACGTAGATATGAGCCTTTTGTTACTAGTGCCGTTAGGGACAGTCGTTGTATCGCTCAAAACATCAATTCGTAGACTTTGTTGAATTAAAGGAAGTTTAAATATGGCTTCCATTTTACAAGTGAACCTCAAAGGCAGACGGGTGGAGGTGTTGCGTCCCCAGGTGATTTACTGCTGAGAACCGTTTGTAACCAGACCAGGAATCAATGGCTGAAGGAGCTGATGGAGGAGGCGTGCTGGAGGTCCTGCCTGGTGAAGGAGCTGATGGAGGAGCTGGGACTCCTGAGGGCGACCAGGACTCTACCAACAGGTATTCTGGTAAGTTTGCATTTACTGAACAATAGTGTACTGGTATAATTACAAGATTGGTTACTCTCAGCCGGAGGGTGGCAGGTTCAACCGGGAGTAAGGTGCCCTAAAGCCTGCCTGTTCCTTAATGAAGTCCCTTTGGTTCAAATAATGAACATAATCCATGTCCTCTGTTGTTTTAAGACGCTGATGGAATCCTGTTTGGTCCGGGGCAGACACACACCTGAGCTGAACCCCACCTGAGCTGAACCCCACCTGAGCTGAACCCCACCTGATCCTGACGTCCTGCTGGTCCACGTTTCCTCAGGTCACCTGAGCCTCATCCTCAAGAACTGCTGATCTTCAAGTCTGCAATCTGAGGCTGAAGGATTAATGAACTCCTTAACCTTCTTGACCCCACATGTACCGTGTGCTTCCAAACTCCTTTTCCACACGTCTGTCACTAACTCACCTCACAACTTCACTTTCCTCTCTACTCCTTCCTGTTCCTCTTCCTTCTCCAGGGTTCGAACCTTTACTCTGAAAGAGTGTCTTCCTGCCCTCAGAGGGTTCAGCTTTAGGGTTCAGATTCAGGATTTAGAGTCAGGGAAAGTGCTGGTTAGGGAGGACTGGTTTTACTCAAACCTCTTCACTTGCTTTCTGAAACAACATTTTGAAAACATTTATTGGGAAAATGTTTTACTGTGCTATGATTTACAAAAATGTATATTACAGTTCTGCCAAATGTTTTTTATAAATTCCATCCTACTTTGACTTTCTGTACACTGGCTGGGGTATTGGAGGCTTGGTACCAGAGGCTGGAGGCTGGGGGACGGCACATGGATTATTGACCAAAGCTGAAGACCAGAGGCCTGCAGCACCGGACCAGAGGGTAACCATCACAAGGTTCATCTGAAACACTAAAACCCTCAGATATTTTTGGGTCTGTTGACTAGTTACTGGAGAAGGGTTTTATCTTCAGATTTTAGTTATGTGCCAAAGCTGTATAATGAGGTCATTCATACTGGGGTTACGTAGATATGAGCCTCATATAAGCCTTTTGTTACTAGTGCAGTTAGGGACAGTCGTTGCATCGCTCAAAACGTCAATTCGTAGACTTGTTGAATTAAAGGAAGTTTAAATATGGCTTCCATTTTACAAGTGAACCTCAAAGGCAGACGGGTGGAGGTGTTGCGTCCCCAGGTGATTTACTGCTGAGAACCGTTTGTAACCAGACATCAATGGCTGAAGGAGCTGATGGAGGAGGCGTGCTGGAGGTCCTGCCTGGTGGAGGAGCTGATGGAGGAGCTGGGACTCCTGAGGGCGACCAGGACTCTACCAACAGGTATTCTGGTAAGTTTGCATTTACTGAACAATAGTGTACTGGTATAATTACAAGATTGGTTACTCTCAGCCGAAGGGTGGCGGGTTCAACCGGGAGCAAGGTGCCCTAAAGCCTGCCTGTTCCTTAATGAAGTCCCTTTGGTTCAAATAATGAACATAATCCATGTCCTTTGTTGTTTTAAGACGCTGAGGGAATCCTGTTTGGTCCGGGGCAGACACACACCTGAGCTGAACCCCACCTGATCCTGACGTCCTGCTGGTCCACGTCTCCTCAGTTCATTTGAGCCTCGTCCTCAAGAACTGCTGAGCTTAAAGTCTGCATTCTGAGGCTGGATTGGCTGGATTGAGGCGGATTAATGAACTCAATTAACTTAACGTTAATTTCTTGACCCCACATGTACCGTGTGCTTCCACACGACTTTCCCACACCTTTGTCACTAACTAACCTCACCTCTCTACTCCTTCCCCTTCCTTCTCCAGGGTTCGAACCTTTACTCTGAAGGAGTGTCTTCTTGCCCCTCAGAGGGTTCAGCATTAGTGGTCAGGGTTTAGAGTCAGGGACAGAGCTGGTTAGGGAGGACTGGTTTTACTCATACCTCTTCACTTGCTTTCTGAATGGTTTCAACATTTTGAAAACATTTATTGTGCAAAATGTTTTCTTGTGCTATGCTGTACAAAATTGTATATACAAGTTCTGCCAATTGTTTTTATGAATTAAATCTTTAATTTTGACTTTCAGCGTGTTTGGTTGTAGTTTATTCTGTAATTTAACTTGGGTAATGTCAAACAAAACTTCAGTAATTTAATAATTTGCATGATGTATATTCATGTTAACATCATCATATCAATATATTATAAAACATCCATATCTTAATTAATAAAAGCCGTGGAAATGTCTAGCCTTCACCCTGACCCCGCACCCTGACCCCCTCACCCCGACTCACCCTGTGGTGTTTGGGGCAGGACCGGCCAGGACGCCACCATGTGCATTGTGAGGTCTTCAGAGAGCCGGCACCTCTTCCTTGCATCATGGAGTCATTCAATGCTGTGTGTTTACTGGTAACTGAGCAATGTCTACACGTTCAAAACTATATCTGAGAAAAAAAACAACTGTATATATAGCCTGGCTATTGCCAGACCAAGCTCAATCGTAGATTGCATGTTGGTCTGGGGAAGCTGCGGTCATTTTCTTCAGCACCAGAGGCATGATCAACGGGCGGTGTTAAATTGACTCTGTACGCAATTGGCTGCTTGCTGTCCCTTCCCTGTTGCCCTTCTGCAGGGCGAACTCTAATCGCCGGCAGAATGGGCGGGGCTACCCAGTCGTGTGTGTGTGTGTGTGTGTGTGTGTATATATATCGCAAGATAGTGTGTAACAGTTAAATGCGCCACGATGATTGTTTATGTGCTTCTCGAAGTGTTCTGAGGCCCTAACATGAAAGCTGATGCTAGTTAGCTAGTATTAGCTTTAAGTCTGTTATGGACCCTTCAGTCTGTAATAGATACCTAATTTTACAATAAACTACAGGTTGATATATATACAATACATATATATAATCTATATATATATATGCTCTGCCCAACACAATATAGGTCTGTGGTCATTTGGCACCAGCAGTGATCTGAAATCCAACTCAGTAATTACAAACACCAGTCTATGAGTCAAACATACCTAGTAGCGTATCAAACAGCAATTATATAATCCTCCAGATCAAAAGGTCTGAACACCAGTCTTTCTGGGAACATCTCCATCGACTTGTGCTCTTAAAGAGTATTTATTTAGATGTGGTCACTCAAAAGCAACTAGAGGCAGATATAAGAAATATTGAATTTTTAGAAACCTGGTAATCCATCACTTTGACTTTTTGTTGTTGCTGTAATGATTTAATGCTTTGCTTGATCACTCAGCTGGAAGTCTATATTTGTGTTGGTCACCAGATGGTGCTGTTACGGCATTTATGGGTATTTGATGCCCATTTGAATGCCCTGTCTGCCTGTCTCTCTGCCTGTCTGCCTTTCTACCTGTCTCTCGGCTTGCCCCTAATCCATTGCACATTGCACCATTGCTCTTATTATTCTAATCACTACTTCTGCTGTTCTATATCTATAGAAATGTTTATATTGTGTTTTATAGACGTTATAAAACTTGTCTGCTGCTGCTCTGCTGAGGATCCGGAACCAAAGAGTTCTGCTGTACATGACATGTGACAAAGAATCTTGAACCTTGAATCAAGTGCTGAGACGGCACTGCATCACTGTGTGGAACCTAGCGGGTTCAGAGGTTAAAGGGCAGAGCTCTGAACCACCAGGAGGGGAGCTATGCGGGTGGTGTTGGAGCGGTCCTGTTGGAACAAGAGGAGAACCATGGATTCTGGGGGAAGAGAATTAGAAGAAGAATAGAAGAGAATCAGTTTCTGAAGCTCTAAACCCTCCGAATACTGAAGGACGTCAGGTTACAGTGTACGTACACTGGACTGATTCAATGAGCAGCAGCCTGTAAAGGGTGGAGCAAGATGGAGGAACACAAGAATCCAACCCGACCCGATGAATCACTGAAGAGAACCCTGCTATTATAGAAACATAACCATTATAAATATTTACTGTACTGTTCACTGCCTGTTTTCTCCTCAACACCTTTGATAAACTTTAATGCTGTCACATCATTCTGAACTCTGAACGCTGAGGATTAAGCACAGCCCTTATGTATTATGTAATGTGTCTGTTTGTATGTTATGTTTAATGTGTCCAATGTTTATTGTAATCAGCACAAGAGGCATGATCAACGGGCAGAGTTAAATTGACGCTGTACGCAATTGGCTGCTTAGGGTTAGGGGGATGGAGGTTGGAGAGGACCAGTCGTATCCTGATCACCCAGAGAGATTTGACTACTGGGACCAGGTGTTGTGTAGAGAGGGTCTGGGGCTGGCCGCTGTTACTGGGAGTGGGAAGGATGTGTTTACATAAGAGTGATATTCAGAGGAATCACAAGGAGAGGAGAGGGTGCTGATGGCAGGTTTGGAATGAACAAGTCCTGGAGTCTTGCTTGTCGTGATGGTCATTACTCTGCCCACTACAACGGTAGAGGGACAAACATACTTTTCCCCCTCGCTCACTCTAACATAGTAGGAGTGTATCTGGACCGGCCTGCTGGCACTCTATCCTTCTACAGAGTAGGAGTGTCCTCAGACACACTAACACACATCCACACCTTCCAGTCCACCTTTACCCAGGAGGACCTCCTCCCTGGGTTTAGATTATGGGGCGGTGGCATCAGTGACTCTGGGTCGGGTATAGTCTCTCTCTCTCTCTCTTTCTCCTCATATCTCTTTCTCCTCATATCTCTCTCTCTCTCTCGCTCTCTCTCCTCAGTTCTCTCTCTCTCTCTCACCAATACTCGTATCAGTGTTTCCTCCACGCCTTAAACACCTGGTTTCCCATAGAAGACTCGTTCACAATCCTCAACACCACCAGAGATGAAGGACTGAACATTAAGGTCAAACCCAGAGTTCAGAGTTGAGGGGTCGTTTCTCCTGAAGCTCTTAAAGGTTTTATTGTGGAAAGGAAGGACATTTAAGTAAATACAAGACTTTGGTACTTTGGTTGATTTAAATTAGGGCTGTCAAATTAACACGTTAATTTTGATTAATCACAGAAAAAATAATGTGTTAAAAAAATTAACGCAGATTAATCGCGCTTCTATAGTGCTCTCTAGAGTCAAAACAAAGTATTGTATATTTTTTGCCTGAGATGCATTGCATCTTGAGTGAGATGGAAATGTTATTCATTTGATCTTAAAATGCACCATATGTTAATTAAAGATTAATGTTTTAAATAAGAGACATTGAACTTTAAAGTCTTATGTATATTATTCATTGAATCACTCATCTGCCATCATTTATTTGAATTAAATTATTTATATAATACTTTCTCTGCAAAATGTAAGTATGCGATTAATTTAGATTAATTCATCTTTAATTAATTTTAATCGCTTGACAGCCCTAATTTAAATACATGTACTCAGCTCCAATATATACTCCAAATACTTAATAACCTTTAAGATCTTCTATTGGGTTAAATATGCAGGTTTGAAAAATATATATATTTAATTTGAAATGTATTTTAAATATCTATTTATAGTAAATCAATGTTTTTTTAGACTTTTTTAATTTTTTTATATTTTCCAACATTAACAGTTTCATACTAAAAGGCTCTGATATCAGTTTATATTTTGATAAGCATAACATGGAACCTGATTTAAAGCAGATTTAATCTTGACTTCATAATGTATGCGTTGTACTGCTGTTTCTGTTGTAGACCTACTGCTGAATAAACCATAATAGTGATAAACAACTCAGTGGATCAACTTCTCGTGTGTTAATTCTATGTTATGCTAAGTGCCTTAACATTAATATATCAATCAAGAAATGTAATAATGACAATATTTTTTTCGAGGTGATTCCCCTCTCAGCCAGCAGGGGTTGCTGCAGCCCCCTCAGCGCCATACCTCCAGCGCAGGGGTGGCCAAACTTTTTTGCTTGTGGGCCGCATACAGAAAGAATGAGAACGTCAGGGGGCAATATAAAATATAAAATCAAGATGGCCAGTTTTCAACCAGTTAAAACTGAAAGAGCAACATGTGTTTGTAGACCAGAAAACCCCTTTGATTGCCAAAGCATTCTATAATACTGTAGCACTCAATCCTATTATTCCAATTGTTTAATTGTTGAGATCTATGAGCAATCTTTTAACTGTCTGAGTAAAATGTACATAGAAGAATGGGCCACATTACATTTTATGTAGAGATTTCATGGCGGGCCACTTAAAAGAGACCAACGGGCCGCATTTGGCCCCCGGGCCTTAGTTTGGCCACCCCTGCTCCAGCGCCTACGTGTCTGTATTCACTGAGTAGCTTTGGATGAACGCGTTTAGGACTCGGTTATTGCACGTGGAGCCACTAGGGGGCGGTAAATCCACCTCGGTGCAGTTCACCTACTGGCCAACAGGATCAGGGTGACGGAGACACACAGAGACCGGGGCGGTGGACTGGTTGTTATAGGAGACACCGCCAGGTGGACTGGTTATTTTGTGGTGTGTGTGTGTGTGTGTGTGGAGTGCTCTCGTTCTCCCCAATCGCCCCCCCCCCCCCCGCCCCAGCATCCCTCCTCCATCCACGCAGGCGTGCATCCTCTCCTCCTCCTCCTCCTCCATCTCTCCATCACTCCCCGGGACCCTCCCATGCAGACGGTCGTGTTCAACCATCGTCAGCCCGTTTCACCGACACCACGACCACCCCTAACCCCACAATAGCAGCCCGTTCCCCGGGTAGAGCCACCCCCCATACCCGATCCGACAACCGGACCTCCGTCGATTTAGGATTATTTTTTTTATTTTATTTTTGCAATGTAAAGATGGCCAGGGTCGTCCCGAACCTGGTCTCGTTCCTCAGCAGCCTGCCGCTCCGGGTCCGTGCGCTGGGATACTGGTCCCTGGTCTACGGCGCCTCCCTGCTGTGCGCCGCCGCCGCCCTCCTGCGCCTCTGGTGGAGCGTCCTCCTCAGACCCAGCGCCACCTTCCAGTGGGGGGTCCGGGGCGACCCCCCGCCGGCCTGCCTCAACGACACGTCGCTCGGGACCCACTGCTACGTTAGAATAAAGGTAACGTTGTGTTATGTTATGTTAGGATAAAGGTATAACGTTATGTTATGTTAGGATAAAGGTAAGCCACGTTTTGTTATGTTAGGATAAAGATAACGTTATGTTAGGATAAAGGTAAGACGTTATATCTTATGTAAGGATGGAGGTACAAGGATAGAGATAAAGGTGAGACACGGTATGATATGTGATGTTAGGAAATGTTATTTTAGGATAAAGGTAAGACACGTTATGTAATGTTAGGAAGAAGGTATGTGATGTTAGGCTGGAGATGTTATGATGAAGTTATGCTGTGTGTAGGACAGCCCTTTGGTTCTGGAGGCTGTGTGTGTGTGTGTGTGTGTGTGTGTGTGTGTGTGTGTGTGTGTGTGTGTGTGTGTGTGTGTGTGTGTGTGTGTGTGTGTGTGTGTGTGTGTGTGTGTGTGTGTGTGTGTGTGTGTGGGACAGCCTCTTGGTGTGGAGGCTGTGTGTGTGCTGGAGGCTCCAGTCCTTCTCTGAGGAGACTGAGTGGGGATTAATACTCAGAGCACGTCTGGTCTCCAGCCGCGCTGAGGGACAGAGCAAGCAGTATAGAACTGATACATAGAACCTACAGTATAGAACAGATACGATCAAACCTACAGTATAGAACAGATACGATAGAACCTACAGAGTGGAACAGATACAATCTAACCTACAGTAAAGAACAGATACGATCTAACCTACAGTATAGAACAGATACGATTAAACCTCTCTCTCTCTCTCTCTCTCTCTCTCTCTCTCTCTCTCTCTCTGTCTGTCTATCTCTCTCTCTCTCTCTTTCTCTCTACCTACCTACAGTATAGAACAGATACATAAAACCTACAGCACAGAACTGATACGATAGAACCTCTCTCTCGCTCTCTCTCTCCCTCTCCCTCCCTCTCCCTCTCCCTCTCTCTCCTCCCTAACCCTCTCTCTCTCTCTCTCTCTCTCTCTCTCTCTCCCTCCCTCTCCCTCTCCCTCTCTCTCCCTCCCTCTCCCTCTCCCTCTCTCTCTCTCTCTCTCTCTCTCTTCCTCCCTAACCCTGTCTCTCTGTCTCTCTGTCTCTCTCTCTCTCTCTCTCCCTAACCCTCCCTCTCTCTCTCTCCTGCAGGAGTCCGGTCTGAGGTTCCACTATGTGGCAGCCGGCGAGCGGGGGAAGCCCCTCATGCTGTTCCTCCACGGCTTCCCAGAGTTCTGGTAAGTCAGAGTAGGGCTGAAAATTGTATCACAATAAAAATATAAAAAAATTTAAAGGACAAGGAGAAAAATATAAACGTAAACAGTTTTATTTTAAACTTAACCTTCCCCTGATTGTAGGCAGACAGGGAAAAGGAATGTCAACACAACCATGGAAAACTCAAATAAATATAAACATAAGTCTGAATGAAAATTAACATCACACTGAAAACTTAACAATTATCAATTATAAAGTGCTCAAAAACATGTGCTACAAAAAAGTGTTCTAAAAACATTTGCAGTGTTAAATGTAAACATAAAGAAGCCTGAGATCTGAGAAGAACTATCTTCATATATATTATTTACAATTTCCTCACTCGTTGCGGTACTCATCTTTCGTTTCTCACATCGCGTTGTTTCTGTTATGGAACACACACGCGAGACGAGATGGCGCAGCCAAACTTGATACTGTTACATGATTGGCCATTGGCGTGTCGCTCCATACGTTGCTCTCCACTCCGGTATCAGAGGACGCGTGCCTTTGTTCATGCAACCAACCTTGCTTCACAACCTCTGGTTCAAAGCGGAGCTAGACTCTTTGCTCCGTTCTTCCAACGAGGAAAAAAATTATCGAAACCTTCTATCGAACGCATTTTCTATTGATATTGATTACATATCGTTATCGTTTCATCGCCCAGCCCTAGGTCAGAGGTCAAAGGTCACATGCAGAGAAGGGTCACCTTCACGTCATCTGACCTCCATGTTGTCTCCACAAACATTCAATGGGCTCCAGCAAGGGGCGTATCAGTTAGTGGTGGATTTCATGATTTGTTTGAATGAATCAGTCGGTCAGTTCACCAAGAAGAGTCGTTTGTTTGTTTGTTTGTTTGTTCGTTCGCATTTCCGGTAGAGGTGAATCATGATTCTCAGTCACTCAGTCGGTCAGACTCGGCTCCTCCCTCGTTCTCATTCAAACGAATCGCGAATGCACGTTCTCAGCCGAGTCGGTCAGACTCAGCTCCTCCCTCGTTCTCATTCTCAAATGAATCACGATCATGCAATGGTGAAAACGGTCATCAATCAACACAACATTAACTAAGTTCCTTTTAGCTGAGGAGTGCTTCATGTTCAGAATCAGGATGTTGTTGCCCGGCTTGCTCCCGTGACTTCTCAGTCCTCGAGTCTTCACCGCTAAACACAGTCAGTGAACGAACGGCGACTCACGAGTCAGCGACTAGTGGGTGGAGCTGGGAGTCGAGTCTCAGCAAACGAACGATGCGAACGAGACAAACTGAAACGGGGAATCAGGTCGGTTCGTTCATGTTAAAGAGTCGTTCATTCGAACTGATTCGTTTGCGAACGAGCCATCACTAGTATCAGTTCATGTCTCTTATCTGGAGGCCACCAGTGGGAAAAAAGTTAACCGTTACATTTTGATAGACAAGTTAACATCCTAACAACTGCCAGATTCAGACGGGGTGTCGTTAATCAGATATAAATCTCTTGGAAAGGCCCCCAATAGACACACCCCCACAGAAACCCCCCCATGGACCTGCACCCAGAAACACGCCCCCATGACCACCTGGCCTCTAAATTATGGATTATGTATATTTTAGAGTTTCTGGCCTGTAAATTATGGATTATGTATATTTTAGAGTTCCTGGCCTGTAAATTATAGATGGCTAAACTGACCGTCGTTAAAATCACAGATTTATATTCTGGAAAACGAGCAGACAATTAAATGATAGATCTCATGATGGGAGATCTGATCTATACCTTCAATGAATAACGAGCTGTAAATTTGGTCAACTGTAGGCTACCACTTAACCGTAGATCTATATAATATAGAACGACGAGAACCTAACATTTAATAATCATTGACGTTGTAAACCAGCCCCTTGATTATGAATCCATTAAATATAATACAAATCCATTAAATATAATACAATACTAAATAAACATCGGAAAATTTAAAAACAAAGATTGTCTTAATGGTAGATTCTATAATAAAGACTTTACCATAGATTCTATAATACAGATTCTATGAAATAATATCTACCCATCACTAACCTGCATAATATGTTGTTTAGTTCCTCAAATACTAGGCAGTATTTGAGGTTGTAATTTAGATAGAATCTGAGGTAGTATTTGAGCTGGTATCTGAGGTAGTATTTCAGTATTGGTCGGTCCATGGGAGGTTTCTTGGCCACCAGGGAGTGCTGGCCCGTCTGTCCTCAGGTCCGTCTGAGCGTGTCCTCAGGTCCGTCTGAGCGTGTCCTCAGGTCCGTATGTCCTCAGGTCCGTATGTCCTCAGGTCCGTCTGAGCGTGTCCTCAGGTCTGTCTGAGCGTGTCCTCAGGTCAGTCTGAGCGTGTCCTCAGGTCCGTCTGAGCGTGTCCTCAGGTCCGTATGTCCTCAGGTCTGTCTGAGCGTGTCCTCAGGTCTGTCTGAGCGTGTCCTCAGGGAGGCTCTGAGCGCTACAGACTGAATCAGGCCAGCATAGACGCTCTGACCTCAGAACACACAGTTAATTAAAGACGTCTGGGACTCTGGACCGCTCTCTCTCTCTCTCTCTCTCTCTCTCTCTCTCTCTCTCTCTCTCTCGCTCTCGCTCACTCTCTCTCTGGGTGAGTTAGTTAGCAGTATTGTAGCCCATTACTTTGTGCTGGTGACTGTGTGTGTGGGTGTGTGTTCTGCAGCTCATATATATTCCAAGATCTGAGCTTCAGTCCTGACTCATCGAAACTCACCTACTCCTCTTCACTCAGGAGGTGTGTGTGTGTGTGTGTGTGTGTGTGTGTGTGTGTATGTGTGTGTGTGTGTGTGTGTGTGTGTGTGTGTGTGAGAGAGTGTGAGTGTGTTGGGTGATTAGGATCTGCAGTTCGAAGAAGAATGTTTTCGTGTTTTGTGATCTGATGACTAGGCTGTGTGTGTGTGTGTGTGTGTGTGTGTGTGTGTGTGTGTGTGTGTGTGTGTGTGTGTGTGTGTGTGTGTGTGTGAGAGAGTGTGAGTGTGTTGGGTGATTAGGATCTGCAGTTCGAAGAAGAATGTTTTCGTGTTTTGTGATCTGATGACTAGGCTGTGTGTGTGTGTGTGTGTGTGTGTGTGTGTGTGTGTGTGTGTGTGTGTGTGTGTGTGTGTGTGTGTGTGTGTGTGTGTGTGTGGCGATCAGAGTCCATGCCATGAGTGGGTGGTTCTAGAGGTCACTGAGTCACCTCCTTCTCCTGCCACCTCCTCCCTACCTCCTACTCCTCCCTACCCCCTCTTCCTTCCCACCTCCTCCTCCCTTCCTCCTCTCAACCTCCTCTTCCTCCTCCTCCCCTCCTCCACACCTCCTACTCCCTCATCTCCACTCCACTAGACATTAACTCCTCAGGAATAATCTACTTTCTTATTGAAAACCCCAATTTGATATTTTCATGCTGTACTACAGACAGTACAGAGACAGGTTATTAAGGAGCAGGTAGGGGTTAGACAGTACAGAGACAGGTCATTAAGGAGCAGGTAGGGGTTAGACAGTACAGAGACAGGTCATTAAGGAGCAGGTAGGGGTTAGACAGTACAGAGACAGGTCATTAAGGAGCAGGTAGGGGTTAGACAGTACAGAGACTGGTCATTAAGGAGCAGGTAGGGGTTAGTGCATTTTGCTCTAGGATGCCTACAGGTATGTGGACATGGGGGATCGAACCCAGAACCTTTGGGTCGTGATGTGGAGCTGAGAGTCTGGGTTCCCGGTCTCCCCGGAGGCGTTCCATTAACCTTGTTTGTACCGCTGGTGTTGGGAACACACAGGAGATAAAAATAGCCCTGTACACACACACACACACACACACACACACACTCTCGCTCTCTCTCGGGTGCCTGCGGAAACATCTAGAACCTTTGAGTATCTCACGCTGTAACAGAAATGACATGAGGCTAGGATAGCGATGCTAAACCACCTCTGTGGTGTGATCACTATATCACTACATATATATAGCTCTAAAATACTAATTATTTATACATACCGGTATGTATATATTCTATCTACATTCTATGTCACTATCGCTTCATCTCTACATCAGTATATATCTCTATCATATTTCTATCTCTTCCTCTCTATATATCGCTGTAGCTAGTTATATCTCTGTCGCTATCTCTATCTTGCATTATCTCTACATATCCCTATATGTCAAAGTCTAATTTAAGTCCTATATATTGCTCCATCTCTTTCTGTTGCGCTGTACCTCTAAAATATCTCTATATCTCTACACCTCTATTACTTTATCTGTATCTGTAAAGTAACCCTATCTATACGCATCTTTCTCTAGTATGTGTAAAGTCACCCTATCTCTTCATATCTCGATGTATATCTTGTCTAGCAGTGTGCGAAATACTCGTCAATATTCGGGGGGGTCCCCATCTCCCGATTGTTGCGCAATATCGATCTAAATTTTTCTCATGCAGTAGGCTTATAGCATACTTAGCAGACGTCAAGGCGCAAAGTCAAAGTACTTTGTGGGCGGTTCTATGGCGCTGTTGCTATTATGACGGCGAGATAAATGAGCTTTGCGCCCGGCGCAAATCTAAAATGGGTTGGACTGAAACCCGTAGGTGTGTTTTGGGCGTAACATGCAATAAACCAATGAGAGTGGCATCTCCCATCCCCTTTAAGAGCCAGCGCATTTTGACTTGACGAGTTGATTATAATAGGCATAATTAACACATGGAATAGCATTTTCTTCTCCAACTTCAGAAACACTGATTCGTCATGTAAATTGCGGCAAAGACAACTTAAAACATAGGTATACGGACGCGGTCCTCGATGGCCGCAACTGTGGGTCTATTTAATGATATGCGGCAATACATTAACAAACATTGTTTGTTACCAGTATTGTATACATTATCGTTGTCGACTTGTGTTCATAATATGCATGTGTCCCCCTGTTAATATACATCGCCATGGACTGCATTATGTGTGTGTTTAATTTGCGTGTGTTTAGACAGATGGGCACACTGTTGTGCGCCCGGACCCCCCCGTATTTCGCACACTGTTGTCTAGCCTCTATATCTCTACATGGTTATCATGTATAAGTTATAAATAGATGCCAGTGTTGGCAGTTGGAGCCCATCGTCAGAGTGCCCTTGAGCAGAAGGCACCTGACAGGATCATGTGGAGCTGAGTGGCACCCATGGGCGTCACCTCACCTGACAGCTGTGTGTGTGTGTGTGTGTGTGTGTGTGTGTGTGTGTGTGTGTGTGTGTGTGTGTGTGTGTGTGTGTGTGTGTGTGTGTGTGTGTGTGTGTGTGTGTGTGTGTGTGTGTGTGTGTGTGTGTGCGCGTGCGTGTTCCTAAGTGTCTTCTCATCTCAGGGTTAAAAGTCAGGGTTAGGGGTCAGGAGGCCTGTGAGACCCTAACTGTGATGAATGGAATAACAAAAATATACCAATAAAGTTTGATTTGATTTGAAAACATAGTTATCTTAATATTGAGGCTGGCTAGGTGTATCATATCAACAATAATATGAAAATAGCAAGCTAGGTGTGTTATATTATATCATACATTATTATATATCATAGTAATACAATAATATCAATTAAAAAAATTATATTAATACAATAATATTCCTGACAGCATCACCAGCTAGCTGGTTAGTGTGTAAATATAAAAATCTAAAAATGGAATGGAAATAAAGTTGTGTTTGTTCTCGTGGCGGCACTGTCATGAAGTGGAGGTACTAATAAAGTTGTGCGGTTCTCGTGGCGGCACTGTCATGAAGTGGAGGTACTAATAAAGTCACGCGGTTCCCCAGGTTCTCGTGGCGGTACTGTCATGAAGTGGAGGTACTAATAAAGTCATGTGGTTCCCCAGGTTCTCGTGGCGGTACCAGCTGCGGGAGTTTAAGAGCGAGTTCCGCGTGGTGGCGGTAGACATGCGAGGCTACGGGGAATCGGACGTCCCCCTCTCGGTGGAGAGCTACCGCTTCGAGCACCTGGTGACCGACGTCCGCGACATCGTGGAGTACCTTGGTGAGCCCTGGGGTTGAACCAACCTTTATTTAAAACGGGGTGAACGACAACACACACACATTCCCCCAATCAACCCGCAGAAGACTCAAGATTCAAGATTCAAGATTGTTTATTGTCATATACACAGCAACTAGGAAGCAGTCGCTGGCAATGAAATTCTTGTGTCTCCTCCTCCAGCTCCTTCAACATTGCAATAAAAGAAAAGTATAAGAAACACAAGTAAGAGAGCTGAGACCTAATGAACAAAATAAGACTCCCTGGTTCAGACGGCCGTGTCGCCTTCATCAGCTGAGCTAAGTCCTACAGGATGAGGTCCTGGTTGGACCATGTGACAGAGCAGGGAAAAGACCGGGGTTCACCTCAACCCAACCCCTGATCTGAAACGGACCTCAGTGATTGGCTGAGTTTATCAAAGGCAACCGGATCCATCGGTATCCGTGATATCCCCTTGGGGAGGAAACGACAGAAACGAGGAGTCATTCTGAAGATCAGATAACACATCAGCACATAATTATAAGGTTAAAAAATGGAAAGAATTCTTCACAGAGTTGCAGACAAACTAAACTCAGAGAAGAGCAGAAGAACTCATCTCTATCTCTGTTGAGGAACTTCTGCTCTTCATATTTATATCTGAAGAACAGAAGAACAGACATTAGTATCTCTGTCTGTCTGTTGTCTCCAGGCTACAACCGCTGCTGTCTGGTGGGCCATGACTGGGGCGGCACGGTGGCCTGGCTGTTCTCCATCCACTACCCCGAGATGGTGACCAAGCTCATCGTGCTCAACTCCCCACACCCCTCCGTCTATGCAGGTAGGCCTCGCATGCACGCATGCACGCTGCTCATACGCACGCACACACATGAGCACACACACCCACACACACACAAGCACAAGCACACACAAGAACACACACAGAGCGATAAGCGAGCCATATTCCCGCTGGTGTGCTCGTGGTCTGCGGTGGCTCTGAGCGCTCCTGCTAACGAGGAGCGTTAATTAGCTTAATGAGGAGCGATGGCGGCTCCTCCTGCGTGTTTATCTCCCATCTGGAGGAGCAGGAGGTGATTAGAGGAGGTGATTAGAAGATCCTAACGTCAGGATGGGAGGCTGCGGACCATCGTCCACCTCCTCCTCCTCCTCCTCCTCTGGGGTCATCTTGGTGTGGTTCAGAAGTCTTCATTCAGAGGAAATGGTTCTTCGTTGTTTTGTTGGTGATGATTTAATTCTGTCTTCTCCTTGTCTGTCGATCTCCTGGTCTCCTGGTTCTCTGCCTCTCCTGCTGGTCTGAACCTCCTGGTCACCTCATCCTGGTTCTCCTCCTGGTCTCCTCCTCCTGGTCACCTCATCCTGGTTCTCCTCCTGGTCTCCTCCTCCTGGTCACCTCATCCTGGTTCTCCTCCTGGTCTCCTCCTCCTGGTCACCTCGTCCTGGTTCTCCTCTTGCTCCTCCTCCTGGTCTGCTCCTGGTTCTCCTCATGATCCTCCTCCTCGTCTCTTCCTGGTTCTCCTGGTCCTCCTCCTGGTCTCCTCCTCCTGGTCCTCCTCCTGGTCTCCTCCTGGTTCTCCTCCTGGTCTCTTCCTGGTCCTCCTCCTGGTCTCCTCCTGGTCTCCTCCTGGTCTCCTCCTCCTGGTCCTCCTCCTGGTCTCCTCCTGGTTTCCTCCTGGTTCTCCTCCTGGTATACTCCTGGTTCTCCTCATGATCCTCCTCCTCGTCTCCTCCTGGTTCTCCTGGTCCTCCTCCTGGTTCTCATGGTCCTCCTCCTGGTTCTCCTCCTGGTCTCCTCCTGGTCTTCCCCTGGTCTCCTGGTTCTCCTGCTCCTCCTCCTGGTCAGACTACGCCCTGCGTCACCCCAGCCAGCTCCTCAAGTGCAGCTGCTTCTTCTTCTTCCAGCTGCCCCGCCTCCCGGAGCTGATGCTGTCAATCAACGACTTCAAGGTGAGGAGGGTGTAGTAGTAGTTTACTACTACACTAATACTACACTATTACTACCCTACTACTACGTGGAAAGTGGATTTATGTTCTACGACTTTATGCAATACATGGGAGTCATTAAACAATATCCTCCATTTAAAATCTAAAAATATATATCTTAATCTATATGCACTAATATATGAATATATAAATTTAGTATGCTACACGTAAACCTCCTAAGATGGCGCAATTTGATTGGTTCACTATCTCGGGCCCAATCGTCTCGGCAGTCGTCTCGTCATGCTAATAAAAACAAATAAATCCCGGCAAAAAGTGTTATCTTGTTTATTTTTGTTCACGTGTAGTATTCACCTCAGGCTCCGTGAATAGTGCAATAGCCCTGTGACCTTCAGTCTCGGGGGCTATTCCACACTATTCACTTCGCCTTCGACGAATAATTGTTAAATATATCAATAGGAATCAATAAGTGAAAAAAATACAACAAATTATTTTATGTTTGGATTATTTTATGAAAATATTCAGTTTTCAGATCTGGGATAAAAGTAAATTCAAGTAAATGAAATAGCTGTAGTAGTGAATATGTCACATGAGACACTGATGGAGCTGGTTGGTTCTGAGCCTCCTCACAGGACTATCTGATGCTCTCCCTGTGTGCTGCTCTAGGCCCTCAAGGCCCTGTTCACCAGCCGGAGCACGGGCATCGGGAGGAAGGGCCGTTGGCTGACCTCAGAGGACATGGAGGCATACCTGTACGCCCTGTCCCAGCCAGGGGCCCTCACCGGGGCCCTCAACTACTACAGGAACGTCTTCAGGTAACACGACTACACTACTACTACACTACTACTACTACACTGCTACTACACTACTACACTACTACTACACTACTACAATACTACTACACTACTACTACACTAATACAACACTACTACAACACTACTATGACACTACTACAATACTACTACACTACTACTACACTAATACAACACTACTACATTTCTACATTCCTACACTACTAAACTACTAACACACTACTAACACCAACACTACTAAACTACTAACACCTACACTACTAACACCTACACTACTACACTACTAACACCTACACTACTACTCTACTACTACTACACTACTACTACTACTCACTACAGGAAGGTGTCATGAGTTCCAGCGGGTTCCTCTGGTTGTCACGGCAGCGGTCTCCTCTGACCTCTGGTTGTCAGGGAGGCGGTCACCTCTGACCTCTGGTTGTCAGGGCAGCGGTCTCCTCTGACCTCTGGTCGTCACGGCGGCGGTCTCCTCTGACCTCTGGTCGTCACGGCAGCAGTCTGTGTCTCTCTCCCCCCTGAGAGAAAACCCAGCAGATGGTGGTGAGGTTGCGACTCGGGGAAACACGTTAACAATGTCCTGGGAGGAAACACGACCAACACGCTTTACTCAGACACAGAGGGACGAGCAGTACTCAATGTGGAGGAGGAGATTATAATTATAATAATATATATCATATCATATATTTACATAATAGAATAGAATATAATATGCAATATATAATGGAATATAATAATGTATAAAAACAAATTCTGTCAGTTTGTCAGTATATTAGTTATTGGTAATATTATCCATGTCTAAATGAGATGAAGCCTGCTCCCAATCCATCAACCTAAAGGATGTTGCTCCCATGTCAGAGTACAGCAGTGGCGCCCCCCAATCGCCACAGAGAGAACTGCAGGTGCTGCTCACTTCAGACAAGCTCAGATCTGAATGTGTGTGTGTGGGTGTACAATGAGTACATTTTTCAGAAGAAAAGATATATGGCCGTCGGTACAGTAAGGATGTTCATAGAACCAAGTGCCAAGCACTAACAATCACTAGGTTAACCCATTCCCTGTATACAACAAAGATAGCTAGGATAAGATGCTACACTATGCTCAGTACTGTTTAAGTGCTACCTAAGAGAAACTACATAGAGGCTTCATGGCCTCCTGTCTCTGGTGTAATGAGTCCTTGGCCTCTGTGAAGCTACGATGCTAAACGTCCTCCGGTTGGCTGGAGGACAGAGAGCAGAACATCCTCCATATGTTCCCGTACTGAGGCGCTGCACCGCGCATGGACGCCCACGCCACCTGGGTCCCACTCACAACAGTTCCTATTGGTTGTGTTAAATAGAGCTGTGTGTGAGTGCTGGGATCTGTCCCCCACCCCCACACACACACCACTTCCCTTTAGACAGGAGACATCCTGTAAACAAATGTAAACTTCATGCAAAATCATCTAGAATCATGTAAAGCACGGATTGACTGAGGCAGAGACCGACTCAAATGTCTTTCCTGCTGTAAGGGTGGCATGAGTCTCAGGAGGAGGTAGACGGGTTGGCTGGTAACAGGAAGGTTGCTGGTTCGATCCCCGGCTCCTCCTAGCTGAGTGTCGAGGAGACCCTGAGCGAGACGCCTCACCCTGACCAGCTGGCTGGTCACCCTGCGTGGCTGACTCCGCCGTGGGGGGTGTGAATGTGTGCATGAACGGGTGAATGTGAGGCAATATTGTAAAAGCACTTTGAGCCGCCACTGGTTAGAAAAGCGCAGTATAAATGCAGTCCGTTTACCATTAGCGTCTCCCTGTGCCCCCTGTGTCCCCAGCTCGCTGCCCCTGACCCAGCAGTGTGTGCGCTCACCGGTGCTGCTCCTGTGGGGGGAGTGCGACGCCTTCCTGGAGCAGGGCATGGCGGAGGCCTGTCGCCTCTACATCCGCAACCATTTCCGCCTGAACATCATCTCGGGCGCGGGCCACTGGCTGCAGCAGGACCAGCCCGACATCGTCAACACCCTGATGTGGACCTTCATCAAGGAGGGCGAGGGCCGCAAGAGCCACCGGCACTGACGCACGCACACACACCGGCACGCACACACTCAGACACGCGCACACACGTGCAGACATGCACATACTCACACAAGCATGCGCACAGGGACGCACTGATGCACACACACACACACACACACACACACACACACACACACACACACACACTCACTTACTCAAACATACACGCATACCCACATAGGCACACACACACACAAACACACACAAAAACATACACATGCACACATGCACCCGACACAGGCACACACTTATACACGCACACACACATGCGCGCGGCGACCACCTCCTTCTCACCTGGGACATCAGCCTACGTTTTGACAATGCAATCATTCTCTTAGATTTTGGCACATTTTGCGTATTTTGCGTATTTTTAAAGATGTCAGCAGAACAGCGGAAAGAACAAAAGCACAGGAGAGGAGAAAAGCACCAGGTTGTATTTTTGACACACATAATTAAAACGTTTTTTGCACATTTTGACATTGGCCTTAAGGTGTGTTGTTGACTAACATGCGTGGCAACGTCTTTTCTGTGGGTGGTGTTGTGTGGTGCCTTTTGATCTTTGACGTAATGTTTGGCGATGTAACGTGCGTTTGCTCTACCATATGTATCAATGTCCTGGCTGGTTCTGGCTGGTCCTGGCTAGTCCTGGCTAGTTCTGGCTGGTCCTGGCTGGTTCTGGCTGGTCTTGGCTGGTCTTGGCTGGTCCTGGCTGGTCCTGGCTGGTCCTGGCTGGTCCTGGCTAGTTATGGCTGGTTCTGGCTTGTTCTGGCTAAAGTTATCAATGAGTTTTCGATGAGTTATCGATGAGTTATTAATGAGTTATTTATCGATGAGTTATTAATGAGTTATCGATGAGTTATTAACAAGTTATCGATAAGTTATTAAAAAGTTATTAATGAGTTAGAAATTAGTTATTTATCGATGAGTTATTAATGAGTTATCGACGAGTTCTTTATCAATGAGCTCCTTCTATCAGGTAGTGTCGTGAAATGAATTTTCTTTTTTGTATTATATTTTTTCGGACGATACAAGCTCAAACAGAGAATGTGGTCAGCCTTGAGCTTCCTCTACCAGAACAAACGTGAGAACGGCATCAACGGTTGAATATTGTACATTGTTTTTGTATCTCTTCCTAGACCACTGCATTTTGAAGTTTCACTGAGCCAGATCTACTTCATTCGATTTTATAAATAAAATAAATCAATGTGAATTTTGTGGTTTAGTCTTATTTTACTGTCACTAACGCTGCACAACAGCATCACAGCAGGGAACGGGTGATCAATAATTGTTGTCATTTTTGTTCCAAGGGACGTCATATTCATGGAAATATTTGAAGGACCGGTAGTCAATTTTAATGCCTTCATTTTAAGATGGATCATTTTTAAACAAAGGATGTGGCTGTTTTTCAAGATGGTTTATTTGTCATACTTACAACAATTAAAGCAACAGCAATGCAATGCTTGAGTCTCAGGCTCCCTTCAACAATGCAATAATATAAAATAATACAGTTTATAAGAGAAACACAAGAAAAGTCACCTGAGACTTAAATAAACAAAAAATTAGTGCAAAGACGCAGTGCATTTAAAGTGCTTAATTCACAGTGGTCTATAGTTGCATATTGATCGACTTTAAACCTATGTGTTGGAGGAAATCACATGAATCGTACATCCTAAGTTATACAAATTGACAAGGTTTAGATAATCAGGACATTTGGATTATGACCTTCATATCTATAAAGATACGGCTCAAAATACGAAACTCGGGGAATTATGGAACATTACACGCACACACCACAGTCCGGCAGGCGAGAGACACTGACGTCGTGATTCGACCGGTATCAGTGCGCATGCGCAGCCTTGCTGCGTTCAAGCCACATGGAGTTACCGTAAACACCAGCCCCCTCGAACTAACGTTCACAACACACCAACATCCAACTGGTAATCGCAACTTGGACATTCGGTGTGGTTCCCATGGATACATCTGACTGACGGCTGATACATCAGCATCACCGGAGTCACAGCTCACAAAAAGGGCATTCGCTAAAATGGACACCTGACGTCATCTGAAGTCCAGCGTTAAATTCAATCAATCGTAGTTGAACTTATGATTATTCTCACCGATTTTAAGCTATACCGATAGAAAGGAAAATACATGTTCATCAAACGATTGTTCTGCCGATGTGAATGTGTGTTGTACCATGATGATGATGATGATGATGATGACGTGTAATAAAATACTGAACCACTATTCTCCCATATGACTTGAATGCAACATGCGGAACAGCGTGCGATGCTGATGTCAACAGAAACCAGTGACAGCTGGTGGCGGACTCCCAGTTAGGAACAAGGCGTCCGGCTAACGACTCACCTGGTATGCCTGACTGGTTTTGATTCATTCTGACTATTTTCATTGCAACATTAATAACGTTAACTCGTATTAAATCATCATAGGTAAAAACAAATAGCGTCTGGGATGTGTTCACATCCTCCTGGATGCGTTCAAGTCCACTGGGATTGTAAACAGAGGCGGTGGGAAGCATCCCCAGGTGTAACTTGTGAGCGTTTAGTATTCAGAAAATGCGGCGATGGAGACCACCCGTTTAATGGCTCCGGTCTCCTTCTCCACCGGCATCTCTGTATACGACGGCGATTATAACCTGGAACCTGGAAGAGGAGAGGAACGCAGATGATGGCAGGATGCTATCATCTGTATGTTACTGCATTATCCAGTGATCAGACTGTATGTTACTGCATTATCCAGTGATCAAACAGCATGTTATTGCATTATCCAGTGATCAAACAGCATGTTACTGAATTATCCAGTGATTAAACAGCATGCTACTGGTTCTCCAGTGATCAAACTGTATGTTACTGGTTAACCAGTGATCAAACTCGATGTTACTGGTTATCTAGTGATCAAACTGTATGTTACTGGTTAACCAGTGATCAAACTGCATGTTACTGCATTATCCAGTGATCAGACTGTATGTTACTGGTTATCCAGTGATCAAACTAGGTGTTACTGGTTATCCAGTGATCAAACTATGTTACTGCTTTATCCAGTGATCAAACTGCATTTAATTAGTATTAACATTGAACAGCGGGAACCAGCTGACTTCAGGTGTTAATTTCTGTAAGCATTCTGTGTGCTCCTCACGTCTTTTAATTATTTACCACCTTGTCAGGTGTATCCATATATGTAGAATAAGAACATACAATAACATACATGAAGAAACTAAACTCCCGACTGTAATAGCATTTTAAAGATGCCCTGTCCTGATTGTATAAATCGGGCGTTGGTAAGTACGGTCACTCCCATGTGACATGAATGCGGCATGATGGTGCCTTCACGTAATATGGAAATTATGGTAAATACCAAAACCCGACGTGATACACAAGCTGCCGAGATGAGATAACCTTTGACCTTTTCAGCAGTAACAGGTCAGGATCTGTGGGTCTGCCATGTTTCATTTCACTACGACAACAAAAGCACTTGAACACAACGCACTCGTAATTTCCAGTTCACAAATGGAAAGGATCATCTTTGCCATAGTACTAGTAGTAGTAGTGAAGGCAGCATGAGGGCTGCCATGCTGCATATCTTGAGCCAATCAGGGCGAGGCAATTACACACCTGCCTGTCTCCCTATGCAGGTAAGTCTGTCAATAGGTCACACTGATCTATTGAAGGAATGCTAGGTGTTGTTCAAACGAGTTGTGAAGCTTGTTCACGCTGTCATCTGTCTCTCGGTCTAGAACGGCGGGCTTTCTCAAAATCTCGGCGGGGGTGTGGCCGCAGGTCAGGTGGTTGGTGTCTTGACCTTTGGACCACTCTTGGGGCGGCGGAGATGAGACCATGCTAACCTCGGAGGCTACCAGGGAGTTCCAAGCCAAAGAGAGAAAATACAAAGCCCAGTTGAAGAGATGTCTTTCTGCTGCTCTGGCCCAAGACCTCCTCAGGTAAGGTCACCGCACCTGAGACCAGGTCAAAGGTCAGGGTTTGAAACAACACAGCTAGGTTGGAGAAAAAGTGAAGATTCATAACTGCATGGGTGAATTCAGTCGCCTTGGATACTTCCTACAAACTGGGAGAGATGTATTCTGTCCAGTCCCTTCATACTGGGAGAGATGTATTCTGTCCAGTTCCCTCATACTGGGAGAGATGTATTCTGTCTAGTGTATATTCCTTTATATCGACGTGACGGTTTAACACAGATAGTAAAGTGCTGATTATTCCTATTAGATTAGTCAGCCGTGGCACTGACTGGTTCTGGCTGGTTCTGGCTGTTCCTGGCTGGTTCTGTTTTGTTCTGGCTTGTCTCAGCTGGTTTTGGCTGATTCTGGTTGGTTCTGGTTGGTTCTGGCTGGTCCTGGCTGGTCCTGGCTGGTCCTGGCTGGTTCTGGCTGTTTCTAGCTGGTCCTGGCTGGTCCTGGCTGGTCCTGGCGGGTCATGGCAGGTCCTGGCGGGTCCTGGCTGGTTCTGGCTGCTCCTGGCTGGTTCTGGCTGCAGGCGAGCTGTATCTGGGTCAGCTATCTGTCAGATCACCACAGGATAAGGGTCTAGAGATGGTTCATCACGGCCGACATCCAATTAAAACAATCACGTGAGGAGATGGACTGAATAGAGGAGCTGCCCTCCTTTTGTTACATGAGTATAAATAGATTATTGTAGTTTGTAGATTGTAGTTTATTGTAGTGGTTTATGTAGTACGGTATTGTAGTCTTTTGTGGTTTATAATAGTAGGGTACTTAGTAGTTAACTGTAGTGTATTGTAGTATACTATAGTAATGTGTACTGTATTGTATTACAGTAGTAAATAATAGTAATGTGTACTGTAGTATATAATAGTAATGAGCACTGTAGTATATCATAGTAATGTGTACTGTAGTATATCATAGTAACGTGTACTTAAGAGTATTGTAGTGTACTGTAGAGTATAGAGAGTATTGTAGTATAATAGTAGTGTGTGTGTGTGTGTGTGTGTGTGTGTGTGTGTGTGTGTGTGTGTGTGTGTGTGTGTGTGTGTGTGTGTGTGTGTGTGTGTGTGTGTGTGTGTGTGTGTGTGTGCCTCCAGGCTGCTGCAGGAGGAGCTGGAGTCTGACGTGTGTGTGTGTAGCGGCCCGAGTTCCCTGAAGGCTCACAGAGCGCTGCTATTGGCCAGAGCTCCTCACCTCCTTTCAGCCCCTCCCCACCTCCTCCCTGGACCCAAGGGAGACGTTGAGAACGTCCATGTGTCCGGCCTGGACCCCGCAGAGCTTGCACACCTGCTCAGGTACCGATGACATCACACCTGCCTTTGAGTCCCAGACATGTGATTGGTTGAGCTCTGTATCACAGTCCCAGGCCTTGTATTGGTGACGCCCCCTAACCCTAGCCCCCCAGAGGGCAAGAAAGCACTCAATCATCAAGGAGGAGATCCTAAGTCAATAAAAGTCAACAAAAGTCAATAGAAAGTGAGTAATATTGCACATAATTAGAAATTCCATCTAAAAAGTTAGAAGAGTTAGATATAAAAATAAATAAATATAATTGATATTGTGTGGGGGGGTGGGTTGGAGAGAGAGGGACAGAGAGAGTCACAGTATTTGTAAAGACGCTGTAAGATGCTTAATTAAATAAAGTATTGTTTCCGGTGTATCTCTTAATGTCCGATAGAGGGCACTATATACACAGTAGTTGGCCTCTGTGTTTTGGGAGCTGCTGTCTCTCACTGTGGTTTAGAAACTCTTCAGAAACAAACCCACCGTCGTTTCAAGGTTGCGGTGGTACGGAAGAAGAGATTATTTATTGAACATGTAAGCCATCAACCATTCCATGTCATGGAGACGGAGCTTCCTGGTTTCTCCCGAGTTCTGTTTCTCATTAAACATGTTTGTGCCTCGCTAATTGGCAATTAGCAGCCGGACGGCAGGATATCGTGTCAGACTGAGCACATGCAAACAAGCCCTCATTTGCATATGGAAGGAATAACTGGATAGCGTGAATGTATTCCAGCAATTCTATTGTGTGTGTGTGTGTGTGTGTGTGTGTGTGTGTGTGTGTGTGTGTGTGTGTGTTTCCACTGAAGAGCTCAGACGCAGAGCCTGCACCAGAAAACATAATAATCAATAAGATAACCGTATTACTGAGCGATGATGTGATTATGTTGCTATAACTGTATGTCTGGCCCCCCGCCTCCTCCTGGCTTTTCTTCGCAGGGGGGGTCTTCATGTGAAAATCCAGAGGACCTGAGCCTTCATGGAGGGACTTTGGTATAGGCGGCATGTGGCTCAGGAGGTAGAGCGGGTTGGCATGTAACCGGAAGGTTGCTAGTTCGATCCCCGGCTCCTCCTAGCTGAGTGTCGAGGTGTCCATGAGGGAGACGCCTCACCCTGACTGCTCCTCTGTGTGTGTCCCTGCAGGACGGTGTACACCTCAGAGCAGAGCCTGGTGGTCCCCCCTGGTCCTGAGACGGACCCCGGACCTCCCGGACCCCCCAGGACCAGCTCCCCTGGTAGGGAACCAGACCCCGACGGACCCCCGGAACCAGGTACCGGACCATCAGCAGTCGGAGACGTACCTGGACTCACCTGTCTGTCTGTCTATCTGTACTCTTATGTCCTCCATTTTAATTTTACCTAATGGCTTCATGTTTGATCCACGGCCAACTCTCCTCTGTGTGTGTGTGTGTGTGTGTGTGCGTGTGTGTCTCTGTGTGTCATTGTCTCTGTGTGTGTGTGTGTGTGTGTGTGTGTGTGTGCCCCCAGGTGTCTGTGGTCTGGAGCCGGCCTGCGGTCTGGGCTCTGACCTGCTGTCCCTGTACCGGAGGGCGGAGCAATGTGACATCACCATCAGAGTGGGCGGGCACGTCTTCCCCTGTCACAGGTTAGGCCCCGCCCTCATCACTGGGTCTGATAGGGGCGGAACAATATATCGACACGGCAATGTATCATCGAGAATTGATACACTGGTGCCAAATATCAATATAATAGTTTTATTTTTTGGGGGGGGCTGGGAGGGAGGGAGGGAGGGAGCAGAGAGGGAGGGAGGAGGGAGGAGAGAGGGAGGGAGGAGAGAGGGAGGGAGGGAGGGAGCAGAGAGGGAGGGGGCAGAGAGGGAGGGAGGGAGCAGAGAGGAAGGGAGGGAGCAGGGAGGGAGGAGGGAGCAGAGAAGGAGGGAGGATGAGAGCTGAGAGGGAGGGGACGTTACTCTGGTTGTTCAGTCGAATTCTGGCCCTCCTCCCCTCCGCCCCCTACCCCCGTACCCTCGTACGCTCGTACACCCGTACCCTCGTACCCCTGTACCCTCGTACCCCTGTACCCTCGTACCCCTGTACTCTCGTACCCTGGTACCTGCAGCAGCTCCAGTATCCTCTATAGAGATCCATAATGTGTTGGTCTGTCCGGAGACAGAGGCAGCCCCTCAGTGAGCAGTGTTTTGGCGTGGGAATGTGTGTGTGGGTGAATGTGTGTGGGTGAATGGGTCTGCGTGTATGATTGTGTCTGTGTGGGAGAATGTGAGGCATTCATTATGAAATCTCTCTGAGTGGTCGTCGCAACACCACTGCAGCAATGCAGTTTTGTCTGAGAAACGTCTCAGACAATGCAATATGTTCTCAAGCTAAAGTCAGGGTTTTAAATGTTTCGTTCTGAGCCACAGTGTGTTCAGGTTTTGAAATGTACAATACAACACTGATTCAAAGACAACTGTTTGATTAAATTAAATAATTAAAGGGGTGATATCATGCTTTTCCGTTTGCTTTAGACTGTTTGTTTTAGACGTATGTATGCATGTTTTACGTCTGCTAAGCTAGAAACTAAGTCCGATCCAGAGGGAGTATTCGCACCCACCGAGAACCCCCCTCAATAAGTGTGCGAAACAGCTTGTTTGTGCTCAAACTTTACTTCCATGACACCAGACTGTGCAGTGGGCGGTGCAGAACTGGCGCCTACCCGCAAGGGTGCACGGTAGAGGATAAGGCTTCCCTGATCCTTTCTGTGCCACGGTGTGTGTGGAGGCTGAAGCTCCGTATGAGCAGCGGTTATATATTACCACGATGTGTGGCACATTTTCTATACAATCATTCAGGCTTGGACCTTTTCATTGTGGAACATTTTGTAAACTCTGTGATCAGTCAGTCATCGCTAGCATCGCTTCTTATTCTCTGACTTGTTGTGATGAGCATCAAACATTGACCCCTCCCCACCCTTCAGTGCGCGTAGTACAAGCGCAGGGTCAAAAGTTTTTCTTTATTTCTTTATGCATTATTTGTCACCTCAAGGCAGTAAAAAAAATATATATATAATCTGTTAAAATACATTCTACAGCAGGGGTGTCAAACGTACAGCCCGCGGGCCTAATCCAGCCCGGAGTGTAATTTAATTTAATTGCAACTAATGATTATTTTAATAATCGAGTAATCTGTCTAATATTTTTTCAATTAATCGATGAATCGGATAAAAAAAAGAAACATTTGGAATTGCCAAATCTTTCAAAAACTGAACAATACTTCAAATTCACATGTTTTTTCAGACGTTAAATCGTACCATCAAAACCTAGCATCGTTGCTTCCCGATGGACTTATGGACTTTAGAGGCCAGTGGCTCATTGGCTAATGGAGACCTTAAAATACCATTAACGTTAAAACATGCAGGAGGAAACCAGAGACTTTCACAACAAGCTGGGTCAGTAAAGGTTCCAGGCCAGTGGTCAAGGTCACCCTGGGTTCAGGGGTCGGCCAGGAGTTTAGGGTCTCCTTGCTCTCAGGGGTCAGCCCAGGGGTCTCCCTTAGGTCAGGGGTCAGCCCAAGGGTCACTGTCGCCATGGGGGTCGAGGTGCTCTGAGGTTGCAAGTCCTTGATCTGCAACACATTTGTAATTTATGTTCTTGGTGCAGTTTACATTAATATATGGATACATATCTCCTTATTGATTAGAACCTAAGATGATCTTTTGATTACCAGATAAACACTGTGATGCATACAATAGTCAAGTTACTTTCTGTTACTGCAAATACTCAGTCAGGACGTGTAGAACCTACCATCATCTCGGATCCTCCACTCGGGAGCTCACTGCCTACTGGAAGTAACACAATAAACTCGGGGTTAGACGTAACACCTCAACCTTGACCTCAGTAACTCAAGGTTAGATGTAATACCTCAACAATTACTTCAGTAACTCAGGGTTAGACGTAACACCTCAACCTTGACCTCAGTAACTCAAGGTTAGACGTAACACCTCAACCTTTACATCAGTCAGATCTCAGGAGCCTTTTCCATGTGAAGTTTGAATAAACCAACATTTGACATATCCAGCTCACTTTAGATTTATTCTGATTTAGAATTTTAATCCTGTAGGAAATTTTATGTTACGATTGTTTTGCTTTAGATAAAAAAAATACATTTAATAATAGTAAATTCTTATAAACATAAGTAGATATATAAAACCCAAATTCTTAAAGGGAATTAAAATACACACAATTGCAAAGTGGCTCAAGGGAATGTATTTCATATTAAATATTTTTTTTTGAATATATTTTCAAGCTTTTATTAAAATTATTTACAGTTCCAACACCACCTCTAACGCCATAAATCTGTTATGAAATCCAGATGAAGACCAGAAGTAGTTTAGTTCTCATATAGTTATTTTTGACTTACTGTCTGTAGGGATTTCTAGATCTTGTTTGTCTCAGAGGAAAAGGATCTTCTAACATTCGAAGGTAATAGAGTCTCGGGTGGAAGATTCTCTCCAGCGTCTCAGATCTTTCCTCCGGTTTCTCCTCTGGCCACCCCCCCCGACCTCTTCTGTTCTGTTAATACAAAACACTTATATTATACTTATAACTATCGATAAGCAGGTATTCCAGTCGCTTACGGGCCCCATCAGGGGGCCCGTCAATCTTCGGAGGGCTCCACCCACCCCAGCGACTTCATCTTATCCCTGCATTCGGCGCTAGTTCTAAGTTTCAAATCGAGCTGAGATGTTCCCCCCCGCCTTCCTTACTGGAAGAGAGAGAGACACGCACACGCGCACGCACGCACGCACGCACGCACGCACGCACGCACGCACGCACGCACACACACACACATTGCCATTCCCGCGCACACACATATGCTACTCTCGTAACACTTATTATAGGGTCCCCTTCTTCCACTCCCTGTTTTCTCAATTAAACACAGATCGACTACATTTGTCCCAGTCTTTTTTAGATGTGAAATGAAGCAAAAAAAGACTCTTTCTCCGGTAACGCAGTCGTTCATGACGCCTTTCTTATTCGTTGTTTCTTCTGTTTGTCTGTAACTCATGCTCTAATCTTTCATCGATTGATGCAGATGTTGTGGATGCAACGGAATCATCAGAGGGAGAGAGACTATGCGTCCAAACAGACCATGCAGCAGTTGTGATGTTTATATGAATGCACAGCTGAGCTGTTCAACATGTTAGTGCTGCTCTGAATCAGTTCGAAAAGCTAACTCTGAGTAAAAGGTTATTTACTCACCGATAATGTGTCCATCAGAACTCCTGCTCCTGTTTCAAATTATAAATATATTACTTACTTACTTACGTCTGTTGCTCCGATAAAGAGCATAGGCCACTGACAATATCTATTATTAATATTCTCCACCTCGTCCTGTTCTGTGCCAGCTTCTCCAGATCTTGCAATCTGTATCCAGCTCTTATTATAAAGAGGCACCGCCCCCTTTTTTTTCTTCTTTTTTTGTGACAGTTCAAAAGTTCACTCACAACTGATTATATAATTATAATTATACAGCGAATAATTGTTAAATATCTGGCCATGTAATTTAGCAATGTAAACACCGTTTATTATTACCTATCTGCAAATCATTACACTTTTGACAGACAGTGTGGTGTGGTTGTTACAGAGTACATTGTGTTGTGTTGACGGTGTGTAGTGTTGTGTTGACTGTGTTGTGTTGTGTTGACGGTATGTTGTGTTGTTGTGTTGATGGTGTCTTGTGTTGTCGTGCGTTGTGTTGTTGTGTGTTGTGTTGACGGTGTCGTGTCGCACGTAGTGTAGTGTAGTGTGGTGTGGTGTGTTGTGTTGATGTGTGTTGTGTTTGTGTTGTGTTTCCAGGGCGATCCTGTGCGCCCGCTCCCAGTACTTCAGGGCCATGCTGAGTGGCAGCTGGATGGAGAGCTCCACCCAGGACATCACGCTGCAGGGGTAAAACACAGAACAACATGCAACGTCTTATGGTGTCGTCTCTTTAATGTTTCTGCGGCGTTACACCGACGCTCCACCATCACTGGCGTCGTCACAGACGTTGTCACAGACGTTGTCACAGACGTTGTCACGGATGCAGTTCTGCTGGGCTCTGCGTTGCCGTGGTAACGTGGTCCTCTCCTCCTCCCTCCAGGCTGGGCCCGGAGGAGATGGAGGTCCTGTTGCAGTTCATGTATGGCGCCATCGCCGACCTCCCACCCGGAGCCAGCGCCAGGTACTGCCCCTCCCACCCCCCCATTGTAACCGCTCGCCGGGCGGCCATCTTGGTTCCGACCGCGAGTTGGGTGAAGGGGGGTGGTCTAACGTCACTGTGATGAAGGCTTGTGCTGATAAAGTCGTGTTGCCCCCCCAGTCAGGTGATGCTGGCGGCGGACATGTTGGGCCTGGAGGGGCTGAAGGAGGTGGTGGAGATGGTCCTGACCCGAGACTACTGCCGCTTCTTCCCCAAGGTCAGCCCGGGGTCATGGGGTCAGCCCGGGGTTATGAGGTCAGCCTGGGGTTATGAGGTCATGGGGTCAGTTGGAGTCCTCTCAAGAGGAACTTGAGGGGTCTTCTGTTTAAACGTCTTAACTTAACTGGTCACCATCAGCTGCCAAGAACCTAAACTTTACATTCTTTATGCAAAGTCTCTGGATGGGATTCAAACCCCTAACCCTGACAGGGTTAATGCCGTGCTCTACCAGTAGATCTAGACCAGTCCCATACCCTGGTTGTGTGATGGTATGATGGTACTGTGATGGTTGTGTGATGGTTCCTCGATGGTTCTGGCTCTGTTCTAGGTGGTGGACGGGGTGCAGAAGAGCATCGTGGAGTGTCTGTCCCTCACCAGCGCTCTGGGTCTCCTCAAGCTGCACGCCACCTGCAGGAGGTGAGAGAACCACCGTCTCTTCATTTATCAAGATAGAGTGCAAGCTACACATTAGATCTTCTCATTCCACTATCAAGAACTGGCACATCTCCTCCTCCTCTCTCTCCTCCCCTCCTCCTCTCTCTTCTCCTCTCCTCTCGCCTCCTATCCTCTCTCCTCCCCTCTCCTCTCCTCCTCTCCTCTCCCCTCTCCTCTCCTCTCCTCCTCTCTCTCCTCCATCCTCCTCGCTGTATTGAGACTACCACTGTAATAAATCCCCTTCCCTGTAATCATCTCCTTGGTAGCTGCTTCTCTTTCAGAGTCACACAGTAGTTCTGTTTTCAAGCTGTCACCACGGACACGCAGAAATCAATGAGGAATATAAACATGAAATATTCTATAGCTGTGTTGAATCAATAACGGCTGCTTTTTCATAAATATTACATAAATATACAGTCCAGCAGCAGATTTCTCAAGATGAATCACATCGAGTCACATCAGTATTCAGGTTAACAGGCTGTGGTTTAAAGCCAAGAGCAGTTGGAGGTTCGGACTCAGAACCCAGACTGCCGACGACTTCAGCACTGCGCCTGACTGCAGGTCCAGAAGGTCTGGTCTGTGGTCCGTCTGACTGCAGGTCCAGAAGGTCTGGTCTGTGGTCCGTCTGACTCCTCAGTAGGTGATGCTGTGATGTTCTCCCCAGGTGGGTGGCGGAGCACTTCATAAAGAGCTGGGCCGAGAGGAACTTCTCCCTGCTGTCGGTGGAGCTCCAGCGGGCGTGTCTCAGTGACGTGGCCTCCGCCATGGTGGGTTCCCTCTGCGCCATCATGTGACCCCCTGTTCCTCTGTAACCCCGCCCCCCCATTTTCAGACCTCATCTTTAATCCCAGACCTCCTCTGTAACTCCGCCCCCTTCTACCCAGACCTCCTCTGTAACTCCTAACTCCTCACCCTCTCCAGGAAGCAGAGGAACATATCATCCAATTACCGTTGTTATTAGATTGTGAATGCACACTTGTCATTTAGAACAGAGCTTCTGCTCTCTCTCTCTCTCTCTCTTCTCTCTCTCTCTCTCTCTCTCTCTCTCTCTCTCTCTCTCTCTCTCTCTCTCTCTCTCTCTCTCTCTCTCTCTCTCTCTCTCTCTCTCTCTCTCTCTCTCTCTCTCTCTCTCTCTCTCTCTTCATAACAGTGTGTGTGTCTGTGTGTGTTGTTGCTCCCCAGACGGTCGACAGCTCGGTGAGCGTGCTCTGTGCCACAGAGCAGCTGATTGGCTGCCTGCCCGAGGTGAAGTGGGCCAAGCAGGTGCTGAGTCTGGCCAATGAGCTGCAGGAGGAGAGCCTGTCTGTCATCGTCCAGAACCTCCCCCTCGTGGTCCACAGCCCCGCCTTCCTCAGCCTGCTCCGGGTGAGACCCCCACTGGGGGAAGGTGGGGTTAGGCAGTACAGAGACACTGTGTGTGTCTGTGTGTCTGTGTGTGTGTGTGTGTGTGTGTGTGTGTGTGTGTAGCAGGAGGAGCTGAACCCTCTGACTCCTCTGTGCAGCAGGAGGAGGTGCTGACTCCTCTGTGTGTGTAGCAGGAGGTGCTGACACCTCTGACTCCTCCTCAGCAGGAGGAGGTGACCAGGGAGCCGGCCCTGCTCAAGAAGCTGTGCGCGGCGGTCAGAGAAGGAGTCAACGTGGAGAACTGCTGCTCCCTGTTCTCCGCCGTGGACGCTCTGCAGAAGGAGGAGCAGGGGCCCCCCACAGAGGAGGAGCAGGGGCCCCCGCCAGAGGAGGAGAACGGGCCCCACACAGAGGAGGTGGAGGTACCTGCACCAACCAGGGAATACTCCCGTATCCACCAAGAATTCAGATTCCCTTCAGCTCCACTGAGAATTCAGATCCACTGAGACTTAAGGTCACTTGATTATTGATTGGCAATTGTAAACATAATAGATAGAACAGTAATAAAGTCACTCCAACTGCAGCACAATAACCATCAACCCACACACCGATGCACGAGGCCACGGGTTCAACAGATTAGCTGTTTACCCAGCAGCCTCTCTGGCTGGGGCAGCGCCGATGACAGCGGGAGTTACTGGAGCGTCCAGCCACGGGATTAGCCTGAGGGACACTAGGGCGGGCGTCCGTCCCTAGGGCCGTCTGTCCAGCGCTAATCTGACCTCTCCCTCTCCTGCACACGCAGAGAGAGAGCCATGGGAGAGAGAGAGAGAGAGAGAGAATGACAAGCAGAGGGAGAGAAAACATGACAAGTAGAGGGAGCGAGAGAGGGAGAGAGAGAGCATTACAAGTAGAGGGAGAGAGTGATAGGCAGGGGTTGGCCTCTGCTGATGACATCACTGATTCAGAGCTCAGGGGGAGCCTGCTGGGGAGGGAGGGAGGGAGGAGGTGGGGGGTGTGTCCGTTGCCATGGTGACCGTTCTTAAGGCAGCTGCTGATTCGCCGTTCCTGGGCGCACTCTGTTTTTCTTTTTTTTCATCCTCCCTCCCTCCCTCTCTCTGTATGCCGCTCTCTCTCTCTCTTTCTCTCTCTCTCTCTCCCTCCCTGCCGCTCTCGCTTGCTCGCTCCCTTTCGCTCGCTCCCTCTCTCTCCCTCCCCCTCCTCCCTCCCTCCCTCCCTCCCCCTCTCCCTCCCAGCCGCTGCGAGCGGAGCTCTCGTCTCTGCGCGCTCGTCTCTGGCTCTTCCTCCGTCAGTCGTTCTTCGCCGTCCGCCACACGCAGGGATGGGAGGTCCTGTTGCCGCGCCACAGGGACCTGCTGCTGGAAGGTGGGTGTCGTTTGGTGGGGGGCGTCGTCGTTGGGTGGGGGTGTACCCGAGCTTTGCCCCCATAAGGTAAGCCTCTGGGTTGGATATGGCGGTGGTTCCCTGTGTGTGTGTGTGTGTGTGTGTGTGTGTGTGTGTGTGTGTGTGTGTGTGTGTGTGTGTGTGTGTGTGTGTGTGTGTGTGTGTGTGTGTGTGTGTGTGTGTGTGTGTGTGTGTGTGTGTGTGCGTGTCCTCTGCCGGGCTTGCTGTGAATGATGGAGATGAGATGGTGCACCACCGTCAGGAGGTGGAGGGGAGGAGGGGGCGTAGCGTATGTTGTGGTCTTGGAGGGAGCTGGTCTTTTTATAGCCGTGTTGTCGGTAATCCCCTCATTGTGTTCCTGGTTGATTCCTCAGTTTGCCGGACGGTGCTCTAGGGGTGGATGTGAGGGTGGAGGCCGCGAGGCTGTGTGTCTGGTCTCGTTATGGGGGCAGCATGTGGCTCAGGAGGTAGAGCGGATCGGCCGGTAACCGGAAGGTTGCTGGTTCGGCTCCTCCTAGCTAAGTGTCGAGGTGTCCCCAAGCGAGACGCCTCACCCTGACCCTGGCTGTCGCCCTGCGTGGCTGACTCCGCCGTCGGTGTGTCAATGTGTGCATGAACGGGTGAATGTGAGGCAGTTTTGTAAAAGCGCTTTGAGTGGCCACTGGTTAGAAAAGCGCGGTATGAATGCAGAACCTCTTTACCATTTATCAGTTCTGTACCCATTATGTGGTGACGGGCGGGGGGGTGGATGTGCGGGAGGACGGCGGAGCAGAGAGGATGTGTGCAGTGCGTGAATAATGAATTCCTGCTGCGCTGTTGCACGTACGTGCCTCACCGTGTGCTGCAGCGCACAGACAATGGAGCGGAGAGGAGTCCCACACACACACTACAGAACAGACACACGTGCACATACATACATGCCACAGAACCACACGCACATACACACACACGCACACTACAGAACATCACACGCACATGCATACACATCCACGCACAGAAATATACACACACACACACACTACAGAAAAACAGTCACACACACATATGTGCACAGGCGTATACACACACAAGCACACATGCCACAGAATGTCACACACACACACACACACACACACACACACACACACACACACACACACACACACACACACACCAGGGCCCTGTCTGTTGTCCATTGGCTGTGAGGTGAACAGATGTGTGATTGTGTTGCTGAGCAGATGTTGGTGGCCAGCAGGTTCTCAGCTGCTCTGTGTCTGTTTACTGTTGATCGGCGGGGGGGGGGGGGGGATGAGGAGGAGGAGGGGGAGAGGGATGTGACATCGAGGGAGGAATGATCCAGTGAGAATTCAGATCCAGATCTTCAGCCTCTAGGGGGGGGGGGTAAGGGTAAGGATAGGAGAGATATGACATTGAGGGAGGAATGATTAGGGGTGGGAAAAAATATCACTGTAGAATCGATGTATTGCAATATTATCGGTATCGCGGGCTATGTGTCGCGTATCGTATCGTGCATTACCCTGTGATAACCACCCCCAGGGATGATCCAAATAAAACGATGCCACAGTTTAATTTCTCCCTGTTTGTGTTTTCCTCCGAAGCTGCTCTTGATAAAGGAGACAACCGACGCCTCGGGAAGAAACCAGTTTTCACCAGCTCACAGGTAACTGGTTCATCCTCATGTGTCCACACAGCCAAGTGTTCCTCAGACCATGAGGTATAGAGATGTGTGCCGATATATAACGTCTTAAATACTTGTACAATGTAAGATATAAACACCGGAGATAAAGCGTGTTACAATATGTACAATATGTGTGTAGACTTAATGTACACACTTATTGTAAAAATATAACTTTGTATAGCATTGTGTAGCATCTTATCCTAGCTATCTGTGTTGTATACAGGGAATGGGTTAACCTAGTGATTGTTGGTGCTTGGCACTTGAACATCCTTACTGTATCAACAGCGATATATTGTTGTTTCTCTTCTTCTGACAAATGTACTTATTGTAACTCGCTTTGGATAAAAGCGTCCTAAATCTAAATGTAAACATTGTGGAATACCTGATCCGGATTGGTCAATAACATTGCAACTGTATGCATTGTTCACCAGAACGTACACCTCTGTCCTTTGATCGTTCTGACTCGATGCGCTACGAAACATTTACATTTACGTTCAGGGCATTTTGCAGACGCTTATATCCAAGGCAACTTACAACACAAAAGTTAACGTTAGATGACACCAGAAAGAGGTAGGGTGGCCAGACAATACAGGGAGTAGGAGACAAAGCTTTAGATGATGAAAAGGAAACAACATATGGATTATTCCACCAGTCTGGTGGAGTCTCTAGTTCTCCTGTGAGACGTGGCTCTGACCGGCCACAGCTCTGCACTCAGTCTGCCGGGTGTGCGGTACTGATGCTGATGGTTGCTATGGGTTACCTGACACTCTCTTCTCCTCTGCAGCCAAGGGTACAGAGATGCCCCCCTTCCTCCTTGTCTGAGGCCCCCCTTGTGACGTGGACCCCCAGCTCCCCGCGGCCCCCCGCCCGCCGCCCACCACCGGCTGCCATGAAGTCGGACGGCCTGGCCACGGACAGCAAGCCGGGAGACGGCCCCGCCCCCCGCGGAGCCAAGAGCACCAAGCCCCGCGCCGCGGCGCCCCGGACCAAGCCCGGCACCATGGGCTCGCCCCTGCTCAACGGTACCGCCCCCGCTGGCAGCCCCGCCTCCAGACGGGACGCCGCTAACGCTAACGGAGCTAATGTCAACGCGGCCACCGCTAACGGGACCCGCGGGTCAGCGGCAGGCCCCAAGGACCCGGAGAAGAGAGCGGCCCCCGGGGCCCGGCCCACCTGGTCCACGGCCGGACACGCCAAGGCTGGGCCCCGGAGCGGCGCGGCGCGAGCTAACGGCGGCGTGGCTAACGGTGGCGCAGCTAGCGGCCACGCCCGGCCGGGGACCTCCACGTCGGGCAGCGCCTCGCCGGACACCGCCGCCAGCCCGCCCAACAGCCTTCCTGCCCCAGGTACGCACTTCCTGTCCGTCTCCGTAGAGACGCCAGTGTCCGTTCTGGAAGCTTCTGAAGCGTTCTACATAACGGAGGACGTGAATTATTCGTCATTATTCACTCATTCATTCATGCGTTCCCACTGTAATACTGGTCAAGCCAACCAGTGGGAGGGGTTTATGTTAAGTGGGAGGGGTTTATGGGGAGTGGGAGGGGTTTAGGAAGTATCTAGATCCCAGTGATCTCTGGACCACTGCTCCCAGAGTGCTCCCAGTGATTGGCGCTCTGCTAGCCGTGTTGAGGCTCTGCTAGCCGTGTTGGTGCTCTGCTAGCCGTGTTGGTGCTCTGCTAGCCGTGTTAGCGCTCTGCTAGCCGTGTTAGCGCTCTGCTAGCCGTGTTAGCGCTCTGTTAGCCGTGTTGGCGCTCTGTTAGCCGTGTTGGCGCTCTGCTAGCCATGTTAGCGCTCTGCTAGCCATGTTGGTGCTCTTCTAGCCGTGTTGATGCTGGTGCTAAAAGCGTCTGAGCAGGGGGTCAGAGGTCCTACAGTGTCAAAGCTAGCACTTAAAGCCTTTTTATTGAAAGCTTTTTAATGGAAAACCTTTAGTGCTAATGGCTAGACGTTTGTGTGTGTGTGTGTGTGTGTGTGTGTGTGTGTGTGTGTGGGGGGGGGGGGGGGGGTGCGGGGTAGCATGGGTCATCCTTCTCTGTTAGAGGCTTAACCTAGTAGGAATAGGATGGAGAATGGTAGTCTATTCATTGTTTTGTTGTGTTTGTTTATACACAACAGAGACACACATGTAGAATCACATGTAGATGTAGAATCATGTAGAATCACCTCAAGCGTTTTCTGGGAGCAACTTCAGTCCATCTTAATAAATACATTGATAAAATCATGCTTTTCTAAGCAGGTTCAAAACCCAAACACCCGACCAAGCTGGTGAGCAAACCCTCTGGGACCAAAGCAGTCCAGAAACCGGACCCAGCCAAGACCAGCAGGTCAGCCTCCTCCTGTTCTTCCTCCTCCTCCTCCTCCTCCTCCTGCATTAAATCTTACAGTAGAAACTCCCTGCTGGCACTGTAACACTAAAAGATTTTGTTGTGTATAGTAATGTGTGAGATTGAGGCCCTCCCAGTGGGGGGGCGGAGCCTCAGTAACTCCTGAGTGGGAGGGGTTTATAGGGGAGTGGGAGGGGTTTATGGGGGAGTGGGAGGGGTTTATTGTGTGTGTGAGTTCATGTGTTGTTTAATATTCATAATCATACGTCCCCCTGATATTCTCCCAGTCCGACCAACAAGCCCTCCCCCAGAGAGACCAGTAAGACCAGTAAGGCCGGCCCGGCCCAGAAGACCTCTGGAGCCGCCAGACCAGAGCCCAGGAGCCGCGGCGGGGCCGGACCCCCTGAGCCCAGCGGTGAGACGCCAATCAAAATAAAAACATTATGAATGTAATGTTGATCATGTTCATCATTCATCATGTTAACATTACATTCACCATGTTAACATGATGAATGTAATGTTGAGATGACCTCTGCATTAGACGTCATATGTTGGCATCATGTTGTTTTGTGTGCGTTACAAACCTGCACACTTTTTGAAGGCAGGAAGAAAATAAACTTTTCATTCATAACTTTTTATTCATTCTGTGTTATTCAGACCAAATAAATAATTTAAAAAAAGAAAATAATAATTCCATGATCAAACTGTTCAATCCCAGTTCAGCGCTCCCGACCGTAACGTCCGCCTTGTTTCCAGGTTCAAGACCCGGGACCGTGAAGAAGACCGCCTCCTTCAAGAGGGAGGAGCCTAAGGAGGCAGGGCTCCCTCCCACAGCAGCTGAACCAATCAAAAAGAAGACCAAACCCCTCGAGAAGACCGGCTCTAAACCCTCCAAGACCCCCAGCCTGACCCCCAAGCCGCCGTCCAGCTCCCCCCGACCGGGTCCCCGACCGGGACCCCGCTCCCAGACTGCCCCTCACACCCCCCCCAGGGCTGGAGGCGGAGCCAAGAGCGCCGGCTCCTCCTCCAAGAAGCCAGGAGCCAAAGAGGAGGCCGGGTCACCAGCGTCGGCCAATCAGAACGCAGCACATGCCGGCAGCAGCGCCGTCGGGGGTGGGCTCTGCCTCCCGCTGAGTTCCAGCCCTCGTCGCTCGCCCCACAAGACCCGAGGCTCCGCGGGAGACCCCGTGGGGGCGGGGCCTCAGACCGGACCCCCACCAGCAGAAGGTCCGGACCCGGGAGAGGCACGAGACCCCCCCCAGAGCTCCGCCCCGACCCCCGGGCCGGTGGACACGCCCTGCGGCGGCGACACCCCCCTGGAGGACGCGTGGGGCGGCGGCGGGGGCGGGGCCCACCTTCAGGCGACCCCCGAGTCGGAGACAGGCAGCAACAGCACCTCGTCGGACGACATCAAGCCGCGCTCTGAGGACTACGACGCGGGGGGCTCCCAGGACGACGACTGCTCCCACGGGAGGGGCGGGGCCGGGGACGGCGCAGGGGGCGGGGCCTCCAAGTGCGGCACCATGCGCTGCTCGGACTTCCTGGGGCGGAGCAGCAGCGACACCAGCACGCCCGAGGAGCTGAAGGTGTACGACGCCGGCACCGGGCTGCGGGTGGAGGTGCGTCTGCGCGGCCGCGAGGGGGCGGAGACCACCAGCGAGGAGGAGCCCGGGAGGAGGCGGCCGCACTCCTGGCTGCACCGGGACGAGCTGCTGGCCCGCGGCGGGGAGGAGGAGGGGGAGGAGGAGGAGGAGGAGGAGGGGGAGGAAAAGGAGGAGGAGGAGGGGGAGGAGCCCGCCGCCTCCCTCACGCTGAAGAGCCAGACCCCGCCCTCCTCTGACGAAGAGGAGGAGGAGACGGAGGAAGACGAGGAGCGCTCTGAGGTGGAGGTGATCCCGGGGGGGGTGGCTCCGCCCACCGCCCCGGCCGACCCCCCCGCCCACTTCCAGGGGATCGTCAACCTGGCGTTCGACGACGACGGCGGCGAGCAGGAGAACGCGCCCCCCGCCCCCCCCCCCCTCCTCCTCCGGGTTCCGGCGCTCCGTGCTGCTCTCGGTGGACGAGTGGGAGGAGCTTGGCTCGGAGGAGCCCGACTCCGCCTCCTCGTCCGCGCCGCCACCGCCGCCGCAGGAGAACGGGGGCGACGCCGCGGCCGCCACTGACGTCTTCGAGGGGGACGCCCCCTCGCCCGACCCCCCCGATGCCCCGCAGGAGGAGGAGGAGGCCGATGCCCCCCCCCAGGAGCGGCCCTGCCACCTGGACTTGCGGCCGGGTGACACCCACAGGTCCGGGCCGGGCGACGCCCACCGGTCCGGGCTGCGTCTGGACTTGAGTGACGCGGCGCCGGCCCGCCAGAACTCTGCCGCTCAGGAACCACCAGCCCCCGCAGGTAAAGTATGATCCCTCAGGACCCCCCGCCAACCATAGAGACCCAGACCCCACCCTCTAACCCCAGAACCCGCCCCCTAATCCCAGACCCTGCCAACTAACCCCACCCCCTAATCCCAGACCCCGCCCCCTAACCCCAGATCCTGCTCCCTAACCCCAGACCCCGCCCCCTAATCCCAGAGAACCAGTTTACCTAACTTAATACTCTTATCAAATTTAAAACTCTCCATCACCTTCTGAGTGACGTGGGAACGCTCCAATCAGACCCCTCCCCTCCAGTAATACTCCTCCCCTCTCAGAACGTTCAAATCAGACCCCTCCCCTCCAGTTATACTCCTCCCCTCTCAGAACGCTCAAATCAGACCCCTCCCCTCCCAGAACTCTTCAGTTCTAGCGACGCTCTGACCTGCATGCTAGTCTCAGCCGCCGTCCATTCCACCCTCCTCCTCATTCTTTTTGTTCTCCCTCCATGTGCCCCCCCCCCCCCCCCCCCACCGCTGTGTGTAGCCGTGGTGACCTAGTCCAGTGTTTCTCTGTTCGCTGGAGTCTCCTGGTCTCCGCTCAGTGTTAGGATCTGTGCTCCGGCGTTCCTCTCGTCTCCGCACCACATGCAGCCGATCACGTCCGTACTGTGAGGATGTTGTGTGCTGTCTGTCCAGGGGGTGAACGTAGATCTCACTCCCGGTCTCCTGTTCCACAAGGTCCACCCCCAGCGTGTACAAACAGCTCAGTGTTCTGCTCTCTGTACCTGTGGCTTCTCCCGGTCCGTTTGCTCTGTGTTTATATCATTTGTCAGGTTTTGTTTTTTACGCTGATGAAACCTGGATCTCTGCCTTGCATGACCAGTGGTACGTTGTGTCGCTCAGAGAGAGGGTTCTAAACCCCCCCAGGGCCAGGGAACGTAGGGGAACCGGGGCGATGGCACCGCATGTTTACCGTGTTGAAACATGGGAAGCCATCACGATGCACAGCGATGCATTCTGGGTAGCGGTACACACACACGTTTCAGCCTTTCTTTAATCTGTCACCACCTCTCAGAATGACCTCTGAATGAATAAATGAATTTGAAAACACCCCCGGGAGGAATGAATCATGTTGTCATTTAGCGTGTTGTTGGTGTCTCCTAGGAGACACAAGTTGTGGCTCAGAGGAGGACAGTGGAACGGCCCGGGACAGACCCCCGCCCCACGCCCTGTCCCCCATATACGAGCTCCGGGGTCTGGACCCTGGGGGCACGGACGCACCGCAGGGGGGTGAAGAGGAGGAGCAAGAAGAAGAGGAGGAAAAGGAGGAGCAGGAGGAGGAGGAGTTCGCCGAGCGGGATTGGTCCCTCCTTCACCAGCTCCTGTCGGAGCAGGAGTCCAGTCTTGGCGTGATGAACCCGGTCCCTGAGGAGCTGAACCTCGCCCAGTACCTCATCAAGCAGACGCTGTCTCTGGCACGCGACGGGCCCGCGGCGGTGTGCCAAGCCCCTTCCCCAGAGAAGGAGTGCTTCCAGCGCTGGGCGGAGCTCATCTCCCCCCCCGCCGACGACTCCCCCAGCAGCATCACGGTCACCAGCTACTCCCCCGAGGACGCGGCCTCACCGCAGGGGGAGTGGACCATCCTGGAGCTGGAGACCCACCACTGACCCTCAGAGATCCTAGACTGACCTTCAGACCCACCACTGACCCTCAGAGACCCTAGACTGACCTTCAGACCCACCACTGACCTTCAGACCCACCACTTACCTTCAGACGCACTACTGACCCTCAGACACACCACTGACTTTCAGGGACACTGACCCTCACTGACCCTCAGAGACCCATCACTGACCTTCAGACCCACCACTGACCTTCAGAGACCAACCACTAACCCTCAGAGACCCACCACTGACCTTCACTGACCCTCAGAGACCCACCACTGACCTTCAGACCCATCACTGACCTCCAGAGACCCACACCGACCTTCAGAGACGCTCCACTGACCTTCAGACCCACCACTGACCCTCAGAGACCCACCACTGACCTTCAGAGACGCTCCACTGACCTTCAGGACTGTCCCGCCCCCTGGCTCCACCGCCTCGCCAACACCCCCTGTTGTTGACCCGGGACCCTGCGGCAGTGTGTCTGAACCCCCTAGGACCCCGAGGTCTGGACCCCCCAGGACGCGCGGGGGTCTGGACTGGAGTGACTCGAGGAAGCCTTGCATGTGGACCTTATGTATATTTGTCTTGCGGTCAAAGCTCTTTTAACGAGTGGCTGAGGGCCGCGTAGGGGCGTGTACTGTGATATACTGAAGATAAGATGCAATTGTACATAAATAATATAAATATTAAACTTTCTTATTTATGACTCAGCAACAACGGCTCTGCAAGATACTCCCTCTGCCCTGGGACGTCCGGGTACAGCACGTGTTAGTGATGTAATGGTGACTCTATCCCTGCGATCAGCCAGTGGTTCTCAAATGGGGGTACGCGTACCCCTAGGGGTACTTTGGAGTAATGCAAGGAGTCCTCAGAAGATTTTTAAAAAAGCTAACTCTTTTTTTTGTGGTTGAAATTTAAATCTGAAAACACGAGAAAGGAGAATCTGTGAAAAAGATAGCGCATCCAGAAACACCAAAATGTTGTCAGTTTCAGGAGGAATTCACCTCTACCTGCTCTGACCCTCCCCTGGCGTTGGGCTTCTTTTGTGGGGAGAAATTAGCCAAAAGTTGCATGAAGCACAGGCCCATGTTTCTCACTAAATTGAGTATTTGCACCCTTTTAATATTCATGTTCACACTGCCAAATAGAACACACATACATTATTTATGTTAATTTTATTCTTTTTTCCCCAAAAAGATTTTGTGCCGGCGAAGGGGATAAATATAAAAAATATAAATATATATCTTACGGGTCGGTAAACTAGTAGAAAAGTTAGAGAACCACTGCTATAAGGCATGGTGAGATCTTCTGGCTGTGAGTGGGTGAACCCCATGTGTCACCACAGCCTGAACCTAGAGGAACCCTATTGAACCACCAGGTGTGACGTCGGTTAGCAACAACCAACCTTCACGGTGCGGTAGGCTGATCGTCTACCCATCATGCATCTGGCTGGACACTCCCACCTGTGATGTCACTCGTTGGCACGTCTATAAAAGGCTTGTAGGCGTTGCTATGATATATACCGCAGCGTGTGGGATGATGATTTATGAACACATGGAAAAACAGATTCATGTGAAATAAATTGAAAGAACTTGATGACATGTCTTCAAAAGCATTTATTATTCACTTCGCTGCATAGTTGAACATGTATTCATGACAGACATTCATAGAGAAGGCTTAGAGGAATACATTTTCTGAGTGATATCATGTAAAACATTTCAACTATTACAATATATTTGCAATAAAAAAAAAGTGATTTGTTCTTTTATTTTAAAGTATTGATCATAGGACATTTCCGAAACATTCATATAAACCCTGTGGAAGTATTTTTTATAATTAATCTAACAAATCGTATAAATCTATAAATAGAAATAATTTCTATACATAAAATCATTAAAATATGAATATGAATGTATTTCCAAACTAAAATAGAAAGAAAATGCCCCTAAGGTGTGACCATTAACTGAATAACATTAATTTATATTAATTTTAGATTAAACCCACAATCTTAAATTTTTCCCTGGATTCAATGAAATCTTTTAAATTCTCTTATAACCTCTGACTGCTGTTTCTTGGACCTAGCTTCAACAACTTGATCTATATCGTCAGATTAACTTGAAATAAGGTTCTATAGTGTCTGATGATCTGCTTCGCCCTTAAACCCTCAGTAATGTATATGTTTATACTGTATGGTTGGTAAATGTATACCTTATACATAAATCCAGAATGAGCCTCTGGTTTGACAGACGGAGGTTTATCTGTCGCTGCTTTGGCTCTATCTAGTGGTGAGCACTAGAACTGCACTACTCGAACGAGCACATTTTGATCGTCTAACCTTCTCCAACACACACACATGACTCAACAAACATGACATTAGACTGCATCTGGAGTCAAGGCAAGATTATGACACATCTTAGAACAACAACTTTGTTTTGTGGTCGTGATCTGGCAGAGAGGATGGTGATATTCTCCTTAAAATACAATACGACCTTGAGTAATGTTTGTAAGTGTTTGCTGATTAAGTGTGTGTGTTGGTGCTGCGTGGGCATCACAAATTGAAGGTTCAAATAAAGTTGGGTTTCCCAGCAACATTACAAACACACATTGTTGCCAACAGCATTTCCCGTCTGAGGGCCGCTGAACTCAAGATGGCCCCGGGCTGGGGGCCATCTTAAGTTCAGCGGCCCTCAGACGGGTGGGAAATGAGAACACAAAAGCATCTCTGATACAGAACACTGAGCGGACATCTTATGATCCAAGAACTGTAGGCTTCAGCTAGTGCTAATGTTGCTACTGCTGGCTAGTGCTCATGTTGCTAGTGCTCATGTAAAAAGGGCTAATGTTAATAGTGCTAAGGTTGGAGCTAGCATCACCTGATATAATGATGCACACTAACATAGATATTTAACTTGTATAAAGTGTGTCGTAACATGTACGTCATAACGTATATTTCGTAACGTTTATGTCAGAAGTGTACGTGTTAACGGCTATGAAGTTTAAGGTCCATGTTGTAACATGTGGGTAGTAAGGTGTATGTTGTAAGTAACATGTTTTAACATGTTTTAACATGCTATAACATGTTTTAACATACTTTAACATGTTCCAACATGCTGTAACATGAGGTGGGTGGGCAGACAGAGGTGGGCGGGGCTAAGCAGCGCAGCATGCAGGAGGACAGCATCATCAGCGATGACAGCCAATCAGTACACAGGCACGTTAAAGAACTCAAGATGGGGCTGGGGAGGAGAGCAGAGGTATGAGACGGGGCGGGGTTAAGGGTTTTTAGGGTTTAAGGGTTTGGGGTTATGCTGTGCTCCCTGAGTTAAGTCCCCAACACTGGAGGTCTTCGTGGCTTCAGGCGAACACTCAGGGGAATGCATGCAGTTAAGGTTTGACTTAAGTCTGAAGGGAAGGTTACTACAACTTTCATAACTTTAACCTTCACCTTAAAGTGAAGGTTAAAGTTAACTTGGGCTTAACCTTGACTTTAAGGTGAAGGTTAAAGTTATGAAGGCTGCTGTAGCTGGCCAGATGTTATGCTAACGTTGTTATGTCAGGGAAATGGGAAACTGAGGACAATTCTAAGGAGAAGTTAAACTTGAAAGGAAAGCTAGAAGACACTCCGGGAGGCCTAAGACAAACACCGACAAACGCCACCGGGGGCGCGATGTGGCGCCATGACAACCGGAGGGAAGACCAGACCAGACCAGACCATACTAGACTAGAGTAAACTAGTCCAGACTAGACCGGACCAGACCAGTCCAGGTGGGACTAGGGCGGGTGGGGGGGGGGGGGGGGGGGGGGGGGTGGGGGTCCTACAACCACACACACACACACAGTATTCACCTCAGAGGTCTAATTCTGGAATAGACCTGAGGATTCTGAGGCCATATTTGGCACCAGGACACCTGTGACAAGAGACAGACAGGAACTAAGTGACGAGAGACAGACAGGAGCTAAGTGACGTGGTCATCTTCACCCTGTGAGCTGAGAGACGCTCTCAACATCTCCTTACATCTCCTAGCATCTCCTAGCATCCCCTAGCATCTCCTAGCATCTCCTAACATCTCCTAACATATCCTAACATATCCTAGCATCTCCTAGCATCCAACCCCTGGATTAACACCAACACCAGCGCTGGGAGACCAGCCCTGACGAGGACTTTCTGGGGCTGCAGCCGCGCCACTGAGGATTATTTAAATAGTTTGGGCTAAATCTCCTGCGGTATTTCTCCCCCATGATGTTTTAGGTCTAGGACCTTAAACATACTCTGAGGAGGTCTGCGACCTCTAAACACACTCCGTTGAGGTTTTAGGTTATAGTTCCAGGACCTCTAAACACACTCTGATGAGGTTTTAGGTTATAGTTCCAGGACCTCTAAACACACTCTGATGAGGTTTTAGGTTATAGTTCCAGGACCTCTAAACACACTCTGTTGAGGTTTTAGGTTATAGTTCCAGGACCTCTAAACACACTCCGTTGAGGTTTTAGGTTATAGTTCCAGGACCTCTAAACACACTCCGTTGAGGTTTTAGGTTTTAGTTCCAGGACCTCTAAACACACTCTGATGAGGTTTTAGGTTTTAGTTCCAGGACCTTATGCACGCTTCTGAGGATGTTTTAGGTCACGGACATTAAACTTCTATCAGCTGAAGGAGTATAGTTCATAGGAGCTTTTTCTCCAAAGTAAACGACTAGTAAAAGACTAGTAAACCTAGTCAACATTCTTGAATCTACAAAAACAAATTTTCACATAATATCAAATGGCAAATCAAGACAGTTAATTATGTGTTCAATTCTCCGATACTAAAGCATTGTTAAATCATTGTTATAATGATGTGTGAGAATCGGAATGAATTGTATGCAAAAGTTAGCATGTTAGTAAAACGGTAGAAGGAAAAGCCGGTGTAGCGCTGGAGGTTAGCTTAATACAGGCAGAGAAACAGTAAAACATGCAGTTAAGACTCACAGCGGCCATTAGTATCACGCTAACAGTCCTATATTTACAAGTTAAACAACACAGCTGTCAGAAGCTCCATGCTAACACTCCTGTGTTTACCAGTTAAACTACACAGCAACCGTTAGCATCATGCTAACACTCCTGTGTTTACCAGTTAAACTACACAGTTGTCAGTAGCTCCATGCTAACACTCCTGTGTTTACCAGTTAAACTACACAGCAACCGTTAGCATCACACTTACACTCCTGTGTTTACCAGTTAAACTACACAGTTGTCAGTAGCTCCATGCTAACACTCCTGTGTTTACCAGTTAAACTACACAGCAACCGTTAGCATCACACTTACACTCCTGTGTTTACCAGTTAAACTACACAGTTGTCAGTAGCTCCATGCTAACACTCCTGTGTTTACCAGTTAAACTACACAGCAACCGTTAGCATCACACTTACACTCCTGTGTTTACCAGTTAAACTACATAGCTGTCAGTAGCTCCATGCTAACACAGCACTCGTTAGCATCATGCTAGCAGTATTTACCAGTCGTCTGGGCGGAGTCGTGCCCTCTGACCTTTACATGATCTCATCATTTGCCAGACCTCCCCAGTCATCGTTCTGTTTTATAAAATACAGACCAGCCAATCAGAGAGCTGCTTGGCTCTACATCAACGATTCAGCCAATCGGAGACAGCGCCCTGGCCTTACATAAAGACGTACAGACAATCAGAGAGGACCCTGGCTCAACATAAACATATTCGGCCAATCGTACAGTTGTTCCGTTTATCAAGGCCCTCCTCAGAGAGCGAGGTTTCTACATCTGACTATATATGGTCAGATGAGGAAACCATGTATGGTCATATGAAGATGACCTCAGGGACAGACCAGAGGGGCATGGGGTCTGACCTCAGGGGGACCAGAGGGACATGGGGTCTGGACTCAGGGACAGAGGGGCATGGGGTCTGGACTCAGGACCGTAGGGGTATGGGGTCCGGCTGGCTGGTTCAAAGAGTCTGGGTTTATAAAGTCTCATTGTTCGCAGTCGTCCGGCTCTGCTGGGGAACAGCGGGGGTCTTAGGATACGACCCACAATGCACCATTCAGCAGGACAATGCCTGAGCCCACACACTCACACAGGCTTTGTCTGCATTTCCCCAAAATAAACACAAGTAACACAATAACAAAAGAAACACAGTCCAGAGGGTTGTTTTGGTTTTGAGTCACCCTTCAACCTGGTCACTACTACACTACTACTACAGTACTGCTATAGTACTACTACAGTACTGCTTCAGTACTAACTGTAGAACTACAGTAGTGCTATAATCTACTAGTAGCTGCAGTCCCAACTGTGGTACTAGTCTACAGTACTACTACAGTACTCCTGCAGTACTAACTGTAGTCCCAGTCTCCCAGTACTCCCCTGGTCCCAGTCTCCCAGTGGGCCAGTGGCCTGTGTCTGGCTGATAGGATTATGTGCTCACAAAGGGGCTGTGCTCTGTTAATAAGGAGGCTAACAGGAAGCAGGTTATTTAGCAGCTCCTCAGACAATAGGCGCTCTGTTCCCGACCCGCGGCTCGCACACCAACACCCCTCACTGGCCCAAGATGCTCTCTCACTCGCCGACTTAAATTACTCATTTTGCTGCTATCCTCATCGTCGGAACAGTGCTGTCCTTATTTAAGATTTCATCCGTCTTTCAATATCTTGAGCCACAGATCCACAAGGGTTTATTAAACCTGACCGGTATGTCGCCTGGTCCATCCCTGGCCTATACCTCCTCTGGTCCATCTTTGGGATGATCCACTACTCTGAGAGGCTACCCAGAGGTGAAGCTGCTTCTCTGGTCCAGGGTGGGCTTAGCTCAGGAGGTAGAGCGGGTCCACTGGTACCGGAGATTGCTGGTTCGATCCCCGGCTCCTCCTAGCGGAGTGTCGAGGTGTCCCTGAGCAAGATGCCTCACCCTGACTGCTCCTGACGAGCTGGCTGTCACCCTGCGTGGTTGACTTCAACGTCGGTGTGAATGTGTGTATGATCCGTTGTAAGTCGCTTTGGATGAAAGCGTCTGCTAAATGCCCTGAATGTAAGGTCCATCCCTGAGAGGAGCCACTCCTCTCAGATGCAGCACGCTCCACAGAGCAAGAGGCATCACCTCTGAGCTCCAGACCCCTGAACAGTGACTCCATTGTTGGACGCCGTCCTTATTAAAATCATCAGAATTCCACTTCAGGATTATCTGAGCTGCTTGATGAAGATTAGAGACCGATCAGAGGCTTTGGTTACTTGTCGTCTAATCCCCAGTTCTCTAAAGATGCAAACGTGTACGATAGCAGGGAAACTCATTCTGCTGGAGATGATGGCGTGTGATTGGTTGAATGCGATAAAGTGAATCTTGCAGGAGCGTTCGGTTAGTGGGTCTAAGGGTCAGGGGTCAGGATTTAAGGGTCGATCAGCAGGTAGAGGGAAGTGTAACATAGCAGCACTATCAACATGTACTAAACCTGTAAGACCATGTTGTACTGGTATATTCTTAGTGAAGCGTGTTCATAACATGATTTACTGGTTATTCTTGGTGAGGCGTCTTGGTAACATGTTGATGTACTGGTATGTTGTTGGTAACACGTTGATGTACTGGTACGTTCTTGGTTAGCGTGTTTGTAACATGTTGATGTACTGGTTTGTTCTAACATGTTGATGTACTGGTATGTTGTTGGTAACATGTTGACTGGTATGTTCTTGGTAACATCTTGATGTACTGGTATGTTCTTGGTAACATGTTGCGGTGCTGCTATGTTACGGTCTACATCTAGAGTGATTCTACACCGGGACTAGGCCGGTCCTACAGCAAGGTTAACTCAGGACTACTGTGGTTAGACCGAGGGCTTCAACAGCTACTGTACCTGGAAAGAGACGCATCTGAAAGTCTATGTTCTGTGAATCACAAGAGAGGCAGTGAAGGGAGGCAGAGAAGCACGGCGAACACAGAGAACACATCACAGACACCACAGATGTTCACCCAGGGATTAATGAAGTTGAATGAATGAATCCGATTCAGATCTACTGCTCAGAGCGGCAGGCTGTTACAGGGATAAGAGGACTTGGAAGATCTACTGTTTTAATGGCGGAAATAATGCACATCTAAATAAATCTATCTAGATAGATGTATACCAGATCTATATCTCTAGATAGATGTATTCTATATCTATATCTCTAGATAGATCTATACTAGATCTATATCTCTAGATAGATGTATACCAGATCTATATCTCTAGATAGATGTATTCTATATCTATATCTCTAGATAGATGTATACCAGATCTATATATCTAGATAGATGTATACTAGATCTATATCTCTAGATAGATGTATACCAGATCTATATATCTAGATATATGTATACCAGATCTATATATCTAGATATATGTATACCAGATCTATATCTCTAGAAAGATGTATACTAGATCTATATCTCTATATACATGTATTCTAGATCTGTATAGACCTACAGTGGGGACAGACAGACTGTTAGACAGACGGACGTGTCTCACCTCCTGCAGCTGGTCGGCCTGCTCGATGGCCTTCAAGACGCTCTTCTTGGACGTCTCCTGTGCCTCTCCGCCCAGCAGGAACTCGTCCAGGATGAAGTAGGCCTTCTCAAAGTTAAAGATGATGTCCAGCTCACACACCTGGTCAGGACAAAGACATCCTGTTAGTGTGACATCACATCCTGTTAGTGTTACATCACATCCTGTTAGTGTGACACCACATCCTGTTAGTGTTACACCACATCCTGTTAGTGTGACACCACATCCTGTTAGAGTGACACCACATCCTGTTAGTGTGACATCACATCCTGTTAGTGTTACACCACATCCTGTTAATGAACACCTAGATGCTAGTATCAGTAGTAGTATTAGTATTGTTACAGGGTACACCTAGTATCAGTAATAGTGTTATCAGTAGTAGTATTAGTCTTGTTCCAGGGTACATCCTATTGCTGTATTGTTGTGGGTGTGGTTTCAAATGGAGCTGTCAGTGTGCTGCTCCCTGATTGGCTGGCGGTGGAAGGAGGTGGGACTCACGCTGCCGAAGTACTTGTCGAGCAGCTCCACGTAGCGATGAATGATCTCCAGGGTGATCAGCTCATTGTCCTGCTCCTCGATCGCGCAGCAGAAATACAGGCTGGCGTATCTACGGCAACCACAACACCACAGCCAATCACATCACCGGGACGACAACTGACCTCTGAACATGACTTGGTTCGTAACGAGACCGGCTCCACCCCCTTGAAGCTCCGCCTCCCTGGGCCTCATTCATCAGTTCATCAGTTCATCATTCATCAGTTCATCAGTTCATCAGTTCATCATTCATCAGTTCAATCGGTCATCAGTTCATCATTCATCATTTCATAAGCCATCGACCAAGTCCCTTCGTCTGTTGACATTGCAACAGACCTTAATGCCTCATTTCCTCTACTAGGTAATTTGGCGCCAGGACGTAAAACATACAATAAGTGTGTGGGGGGGGGGAGGGGGTGGAGTCTAGGTGAACTCTGAAAGACCTTGAGGTCCCTCCTCCCTCCCTCCCTCACTCCCCCCTCCCCCGTCCACAGACCGTTATAGACCACCTTGAGGTCCCTCCTCCCTCCCTCCCTCACTCCCCCCTCCCCCATCCACAGACCGTTATAGACCACCTTGAGGTCCCTCCTCCCTCCCTCCCTCCCCCTCTCTCTCTCCCTCCCTCCCTCCCCCCCTCCCTCATCCACAAACCGTTATAGACCACCTTGAGGTCCCTCCTCTCTCCCTCCCTCCCCCTCGCTCCCTCCCTCTCTCCCCCTCTCTCCCTCTCTCCCTCCCTCCTCGTCCACAGACCGTTTGTAGACCACCTTGAGGTCCCTCTCCCCCTCCCTCCCTCCCTCTCTCCCCCTCCCTCCCTCTCTCCCTCCCTCCTCGTCCACAGACCGTTTGTAGACCACCTTGAGGTCCCTCCACTCCAGGAAGCTGCACATCTTGGCCTTGCGGCCCAGGATGGTCTGCACCAGCTCGCGACCCATGCGCCTCTTCTCCTGGTCGCACAGCGGGACGTACCACTTCTGCAGCCGCAGCTTCCCCTGCCGACTGAACAGCAGCATGAACCGCATCTGGAGAGGAGGAGAGAGGAGGAGCAGAGGAGGAGAGAGGAGGAGCACAGGAGGAGAGATGAGGAGCAGAGCTGAAGAACATCTCCACGCGTTGTTCTCTACGAGGCTTTGGTTCAAAGTGTATTCTGGAAAACATCTTCAAGTACATTTTTCAAATACATTTTTAGTGACATATTTCGAATATGAAATAGTTAATGAATAATAACCATAAAGAACCACATTGGGGCTCTAAAGTTATTTTGGCTATGGGTCAGGATCGTGAACATTTAACCATTCAAGAGGTCATCAACATATTGCCTGCATTTTATGGACCGTGTGTGTGTGTCTCTCTCTGTCTGTCTGTCTGTCTGGTTGTGTACGTGCGCATGCGTGTGTGTGTGTGTGTGTGTGTGTGTGTGTGTGTGTGTGTGTGTGTGTGTGTGTGTGTGTGTGTGTGTGTGTGTGTGTGTGTGGTAAAACCGAGTGCTCGACTCTCTCGAGTTACAAAACACTTGAGCAGAATACCAGACCTCCTGATCGCATCTCAAATCATTATTCATAACATTACTGTAATTCATAACTGTATGAATACATAAGGTTAAAGTGCAACAGCAGTACTATTATAAGATCCTCTAACCCGCAGGGTAACGGGACGTGTTCAGCGGTCGCAAACAGAATAACTAAGTGACTATTAATCCGCTTTCAACTCGAATATGGTCTCACATTACTTCCCGATTTTAAAACAATATTAACATTAGTTGAGATCTCTTACCTTGACGGGTAATTCTGGATTCTGTCTGCAGGGAATTAAAGACGCGCACCATGAGGCTCACTTCTCTCTGCAGCCATTGGCTCACGGCTCTCCTACAAGACGTCGCTGATTGGCCGCAAGCCTCTGTCGCTCCCGCCTCTCTTGTGCTTATAATCGGTCCTGAGCGTGTGATTGGTCGTCGCGTACTTCGATCAAAGGTACGGATTTAGAGGATTCCTGCAGGACGCTGATGGAAAAGAGTTTTATAAAGTCTGATCTGATTTGATAATAAGGATTATATTTATTGTTGGGATTGATATTGATCTGTATTACATCTAGGGGAATATAAACATGCACTTTATTAACATTTATTAACTTATCCATGTAAGACATTGGTCTACATTTTAGAATCAGAATCTGAGTACAATTCTTAGGCTTGGTTCATCAACAGCCACATAGCAGCAACACTACAATATAAGTAAATGAAGAGAAGTACAAAAAAATAAGTAGCAACATAGACAGACAGACATAAATAACAACACAAAATAATAAATAATAATAATCATAAAATAAAATAAGTAATAAAGATAGAAACTAAGACAGTGGTAATAAGTAATAATAAGTAATAAGGTGTAGTAAAGTGTAGTGTAAAGTGTAAGTGTAAAGTGTTGAAGTGGTAGTGGTACCAGCCCCGGTTGATTGACTGAACTGAACTCCTGTCAGCGGGCCAGCGGAGAGCATTACCGCAGACGAGCTGTGGTGTCTTAAAGTAATCCTCTCCTCTGCCTGCTCCTCTAGGAGACACTTCTCACCCGCACAGCTCCAGCATGCAGCTCCCGGTTCGAGTCCTGGTGGTCCTCAGCCTGCTGCTGCTGTCCCAGGGTAAGGTATAGTAGAGATATAGTATATAGTATTGGGTAAGATGGAGTTAAGTTAAGGATCCCTTATGAGTGCTCAAAAGTCTGTCTCACTCTTTGCTCTGTCTTTCTCTGTCTGTCTGTCTCTCTCTCTCTCTCTCTCTCTCTCTCTCTCTCTCTGAACATGATATTATGTAGACTTCCATACTAGTGATGTAAATCTTTATTAATGTAAATGTCCATTTTTAATGCATGCGTTTTCTGTGCGCCAGTCTTCCTATCTGTCCACTGCCAGGAGGTAAGAGGAAACCAGCTGACTTAGACAGACAGATAGACAGACAGACAGACAGACAGAGACAGACAGATAACCGATAAGACATTAACGTCCTCTTTTAGAACAAAAAGTCTCTGTCTCTCTATCTGTCTCTCTGTCTGTCTCTCCGTTTCTGTCTCTGTCTCTGTCTGTCTGTCTGTCTGTCTGTCTGTCTGTCTGTCTGTCTGTCTGTCTGTGTGTGTGTGTGTGTGTGTGTGTGTGTGTGTGTGTGTGTGTGTGTGTGTGTGTGTGTGTGTGTGTGTGTGTGTGTGTGTGTCTCTCTCTCTCTCTCTCTCTCTCTCTCTCTCTCTCTCTCTCTCTCTCTCTCTTCTCTCCCCATTGGATGATGATGATGATGATCATCCTCTCCTCCCTCAGGAGGAGGAAGGGAACCAGGAGGAGGAGCAGCTGCCCCAGCAGGAGGAGCTGGAGGTGGAGGAGGTGCAGCAGGTGGAGGAGGTGCTTGAGGTGGAGGAGGTGCAGCAGGTGGAGGAGGAGGAGGAGGTGGAGGAGTTGTGGACGAGGGGGTCGGTGAAGGCGTGTACGTGTGACTGTGAGGCAGCAGACCCCATAACGGGGGGTCCCACCATCACCTACCCCACCTTGAACCCCCAGCAGGGCCCACCTCGGGTCTGCATGCCAGGTCAGACCCCCCCTCCCCCTACCCCCCCATCAAACACCACCCAGACCAGATCAGCTACCTAGCATAAACACCAGTACTTAGCATTGTGTAGCATCTTATCCTAGCTATCTCTGATGTGTACGGGGAATGGGTTAACCTAGTGATTGTTAGTGCTTGGTACTTGTTTCTATGAACATCCTTATTGGACCAACAAAGAGTGAATGCCCTGAATGTAAATGTAGATGTAAACATCTGTCAGCAATCCGTTGATGGGTCGTCTGATCCCAGTCATTCATCATGCGGCCGGTGGCTCCCTTCTGATCTCCATCAGATGATTGGGACCACAGAGTTGTACATCTCTGTGTCTGTGCTACTAGCTGCTACTAGCTGCTGCTAGCAGTTAGCTCCTGACTGTGAATCCTGAGGCGGTTCTCATAGGAGGACCTTCGGCCCTTCAGACCTTAGCAGTAAATACTGTTCAATAAAACAATGTTCCATCACATATCCCGGCTTTACAAATCAGCCCCCGCGACCCCAGACGTACATCTGGTGACCCTAGGGTCAGTGATGACCTGGATACGGCCTACAGTAGAGTTGTTCCGATACAGATACCAGTATCGGATATTCCTGCGATACTGCCTAAAATGCAACATCGTGTATCAGTGAGTATGCAAGTCTATGTGCCGATCCGATACCATCACTATCATGTCTAGCTCTCATTTACTACACAGGCAGAGAACATCACAAACATTATGGTGTTATGCTGCATTCGTTAATGGTTGGAGGTGGAAGGTCGGAATGGGAAATGCGTCGTCTCCGACCTACGACCGTGCGTTGGAGCTACCAATTCGGAAAACATGGATGCTCACAATGTGCTGTTAGTAGTTACAATGCTGTATCGGTATGTACTCGGGATCGGCCGATACTCAAGTTCAGGGATCTGTATCGGGAAGGAAAGAACGGTATCGGAACATCTCTAGTCTACAGGGAGGGTAGAGGTCTGGGTCTCTGTGACCTACCAGACCAGGACCAGAACCTGACAGGGAGGGTAGAGGTCTGGGTCTCTGGGGACCAGACCAGAACCAGAACCTGACAGGGAGGGTAGAGGTCTGGGTCTCTGGGGACCAGACCAGGACCAGAACCGGACTGCAGGGAGGTCGAGGTTTGGGTCTCTGTTGTCCCACCAGACCGGGACCAGGACCCAGCAGTGGTTCTGGTGGTGGATTATCCGATCCTGACGAGTGCCGGGTAATCAGATTACTGAGGCGGCCGGAGCAGCGAGGAGATTACAAGGAGCAGGAAGTAGGGCGTCTCCTCCACACGCGAGGAGGTGGTGGAGGAGGAGGTGGAGGACTGGAGGAGGCATCTGAAATGATGTCAGAGAACATTTAACATTACACATTTAACCCTGTCATCATCTGTTGAGCAGTGTGTGTGTGTGTGTGTGTGTGTGTGTGTGTGTGTGTGTGTGTGTGTTGAATAGTGTTTGTGTGTGTGTGTCTGTGTTGACCAGTGTGTGTGTGTTTGTATCTCTAGAACAGTGTGTGTGTGTGTGTGTGTGTGTGTGTGTGTTGACCAGTGTGTGTGTGTGTGTGTGTGTGTGTGTGTGTGTGTTAACCAGTGTGTGTGTGTGTGTGTGTGTGTGTGTGTGTGTGTGTGTACCAGTGTGTGTGTGTGTTGACCAGTGTGTGTGTGTGTTCCAGAGTGCCCGTACCACCGGCCCCTGGGCTTTGAGTCGGGCTGGGTGACCCCCTCCCAGCTCAGCTGCTCCAACCAGGCCCAATACGCGGGCTGGTACCTGTCCTGGCTCCCGACCAAGGCCCGCCTCAACAACCAGGGCTTCGGGTCAGAGACACACACAAATACACATAATGACACACACGTACACATACGCTGATCAGGGGTACACAACACACACACACACACACACACCCACAGAAACAAACATGTCCTCATTTGACACTTAAACACCTGCATGTGTGTGTGTGCGTGTGCGCCTGTGTGCATGTGTGTGCTTGCAGGTGTGCGTGGCTCTCCAAGTACAACGACCCCCTCCAGTGGATCCAGCTGGACCTGCAGCAGGTGGGCGTGGTCTCGGGGGTCCTGACGCAGGGCCGCTGCGACGCAGACGAGTGGGTGACCAAGTACAGCGTGCAGCACCGCTCCACGGAGAGTGCCAACTGGATCTACTACAAGGACCAGAGCGGCAACAACAGGGTGAGGCACGCGTGAGGGGTGAGGCGGTGAGGGGTGAGGGGTGAGGAGTGAGGAGTGAGGAGTGTGGAGTGAGGGGTGAGGGGTGAGGAGTGAGGGGTGAGGAGTGAGGGGTGAGGGGTGAGGAGTGAGGGGTGAGGAACAACACCGTGTTCACACTGCATACGTCCGTTGACGGATCTCATTGACTTTGCATGGGGCGCTCTCGAAATGCATTGTGAGTCCGTCCGTCGGCCAATCAGATCGATTTATGCAAATACACGCAAAGACACTGTCCAATGAAATCACCTTTGCAATACAGAACACATGGATATGTCAAGAAGCCCCCATACCTCCGTTTTCCGTCGACGGACGTGTGCAGTGTGAACGTGGCGTGAGGCGTGAGGGTGAGGAGTGAGGAGTGAGGAGTGAGGGGTGAGGGGTGAGGAATGAGGATTGAGGAGTGAGGGGTGAGGAATGAGGGGTGAGGAGTGAGGGGTGAGGGGTGAGGAATGAGGAGTGAGCAGTTGCTCATGACTGAATGTAAACGTACACAGTGTGATGACGTGACCCCCCCCCCCCCACCAGGTGTTCTACGGGAACACAGACCACTCCACCACGGTGCAGAACCTGCTGCGCCCGCCCATCGTGGCGCGCTACATCCGCCTGCTGCCGCTGGGCTGGCACACACGCATCGCCCTGCGCATGGAGCTGCTCATTTGCATGAAGAAGTGCAGCACACCTGGCCGCGCCCCCGTCTGACCACGCCCCCTCCCCTCACACACCCCTAGAAGGACTTCCTTCCCGGCTCATGTCATGGCACCAGGTACAAGGTGTGGTGTGATTAGCTGGTACAAACTTTGGCACAGGGAAAGAACGATTTTTTCACGATTTTCACACCCACACCTGGTGGCATGACATGAGCCCTTTAAGGTTTAGGTTTTAGACTGAGGGAGGCTAATCCTGTGTTCAGAAAATGTGCGTTTCCACTCTGGGATTAATAAAGTTATTTTGTTCAAAATGAAAACCTTTCCCTCTCTGGCACTGCTTCTGGTCAACACCGAACAACGTTAAATAAAGCGATTGCTTGAATCAAAGTCAGTTTTATTCCAGATTTACCGTTACATTTGTAAACATGAAGATCCTAAAATAGTAAATGTCACCACAGGGGGGGGGGGGGGGGGGGTGGGGGGAGGGTCATAACACGGTCTATGCTACTCAGTTGTGTCTGTAATAAAATAATAAAAACACCTCAAAATACTTCATTTCATTTGACGCTCGGTGGATGAGATGCACTCAGCAGTATTAATGTAATACTGTGTGCAGCGTGTGGTGCGACACATGATACAGTAGTGCTCCCTGACGAGGAGGGAGAGTGTGAGGCCTCCGTTATTTTCTGTTCAGACGACACAGCACGCAGACTCCACACAGAGGAAGATCAATATCACCTATCAGGATTATTATTATTAAGATCGATAACGCGACGCCACGCAGTCTCTTCAAAGTGCAACGTTTAAAAAAATAAAACTTCAGCATGTTTTCCCGGATCCTCGTCCATGGCACGAAGAACCGCTCCGAGAACCGCTCCGAGAACCGCTCCGAGCGCTCTGTTCAGTTCAGTGTTCCTCCACGGTCCTTCTTAAAGTGCGCTCCCAAACGTTCCCGGTTTGTGGTTATCGACAACACAACAGAAACCCTGCTTTAAAAATCACATTCAGTAAAAACCAATGCTTATGCAGTAAGTGGTACATCAGTATGTGTCATATCATATACGGCATACATCCCAGTAGAGCCCCTACTGGTTGTTACACGGAATACCAGTTGAAATGTTATTTCATCAACTTAAAGCTAAAAACACAATATAATGTTTATCTGCCTTAAAATAAATACATTTAATCAGTTTTTTAATAAATACTCTGAGTCGATTGAGGACAGAACCGTCCAGCAGGGGGCGACGTTTGCAGTTTAGCACGATAAGGACAGACCGGACATCTACGCTGGTCGTCATGCCAACCGACAGCGATGACGTCCCGAAGGCGTGAGGTGATGAACACATTACTGGCATCCTGACAGTGGTACGAGACAGGGTAGTAGATGAACACTTGACTTAGAATGAAGGCGTGAAATCCTTGTGTTAACAGTTAATAAACAGTTAGTAAACTACCGGTATGACAGTATTGGTTCCACTGGTACCATAAGGAGAAAGCACAAACTCGACTGGATTTCTATTGAATAGAAACGAAAAATACACTTAAAAACCTACACTTCATATAGATTTTTATTTATTCTATGTATAGCAAAATTATAATAGTATATATAATAATAATATAAATTCTATCAAACACGAAAGCTTTATAAAAAGAGTGAAGCGCGGGGTTTGGAAGGTTTGGTTTCTCGAGTCGCCATTCTGTTCTCCGTCAGTCTGGACAGGAAGTACTCGTGAGCAGACAGGAAGTCCCCGGGGGGCGGGGCCTACAGAGCGGTCTCCTTCAGGTCGTTGAGGTTGGGCATGCGGGGGCGGGACTGGCGGGGGAAGCCGTGTCCGTTCTGCCCGCCCTTCCCGCCCAGCTGCTCGGGGTAGGGGTTTCCCTCGGAGCGGCCCAGGGGCGCGCCATGCCCCGCCCACCCGGGGTCCAGGGCGGGGCCCGGGAGTGGGTAGCCCCCTTGCTGCTGCTGCCGGCTCTTCAGCTGGGGCGTGGCGACGCCGGCGTGGCCCCGCCCCTCGGGGAAGCCCCCCTTGGAGGGGGCGGGGTTAGGGACAGGGAGGGGCTGGTAGCGGTGGTCAGCCGTCTGATTAGACTGGGAAGACGAGAGGTGGAGCAGCTTCCTCAGAGACCTCAGGGGCTGGCTCTGGGGAGGGGAACCACGATGCAGAACCACGTTAGAACCCAACGCAGAACCACGTTAGAACCCAACACAGAACCACGTTAGAACCCAGAGCAGAACCACGTTAGAACCCAACACAGAACCATGTTAGAACCCAGAGCAGAACCACGTTAGAACCCAACACAGAACCATGCGAGAACCCAACACAGAACCACATTAGAACCCAACGCAGAACCATGTTAGAACCCAACGCAGAACCACATTAGAACCCAGAGCAGAACCACGTTAGAACCCAACACAGAACCACGTTAGAACCCAACACAGAACCAGGTTATAACCCAACACAAAACTACATTAGAACCCAACACAGAACCACGTTAGAACCCAGAGCAGAACACTACTGCAGAACCCACTGCAAAACCATGTTAGAACCCAACTCAGAACCAGGTTAGAACCCAACACAGAACCATGTTAGAACCTCACCAGAACCCCACCGCAGAACAAAATTAGAAACACACCACGTTCTGTGGTTGTCATGGTTACCTGGTACCATGGTAACGTGTTCTGTGGTCGTCATGGTTACCTGGTACCATGGTAACGTGTTCTGTGGTCATCAGGGTTACCTGGTACCATGGTATCGTGTTCCGTGGTCGTCATGGTCGCCTGAGCGTGTTGTGTGGTGGTGGTCATGGTTACCTGGGCGTGGGCATCTGCCAGCTTGTCGTGGGGCCAGTCGTCCGGGTCTCGCTCCCGGCTCTTGTCCCGGGAGCGGTGGCGGGCGCTCTGGTGGCCAGAGGGGCGGGACGACTTCTGCTGGGCACCACGCTCCGCTCCGTCGTTCGCCTGTTCCCATGGCAACAGACAGCGTTAGAGGCAGGGCGGCGTGACAGGGGTGTGGCCGGGCGGGGGGCGTGTATGTGTCACGGCGGTGGTCATGCAGATCATTTCCTCGAGCGGTGAGGCATGCGGTTATTATGGAAGGTGTATGATTGGCCAGCAGCACCTCCACCAGCCAGAGGTCAGAGGTCAGAGGTCAGAGCTGCTGGGGGGTCAGAGAGTCAAGGCCCTCCCTTGTCAGAGAGTCAAGGGTTACTGGGTTCAATCCCACCGTCCTACACCTATGAGGAGGCTCCTCAACACACCAACAACCTTGAAGAGGTTCTGATCAAAGCCCAAACAGGATGTGGATCTGTGTGGTGGTGTCTGGGTGGAGGTGACAGTTGGGTTAGTCTGGCTGGTGTGTGGTGGTGTCTAGGTGGAGCTGAGCAGCTGGGTTAGTCTGGCTGGTGGAGGTACTCAGCCACCATGGGGGTGAGGTACCTAAAGGTGGAGGTGAGGTGGAGGACAGACCAGAGGCAGATGGGTTAATGGAGGGGTGGAGCAGAGAGAGGGGTGAGGCCATACCATGGGAGGGACAGGGTGACCTCACCAGTTGTAGCTTAGTTAATCTAGCTCGCTAGGATTTTCCTGACCAGGTAAAGCTTAGCTAACCTAGCAAGCTATGAATCACCTGACCAGGTATAGCTTAGCTAACCTAGCTAACTAGGATTCACCTGATCAGGTAAAGCTTAGCTAACCTGGCTAGCTATGATTCACCTGACCAGGTATAGCTTAGCTACCATGAGGGACAGGGTGGTGTAACGGGTGGTGTAGAGGCTGATTAGTGGTGATGGGGTCATGGAGGGAGGCAGTACCATGAGAGGAGTGCGGGCGGAGGTCTTTAAGCTAGTCTTTGAGTTAAAGAGGGGGAAGAGACAGCTCTTGATCAGAGGAGGTCCTCCAGCCTGAAGCTCCGCCTGCAGGCTGACGGAGGAGGAGGACGGCTGGGGGGTGGAGAACGAGGCACGTCAGCAACAACAACAACAACAACAGCAACCACGACCACGACCACGACCACGACCAGGGCCATGGGGCCCGGGGAAACCTGCTTTTAAAAGGCATTTTCCACGACTGGACAACCTCAGAATGTACCGAATGTCCCGGAAGAATCTAGAAGCTGTCTCGGAAAATAGCAACATAGATGATGATAGATTAATTTTTTTATATAATCGTTTAAAAATCAATATAGGGTTAGGGTTAGGGTTAATATTTATAATTATAATATCTAATTTATAAATCAGTACTATTGTTGTTCACTTTAACCATCGCTTCAAATTCCAAATGTGCTGGTGAAATTTTTTAAACTTGAAAATATGTTGGTGAAAATGGTGAAGAAGGAAAAAGAGAACACAAAATCATTTGCAAATGTTTGAAACTTTTTTCAGGCTATAATCTCTTTTTTCAATGTTGAAAAACCTTTTTTACAAGGTGTAGAGTTTTCAAACACAGACTTACAGGCCTTTGAACTATTTTTTTCAGGTTTGAATTATGACAGGATTCTTATCCCGTATACATTCACCCATTCATGCACACATTCACACACCGACGGCGGAGTCAGCCACACAGGGCGACAGCCAGCTTGTCAGGCGCAGTCAGGGTGAGGCGTCTCGCTCAGGGACACCTCAACACTCAGCTAGGAGGAGCCGGGGATCGAACTAGCAACCTTCAGGTTACCAGCCAAGCCGCTCTACCTCCTGAGCCAAATGCCCCCGCTTCCATTACCGTTTTGCCATTTGAACATTTCTCACAATGGCGTTCTGATCTTTACGGAACATTCGGTCAATCCAGTCTTTTCCAGTTGGTTCCAGGAGGGGAGAACGCCATTCTAAAGGCCAGGTTCCCCCGGACACACGGACCCTGAAGTACAGCCGGACCCCCTGCAGCTCAGAGGCTCATGGGGGGGGTGGGTGTGGCCAGGGAGTAGGGGGGGGGGGGGGGGGAAAGGGGACGCAGCGCGCCGAGTTCAACAGAGATATCGACACGAAGCACACACCAACGAGAGGGAGGGGGGGGGCGCTGGGTCCACGAGCAAACCACCGGGTTTCAAACCTGCAGCACAGAACTCACCGGCTGGGACTTTTTCTTCTTCTTCTTGATGGCTCTGAAGAAGCCCTGCTTCTCCTTCTCTTTGGTCTCCACAGGGTTCATCACCGCCTCGTGGCCCGTCCTACAGGGAGAACGACGTTAAAGCAGCAGTCCTACAGGACAGAACAACGTTAAAGCAGCAGTCCTACCGGGAGAACATTAAAGCAGCAGTCCTACAGGGAGAACAAGGTTAAAGCAGCAGTCCTACCGGGAGAACAAGGTTAAAGCAGCAGTACTACCGGGACAACAACGTTAAAGGAGCAGTAGATTCAGGACAGAACAACATTAAAAGAGCAGTCCTACCGGGACAACAACGTTAAAGGAGCAGTCCTACAGGGAGAACAACGTTAAAGGAGCAGTCCTACAGGGAGAACAACGTTAAAGGAGCAGTCCTTCAGTGAGAACAACGTGAAAGCAGCAGTAGGGCCATCCTACAGGGAGAACAATGTTAAAGCAGCAGTAGATTCACAGGCCAGGACAACGTTAAAGGAGCAGTAAATTCACAGGACAGAACAACGTTAAAGGAGCAGTAGGGCCGATTTAGGAGCTTAACTTAAAGGGGTGGTATCATACCACCAGGTGTGATTGTGATTAGCCGTTACAAGCCGTTTGAAATTCACATTTCACATTTGACATCACAAGTGGGCGTGTCCACCTAGATGTATAATGAATAGATCAGGCTACCAGCCTACCCAGTGGACTGTGGCAAATGTTGATTATCTATCCGACATACATCTAGGTGGACATGCCCACTCTGTCCCCTGATTGGTTCAGGGAATCAACCTCGCCTGTCAATCACAGGTGGGTGAAAACCTAGCTCTCTTTTGCTCTTTTCAGCTCTCCATCCACTCGTGACATCACAAAGGGACAGGTTCTGAGGGCCGACCCTGACGTACAACGGAGCACAGATCTCAAGGACATATTTACCAGGGGTCGAAGGTGGTCTGGCGTTTGGAGTGGTTGGAGCCTGTGCTGCCCTCCCCCGACAGGCCGGGCCCCCGGCCCTGACCCCGGCTCTGACCCCGCCCCTCGTGGAAGGAGTTCTCTGGGCGCGGCGACGGGACTGTCGGGAAAGAGGGAGATAAACATGGCAGTAGCAGTCAAATGAGACAGGGCCAATCCTAAACTCTCAACAATGGTCACCTGTGTTACCTTGGTATAAACCACCCATGATGTGAAAGTTTCCCCATAAGAATCTTGTCCACCCGTTGTCTCACTCAATGTATTCTTGGTAACTTTGCTGCCTCTATCTTCCCATAAAGCTGCTCTAAATTAAATTTGATATTTAGCTGGCCGAAGTGTCCTAAAAAGAAGTGTCCTCTTCATAATCTAGCCAACAGAAGAAAGATGCGTGTTGTTATCGCTGGAGTGCATTTCCACCTCGGCCTAAACAACCCATAAACATATCTCTGGCAACTCATGTGGTCGTCAAAGCGCTCTTAACCTCTGACCTCGGTAGAAGCTGCCAACCCTCCGGGGCATGGAGTCACTGTAGATGATGCGGTTCTCCTTGGACGAGTCCTCCTGCTGCTCGTGGTACATCCCCACCTGCCGACAACGCAACACGTCAGTCACTGCCTCACCGGGCGAGGGGCTGCTTAGCCTACCTGGCCAGGTAGAACCAAGCTAACCTAGCTAGCTATAGTTCACCGTCCTGACCAGGTATAGATTAGCTAACCTAGCCAGGTATGATTTACCTGACCAGGTATAACTTAGCTAACCTAGCTAGCTATTATTCACCTGACCAGGTATAACTAGCTAACCTGGCTTGGTGAAACTGAGCTGTTGTGATGTTGACAGAATTGTAAAGCAGGAGGTTATTTATAGAGAGAAAGAGGGGGAGAGAGGGGGAGCGATTCTATCTCTGATCTGAAGTCTCATCCCAGAGAAGCAAAGCTCACAGCACAAATGAGGAGGCTAAGAGAGAGAAGATAAAGAGAGCATCCACCCACACCCTCAGTCTGTGTGCACAGGGCTAGCTGCACTGCTAGCTGTGTACACAGGGATAGCTGTGTACACAGGGTTAGCTGTACGGATAGCTGTGTAGACAGGGTTAGCTGTACGGATAGCTGTGTGCACAGGGCTAGCTGTAGAGATAGCTGTGTGCACAGGGCTAGCTGCAAGGCTAGCCGTGAGCACTGGGATAGCTGCAGGGCTAGTTGTGAGCACAGGGCTAGCTGCAAGGCTAGTTGTGGGCCCAGGGCTAGCCGTGAGCACAGGGCTAGCTGCAAGGCTAGCTGTGTGCACAGGACTAGCTGCAGGCTCATGGGTAACGGACAGCAGGTCGGACCTCGCTTTTCTGCCGCTGAATGTGAAAGGAGGCGGAGTTATCCCGGGTGGAGTCCCTGATTGGAGGCCTTGTGGAGTGGGCGGAGTCCAGGGGCGCCTGCTCGCTCTGTTGATGGAGACGAGGTGTGAAGACGGCACCATGACAACAGGGAAGCACACAAACACAAACACAAACACACACACACACACACAAACACAGTGCCTCCCTCCCACCGACGCTCAGTGTTTACACAAACATACAGCGGGCATGAGTCACGCGCGCCCACCACACAGAGCCACATACAGAGCACCGCCGCATACAGAGCACCACAGAGCCACATACAGAGCACCGCCGCATATGCTGAGCGCCCCGCGGGGGGGCCACGGGGGGGGGGGGCGGCCTCTCTGCTGAACACTGAGCTATGCTAAGCTATGCTAAGCTAACGGCCAGCATGACGCTGGGACGGAGGTAGAGATGATCCGATACCATTCTTTCCCGATACTGATTGTGATTCCTGAACTGGGTATTGGCCGATACAGTGTCGGCCGGTACAGAGTGTATACCGATACAGCGTCTAGCATCGTAAATACTAACAGCACTTGACAGATGACAGCGATGTATAGTCGGTGCACTTAATGAGAACATATTATCTTTTCAGAATGAGATAATTTACATTTATAATCTATAATTATAATAAGACATTTGCATTCTTGTAGTTAAGCGTCTATGCATCCATGTTTTTACGACGTGGTAGCTCGAACGCACGTAGGACGGAGTCTCCCATTCCGACTTTCCACCTCCGACCGTTGAATGAACGCAGCATAACACCGTAGTGTTGGTGATATTCTCTGCCTGTGTAGTAAATGTGTCATGTGATCTTATCAGATCGGAGCATAGACTTGCGTACTCGCTGATGACCAAACTCCATTTCGGGCAGTATCGGAGGAATATCTGATACTGGAACGGTATCGGCACAACTCTAGACGGAGGCCACAGGCGTCTGAAGGCCTGATCCGTTACATCAGTGCTGGCTTCCCTGCAGTCACCCCATATCTACCACAAACACATCCTCAAATACCTCCCACGACCTAGGCCTCCCCTCCCAGACCGGACCCCCCCACCCTCCCCCCTTGGACGGTGTGCCCCCCTGGGGGAGCAGAGAGACCCTCACCCTGCTGGACTCGTCCTCCGGCCGCCCCCCGGGGTGCCGGGGCAGCGAGCGGTGCTGCAGCTGGGGCGAAAGCATCTGCAGGCTGCTGGCCCGGTTAGCCAGGCTGGGGCCCGGGGCCAGGCCCTCCTCCGCGCCGTGGGGCCGCTGGTGGTCCCGCCGCACGTACATGGAGTGGCGGTGGGGCCGCTGCTGCGAGGAGAAGGGGCTGGTGTAGCCCTGGCCGTACCCCAGGGGGTCGTGGGGGGCAGAGAGGGAGTGGTCGTGACTCCCCCCCCCTCCCCCTCCCCCTCCTCCTCCTCCCCCGCCCTCCCCCTGGTCCAGGGAGTCCGGGGAGCGCCCCTCCTCGGAGGCCTTGTGGCGGGAGGAGGCGCGGCGGTAGGCCGAGTCCAGCGTGTTGCTCTCGCGCTCGGAGCGCGTGCTGCCGCGGCCGCCGTGGGCCAGCCGGTCGTTGCGGCGCGTCAGCGGGCTGCCGGGCGCCGTCAGGTCCAGGCAGGACGAGGGGAAGTAGCGCGGGGCCGGCTCGTCGGCCAGCAGGTGTACCTCGCTCAGATTGCCCACCGACTTGGCGTCGCTCAGCGTGCCGTGGCTCTTGGACAGGTTGAGGAAGGCGAAGCGCGAGGAGGAGGAGGAGGTGGGGGGCAGCAGGCCGTGCGCCTCCTTGTAGCCGTGGCGGCCGTGCTTCTCCTGCACTGCGCCGCCCTTGCCCTCCACCAGCGAGTGGCGGTTCTGCTGCAGCCGGGAGGTGGACTTGAGGTACTTGGCCCCGGGGCCCTCCGAGGCCTTCATGCCCAGGCTAGAGGCCTCGAAGTCAGGCTTGGCCTGGCGCGGCTCGCCGGCGGCGACCAGGTGGGGCAGCTCGGAAGGGGGCCCGTAGCCCTGGGGGGGCTGGTAGCTCTTGGGGTGCAGGGTGGGGCTGAGGCTGGCGGAGGCGCTGCCGTTGTGGAAGGAGTCGGTGTGGGGGTGGAGCTCCTCGTGGCGAGGGAGGCTCGAACACTCCCTGCTGCTGGACCGGTGGTGGCTCCTGCAGGAGGAGGAGGTGGGGGAGGAGGCCATGGAGGAGGTGAAGGAGGAGGTGGAGGTGGAGGTGGAGGAGGAGGGGGAGGAGGACATGAAGGAATAGGAGGAGGAGGAGGACATGGAGGAGAAGGTGGAGGAGGAGGACATTGAGAGGAGAAGGAGGATGACATGCAGAGAGGAGGAGGAGGATATGGAGAGGAGCAGGAGGAGGATGCGTTGTAGGAGGAGGACATAAAAAGAGGAGGTGGGACAGGAGGAGGAAATGGAGAGAAGTAGTGGAAGAGGAGGTCATGGAGAGAGAAGGAGGAGGACAAGGAGTAAGGGGGAGGACGAGGACGAGGACATTGAGAGAGGAGGAGGAATCAAAAGTTAGATTAGGTCTCGCGTTCTCTTCAACCTCCCGGGGAGGTGTAATGTATATGTATAGCACCACTCCTGAACCACCCAGCCAAGCCACATCACTCTGACAGTACGTTGTATCACTGAGACAGAACTAGAATGCAGTGATTTGTTTATGGAGGCTGCAGTGCTCTGGGCCACCTGCTGGGGGTGCTGTTGTCCCCGTGGTGAGGCTTCCTCTTGGAGGAGCGTGCGGGCGTGGGGGTGGAGGGGGCGGGCCGCTCCGCTGGCCGCTGGCTCTGGAAGGTGTGGTGGTTCAGGCTCTGCTCCGTCAGGAAGCGCTCCGTCGGACTCAGCAGGAGCAGGTTCTGGTAAACACACAAACGCACACACACACACCCACACACACACATGCATGTACCCAACATAACACGCCCACACACACGCCCCCACACACGCCCCCACACACGCCCACATCCCCCCCCACCCGCCCCCCCCCACACACACACACACACGCATACACACACAGAGACATGCACCAACACAGATGCCCACACAGATGCCCACACACCCCCACACACACACAAACACACACAGCCTTGAGATTCTCTCAGCATACAGGAAGGCTAGCCAACAAAACATTATGAGTCATCCTGGTTATCACACTAGTCAGGCTGCTGAACCACTGCCCACACGCTCACTAAGGCCTCCCCCCTCCCTCCCTCCCTCCCTCCTCCAGCACATTAACCAGAGACACATGCAAGCCTCCCTCTCTCTCGCTACTCACAGATGGAGCTAATTGGCATGAGGGCAAGGAGAGAACAGGCTCCTCCTCCTAGCTAACAAGGTAGCAGGCTCCTCCTGGTGGCTAACGAGAGAACAGGCTCTTCCTGTTGGCTAACAAGAGAACAGGCTACTCCTGATAGCAGGCTCCTCCTGGTGGCTAACGAGGGAGTAGGCTCCTCCTGGTAGCAGGCTCCTCCTAGTGGCTAACGAGGGAGTAGGCTCCTCCTGGTAGCAGGCTCCTCCTAGTGGCTAACGAGGGAGTAGGCTCCTCCTGGTAGCAGGCTCCTCCTAGTGGCTAACGAGAGAAAAGGCTACTCCTGGTAGCTAAGGGGGTAGCAGGGGGTAGCTAACGATGCTGGTGCACGCTCCTGGACCATGCTGATGCATGCTGCTGGTGCACGCTGGTGTATTCCCGTGGACCCCCCCCCCCACCAGGCTGCTGGGAGCTGCACGGCGGCACTGAGTCATGAGCTACAGGGAGACCCGGGAGAGCTCCGCCCACATGGAGAGCCTCGCCCACATGGAGAGCTCCGCCCACATGGTGCTCCTGGTTACACAAAACCACAGAGCCAGCATAGACCCAGTATAGAGGGAGAGGAGGGAGAGGAGAGTGAGGAAGAAGAGGAGGAAGAGGATGAAGAGGAGGTGTCTCACCTTCATCAGGTCCAGCAGAGCTCCACTGATCAGACCCAGGTACCTCCTCTCCAGGGTCTGGGGGTGGTTCACCGCAGGGAACTAGAGCCCACCGAACAGACGCACACACACACACAGACCCACAGTTAGAGCAGACACACACCATTAGGAGTACAACAACACACACACACACACACACACACACACACAAACAGACACAAACACACTCACACACACACACACACACACACACACACACACACACACACACACACACAAACAGACACAAACACACACAGACACCATCCCAACATGAATAAGAGGTGCTGGGACAGTTGGCACTCAGTAGTGTGTAAAGGGCTGTGATTGGCTGAGGGGACAGTTGGCACTCAGTAGTGTGTAAAGGGCTGTGATTGGCTGAGGGGACAGTTGGCACTCAGTAGTGTTTAAAGGGCTGTGATTGGCTGAAAGGCTGTTCTATTCTCGGTGCCGTCCCGCAGTTCTCTGTCACCGGGATTCTGTCAGCCATGTTGGGGCAGGGTGGGGGGGGGGGGGGGTTGCGGGTCGTACCCTGAGGCCGTGGAAGCGGGGGTTACTGTAGAAGAGCTTCATGTGCTCCGGGGGCAGCGGGCCCAGGACCTTCTGGATGGTGAACAGCTGGTCGATCTCGCTCTCCCCGGGGAACAGCGGCTGGCCATCGCTCAGCTCCCCCAGGATGCAGCCCACCGACCACATGTCCACCGCCTTCCCGTAGGGGGCACTGCACAGCAGGGGGCCACACTCAAAGACCAGTACTGTACGTACAGTATACAGTATATAGCATCAGTACTGTATGTACAGTATACAGTATATAGTATCAGTACTGTACACACAGTATACAGCATCAGTACTGTACGTACAGTATACAGTGTCAGTCCTGTATGTACAGTATAAAGTAAATAGTATCAGTACTGTGAGTACAGTATACAGTATGTAATATCAGTACTGTAAGTACAGTATACAGTAAATAGTATCAGTACTGTACATACAGTATACAGTATATAGTATCAGTGCTGTACATTTAGAGTATACATCAGTACTGTTAACACAGTATACATCAGCACTGTACACAAAGTATACATCATTATGCGTGTCGGGACGGACAACGCCCCTTAACTGTGGTATAATGAGCGTATACCACGGCCTGTCGTGATCTATTGCTTTTATAAAACGGTTACGTAAATATGGCGAAATGAAAGTCATAGACACCCTCAATTTTGAAAAAGCTAGAAAGTCGGAAAAGCATTTTTTTTTAACGAATACAAAAAAGTAGTCCCTCCTGGCTGCCGGCAAAGTGTACGGCGGTTGCTATGCAACACACTGTAGCGTCCTTCAGAGAGAAGGCTAGGCTAAAGACGGTAGCTTGGTTCGCCGGCAATTTAGCCTTCTATCGAGTTCACTCGAACTCGATAGTAGGCTAAATTGCCGACCGTGTGCCTATTGCTTTACAACATTTCCACCCTCTCCAGTAATCAACATGTTGTTTAGGCTTCAGTGAACTACGCTATCGCTTTTATATATACATAAACAACAGTTAGAGTTAGGCGCGGAGTGATACTGAACTCTGTAAACTGAACGGGCGTCATAGCTGTGTGTATACGCTCAATATACAACGGTTGGGAACCAATCAGATCGCTTGATTTAGGCCCCCCGTTTTATAAACATACAGTATATATCCATAGTATATACATATACATATCTATTATGTATGTACTTTTTAGATCACAGAATTTTTTAGAAACGCATCAATATGACAATATTTTAAATGAATTCATATCTTTGCTTCATATATTGTATTTTGTATTTGTATGTATTTTGACGTTGGCGTTGGTTTCTCTGTGTGGAGCGAATCAGGAGATGTCCAGTCCACCAGGTGTGGTCCTGTCCCTGCAGGTTCTTGGTTCTCAGGGTTCTCTAGGTTCTAGCAGTTCTCTGGTTCTGCGGTTCTGCGGTTCTGCGGTACCTACCCCAGCAGCAGCTCGGGAGAGCGGTACCAGCGTGTGGCCACATACTCAGTATAGTTGGCGTCGGTTCCCTCCGACAGGTTCCGGGCGAAGCCTGGAGAGGAGAAGGGGAGGAGAACCATAAGACCGGAGAGGGGAGGAGAACCAGGAGAGGGGAGAGGGGAGGAGAACCATGAGACCAGCTAGTACTTCATCAGGCGGTCAACAACAGACTCATTCCAACGTGATGATGTTATAAATAGACCACCCCAACACATTATTAATAGTCAACACAAACAACCATTATTGGCACAGATCAATAAGAACACAAAGACGGCAGATGTCTCTGGCTCTGCCTCGTGTCTCTGTGATGTAACGACCAGACAGCCAACCTGGCGTTGGGTACAATGTTCAGTGTGTGAGGGGTTCGGACTCTGATAGCGGAGCTGATGTTAAACCACCTCTCAGACCCCATCCAGCGGCCTGCGGTCGACCACCGCAGGAACACCACCTCAACAGAACCTGTGTTCCACCACCACCACCACCGCAGGAACACCACCTCAACAGAACCTGTGTTCCACCACCACCACCACCGCAGGAACACCACCTCAACAGAACCTGTGGTCCACCACCACCACCACCACCGCAGGAACACCACCTCAGCAGAACCTGTGGTCCACCACCACCACCACCACCACCACAGGAACGCCACCTCAGCAGAGGAGGGAAATTGTTTCTGTTAAAAATCAAATGCTCAGCTCAAGATAATGTTGACGTAGACGATAGACGTAGAGACCCCAGGAGCTCCCCCTCCCTCTGGAGGTGGTAGCACCTCCTGCTGTGCGTCTAGAGGTGGGTAGCACCTCCTGCTGTATGTAGCACCTCCTTATGTGTGTCTGGAGGTGTTTTGCACCTCCTTCTGTGTGTCTGGAGGTGTATAGCACTTCCTGCTGTGTGTAGCACCTCCTACTGTGTGTAGCACCTCCTACTGTGGGTAGCACCTCCTACTGTGGGTAGCACCTCCTACTGTGGGTAGCACCTCCTTCTGTGTGTCTGAGAGGAGCTACCAGAGAGCAGATTGGCCCCAGCTCCCCTGGCCCCATGCCTGTTCCTCATCGAAGAGAGACCGAGAAAGATAGACACTACACACACGGCTTCACGGGCAGAGCGTAGAGCAGAGACAGATAGACACTACACACTGCTTCACGGGCAGAGCGTAGAACAGAGACAGATAGACGCTACACTCAGTCTCGCCCTGACGGTACGGTCTGACCTGCTGGGTGTCAGACCCACGGTGGTCAAGGAGGAGGAAGAGTTGCTCACCAAAGTCACACAGCTTGAGGACGTCTTCAGAGCTGATGAGGAGGTTCTCGGGTTTGATATCTGAGAGGGAGATGAGAGCGGGGAGAGGGAGAGGGGGAGGGGGAGAGGAGGAGGGTTGAGAGGAGCGTGGAGAGGACAAGGGGGAAATGAGGAGGGGAGGGAGGGAGGGGAGGTGGACTTGGAAAAGGTAAGGAGAGGGATAGGAAGAGGGGTGAGGGGAGAGGGGAGAGAGGACGAGAGTATGAGGATGGAATGGAGAGGAGAGGTGTGAACAAGAGGAGAGGAGAGGACAAACACAGAGAAGAGGAGTTAGTCGTAAAACATGACGGATTAACAACACACATTAACCGCTCATCTTCCCACGAGAAGGGACGATCGTAGCTGAAGATGAAGAGGAGGAGATGTGTTCCCTGTTATGGTTCCTCGTGTCAGGGTGTACAGTAATCCGTCTGCAGGCGTGATCTGGGTGTGGGCCAGCGTCTATGCCAAGAGGAGCTCACACGGGCCATCTGCCCGCCGCCGCCCTGCCAACACAGATCTGCACGGGGCCCATTCCCTCGCCCTGCTATCGTAGCAGAAGAACTAGGGTGTTCTTCTGCTAGCATAGAATACTATGCATGGACTGCTAGAACGCCCAGGGCGGCAGTGGCTCAGGAGGGAGAACGGAATGGCTGGTAACCAGAAGGTTGCTAGTTCGATCCCCGGCTCCTACTAGTGGAGTGTTGAGGTGTCGCTGAGCGAGACGCCTCACCCTAACTGCTCCTGACGAGTGCTCCTGGCTGTCGCCCTGCGTGGCTGACACCGCCGTTGGTTTGAAAATGTGTGCATGAATGGGTCTAAGTCGCTTTGGATAAAAGCGTCAGCAGAATCCCCTAAATGTAAATATAATCTCCAAGATTGACCCTGTTGTTCCTGGAGAAATTGATTGGTTCTGTGAGAGAACCAGACCTCCTGTCATAGAGGAAGAGGAGGTCATGGCGGGGGAGGGGGTCATAGAGGGGGAGGAGTTCATAGATGGGGAGGTCATAGAGGGGGAGACGGTCATAGAAGGGGAGGAGTTCATAGAGGAGGAGGTCATAGAGGGGGAGGAGTTCATAGAGGGGGAGGTCAGAGGGGGAGGAGGTCATAGAGGAGCAGGTCATAGAGGGGGAGGAGTTCATAGAGGGGGAGGTCATAGAGGAGCAGGTCATAGAGGGGGAGGAGTTCATAGAGGGGGAGGTCATAGAGGTGGAGGAGGTCCTAGAGGATGAGGAGGTCATAGAGGTGGAGTTGCTGACTCCTGGTGCCTAACCAACGGGCCTGCCACAGTTCCGCGTGAGAAGCTATTTCAGAGCGGGGAGACGTTTTTAGAAGCGCGGTGTGACGTCTGCTGCAGACGAGGAGGAGAAGGTGAGAGTCGGGGAGGAGGGAGGAGGGAGGAGGAGGGAGGAGGACGCTGGCACCGCAGGGGGTGAGACGGCTCCCCCGACGCAGCTCTTCTTCTGCAGGGTCAGCAGAGGGCAGGATGCCCTCGTAGCGGACGTCCTGGACAAGCTATTTCAGGAGTTGTGGCGTCCATGGGGAGCACTGTTAACATTATGGGATGTATAGCGTCCAGAAAATGGCAAAGTAGGCTGCCTGTTCTTAAGATGAAAGTCAGCACTGCGAGTTAAGCCCGTACTCGACACAAACATCTCCTGAAACACTCCTTTACTACCCTCTGCTTCTCCTCCTCCAATTATCCTCGCTTTCGTCTACTCCTCTCCCTCCTCCTCTTCCCCTTCCACTCCCTCAAACTCCTCCTCCACTACTTGCGCCCCAGTCCTCCTCCAATTCTCCTCCTCCTCCTCTTGCTCCTCCTACTCCGATGGGCAGGGAAGGCGATGATGTCACGGGATGACGTCATTACCCCTGTGGACGATGTCGTTCTTGTGGCACCAGTGGATGGCCTTTATCAGCTGGTAGATGTAGCTCCGGACCTTCTCTGAGGGCACGCCGTTGGGCAGCTCCTCCAACAGCTCCAGCATGTTCTGCAATGGCAGAGAACACAATATTGCACGATGAAGTATACGATCTGAAGCCAGCCTATAAACATCCAATACAAATGCTCCAATGGCCGCCTTCTCACAGGTTCTACTTGTTAACACGGGTAGCCTAGCATGCTAGCCTAATGATGCTAGCATGTCACTAGCTGTGTATAGCTGGTACCAGCAGCACGGAGAGTAAGACACATTGAGATGGAGTGATCCAGAGGCTGAGAGTGATGTAAACTATGGACTACAGAGAGTAAGACAGACAGAAGGACACATTGTATACTCTACCTTCATTGCTAGTTTTACCTAGATCTGGCTAATGTTGGCTCGTATCTGCCCATCTTAGGTTAGCTTGTTTCATGCTTGGCTAGTTTTGTCTCATGCTAACTTCAGCTCGTTCCTGATATGACTTTCTTTGCCTATTTACGGCACTTAATGTATGCACTTATTGTATGTTGTACGTCCTGGCACTTAAAAATAGTACTTAGCATTGTGTAGCATCTTATCCTAGCTATCTCTGTTGTATACGGGGAATGGGTTAAGTGATTCTTAGAGCTTGGCACGTGGTTCTATGAACATCCTTACTGTACCGACAGCGATATGTTGTTGTTTCTCTTTCTTCTGACAAATGGACTTATTGTAAGTCGCTCTGGATAAAAGCGTCTGCTAAACACGCTGAATGTAAATGTAATGTGAGTGGTTTGGTCCATCAGGTCCATAAGGTGGTCGGCAGCGGTGGTTGGCGGTCGGAAAGCCGGGTGCAGCCGGGGACGTACCTTCTCCACGTACTCGAAGACAAGGTAGAGCTTCCCTCGGCGGCGGAAAGCCTCCTTCAGCTCCACGATGTTCTCCTGCTTCAGCGTGCGGAGCATCTTCAGCTCCCGCAGCGTGGTCTCCTTGACCTCCTCATTCTCTGGAGGAGGAGAGGAGGAGGTCAAAGAGGAAGAGGAGGTCATGGAGGAGGAGGAGGTCATAGAGGAGGAGGAGGAGGTCATAGAGGAGTTAATGATGTTGATGATGATGATGATGATGATGATGATGAGCTTACCTTCGCTGTCCTTGAACTTCTTAATCGCCACAATTTCATTGGTCTCCTGAATATGAGAGAGAGACAGAGGCGAGCCAATCAGACACCAGTGTTAGTGGTCAGGGGCTGTGCTTTGTTCAGTACAGATCACTGCCAATGCTACCGACCCTTTTGGCGATCAATGCTGTCACCATTACTGCTGCTAACCACAGTATGGACCTGAGTGGTTATGGTAACAACACTGAGCAGTCATTAGCAGTAAAGAGACGTTTCCCATGGAAGAGGCAGACATCGCTGGCCTGCTTCTCTAGCCTGCCCTATTTAGGCCCCGCGGCGCACAGCCCTGCCCTACATTCATCCATGCAGCGAGGGGCTAGCATGGGGGATAGAATGGTAGATAGCATGAGGACTAGCATGGGGGATAGCATGTGTGCTAGCATATTGGATAGCAGGAGGGCTAGCATGGTGGATAGCATGAGGGCTAGCATGGGGGATAGCATGTGTGCTAGCATGGTGGATAGCATGTGTGCTAGCATGGTGGATAGCACGAGGGCTAGCATGGTGGATAGCATGAGGGCTATCCTGGTGGATGACATGTGGGCTAGCATGGTGGATAGCACAAGGGCCGGCATGGTGGACAGCATGAGGGATAGTATAATGGCTAGCATGATGGCTAGTATAATGGCTAGCATGATAACTAGCATGATGACTAGTATGATAGCTACCACAATGGCGAGCATAATGGTTACATCTTTGCAAGTAGAGTTGCTAGTATGATGGCTAACGTGATGGCATGACGGCTGACATCACGGCTCACATCATTTGCCTTGCTGCTACACTCGTTGCACCTCTTTATGACTCGCTCGTTGCATCACGTTACGACCACACGTTCTGCTACAGAACCCGGCGCCTCTCTGCTGCGCAGGCGTTCTGCGTGACACGTTATTTTAAGGAATTCCCTGGTGCAGAGTTTGCCCTGGGAAGCTGTGGGAGAAATCTCAGAGCTGAGTGAATGATTCACTGGGGCTTGTTCCACACTACCTGGACTTTGTGGAGGGGCCACCCTAACTCGCCTGCTATCACACACAACAAACAGTGGGAGAACTAGCATAGTAGCTCTTAAAGCTACCTCAGCTGGGTGCCTGGTACTGCCAAGAGCTAAGAGCAAGCAAAGGTGGATCATCAAAGTCACAACTCTGCTCTGTTTTGGCTCTGCAGTGGTGGAACAAGCTCCTTGCCGATGTGGGGTAGAAGGAGTAGTCTAGGTCTGAGGGTAGTCTACCCCAGAAGTGATGCCTTCAGGACGTCTTGTTTTGATGTCCTTGTCCTGATAGTACACATTATTATTATTATTATATTATTATCTGGACACCAGAAGGCTGCAGCTCTTGAAAACAACTCCTCCGTAGTGCAACATTAGAGGAGACTCTGGAGCATTCTGAGTCCAGGATTAGGAAATTCCACATTCCACATTCCGCTCCCAGCCTGGCACCGGTAGCTCTCTGCTGTCTGGAGGTTGTGTGGTTGTGTTAAGACGGACTCACGTTAACACTGGTGTTTGTAACTTAAACATGACACACACTAAACATGAAGGGTCCTCAGAACCAGTACAAACCAGTTCCTTGATTGGATTCATTTGAAAACTCAAAGTGTATTATTTGAAGCCAGCCTATAAACATCCAATACAAATATTCCAATGGCCTCCTTCGCTCATGTTCTACTTATTAACACCGGTAGCCTAGCATGCTAGCCTAGTGATGCTAGCATGTCGTTAGCTGTGCATAGCTGGTTCCAGCGGTACAGAGTGTGAGACACATTGAGATGGAGTGAGCCAGAGACATGCTGAGAGACCCTGTAAACTATGGACTACAAAGAGTGAGACAGACAGAGACAAACAGACAGTGAGTAAGACAGAGTGACAGAGAGTGAGACGATGGAAGCGACAAGCTGTTGAGCCCAGACTGTATGACAAGACTTTAGAAAGATCCAGAAATATCCTGGGTACACCAGGGGAGCTGAGGGAGGAGAGCATAGTGATAGGAGGCAGGCCTCCTACGCCTTCTCCTCCTCTTCCTAATCCTCCTCCCCCCCTCCTCCTTCTGCTCCTGCATCTCCTCCTCCCCCTCCTGTCTGATGATGTGAGGCCGGTAGGAACTGGGTTGAAGGTGACCTGCTTACCACAGCCAGGTATTTACTGTCCCAGTTCTGCTCTGCTGTTTAAAATACCCCCCCTCTCCAGGCCAGCTGGGACGCCCCACTGAGCACTGGTCCCCAGAGGACCAGCAAGGTACCGCAGGCCAATGCAGTGACGCCACTGGCCTCGTCTCTAGAGGACCAGAGAGGTACTGCAGGCTGACGCAGTGACGCCACTGGCCTTGTCTAGTATAGTACAGTATAGTCCAGTCTAGAGCAGTACAGTCCAGAATAGTTCAGTATAGTCCAGTATAGTTCAGTATAGTCCAGTATAGTTCAGAATAGTCCAGAATATTCCAGTATAGTTCAGTAGTCCAGAATAGTCCAGTATAGTTCAGTATAGTCCAGTATAGTTTAGTATACTCCAGTTTTGTCCAGTATAGTTTAGCATAGTCCAGTATAGTTTAGTATAATCCAGTAGCACCAGACTCCAGTATCAACCAGTATACTCCAATTGGCCTAGAGTTGATCTTCCTCCTCCATCATATCTCCATCAAGTGTTGGAGATGAAGGATTCTTCTCGTTGACTTTTACCACGCCCAGAGGTGAAGCAGGTTAACTCTTTAGGAACAGTAACAAGTCAGCCATGTTTCCTGCTTCACTCATCCCTCATCCGGTGATGATGGGGCCGGACTTTTATAGCCTGATTCACAACCTTTATTGATCGCTTGTTTTCTGAACAATACAATTGATGGCCAAGAAAAGAGAGAAAGGAAACCATGCAGAATATCGACTCTGGTATAGATCGGGTCGCCCGGCTCAGACGGGACGGAGAAGTCATTTATCACAGCGCTGCTGTTGTCCACGCAGTCTGGAAGATCTATTAATAACCTGCTTTCTTCTCCGCCCTTCGCTGACTTTTATAGCACTGTGGGTCTGAGAGCTTCACAGCTGTAGGAGGTAAACATCCAGCGAGACCATTTCAGTTCTGGGTCTGAACCCCCATCTCTGTACTGTCTAACCCCTACCTGTTCCTTAGTGACCTGTCTCTGTACTGTCTAACCCCTACCTGCTCCTCAATGACCTGACTGTACTGTCTAACTGCTACCTGCTCCTTAATGACCTGTCTCTGTACTGTCTAACCCCTACCTACTCCTTAAAGGGGTAGTTCGGAATTTTGGACATCGGACCTAATTTCCAAGTGAGCCAGTGTGTTATTTATCATTGGAGACCGTTTTCAACACTTTTCATTCAGTCCTTCTAGTTGCAGAAATCGCTGGTGCTAGGCTAGTGCAAGTCGAGGGGAACTGCAAGCCTGCCAATAAAAACAGTTTTACCCACTCCACAATACACCCGAGGCAAACCAATTATAACGCCAGACTATCTATGTAAATGTCTGTGTTGATAGAATAATGTTAGAAATAAAACTACCCTTGCATCGCATTTAGTTTATAATCCCTGAAGTTGCAGGCTACAGCAGCAGCGGACTGATATTACCTGGAGTGCGCTTCTCTGTTTACGTTCTGCTGTAGTGAATTGGTTGCTACACCGGAGCAAAGTGAAAGTGAAATTCCACCGCTGCTAAGAAAGTAGTCCCTCAAAATG
>NC_140279.1:9920543-9955543 GCF_964030765.1 Micromesistius poutassou | reverse complement strand
GGGTGGGGGCAGATCCAAGCAGATCGTTAGGTGGACACCAATGGTTGTGACTGGTGTTTGTAATTACTGAGTTGGATTTCAGATTGCTGCTGGTGCCAAATGACCACAGGCCTATATTGTGTTGGGCAGAGCATATATATATATAGATGATATATGATATATATATAGTATATATAGATATATATCAACATGTGGTTTATTGTAATATTAGTTATCTATTACAGACTGAAGGGTCAATAACAGAATTAAAGATAATGCTAGCTAACTAGCATCAGCTTTCATGTTAGGGCCTCAGAACACTTCAAGAAGCACATAAACAATCATCTCGGCGCATTTAACTGTTACACACTATCTCGCGATTTCTAATAAATATATATATACACATAGTATTTTTGTTTTTCTGAGGAATAGTTTTGAACGTGTAGACATGGCCCAGTAAACACACACAGCATTGAATGACTCCATGATGTGAGAAAGAGGAAGTCACATCGAAGAGGAAGGATCGCTCACCTTCACCTACGATCCCAAGGACTTCAAACTTATTCATCACATCACCGATGGCGGGGAGCTTCATGAAACTAAAAGACAGCGTGCAGGAGGAGGTGGAGGAGGAGGTGGGGGGAAAGGAGTTAGGTTTAGAAGTGGAGGAGATGGAGGGGGAGGGGAGAGGAGTGTTGTGTGGAGGTGGAGGAGGAGGTGGAGGAGTTAGGTGTGGAGGTGGAGGAGGAGGAGGGGAGAGGAGTTAGGAGATAGAGGAGGAGGTAAGAGGAGTTAGATGTAGAGATAGTATAGGAGGAGGAGGAGGTGAGAGAGGAGTTAGGGGAGGAGGAGCTTCAGCTTTAAAGAGGTCAGAGCGAGGTGGAAGAGGAGAAGGCGGAGGAGGAGGAGGAGGTGTATGTCCCTTCTAGAAGACGGTGTGGACGGCCCAGCGGCCGGGTCCAGGGAGGTGCCGGCTCTCTGAAGACCTCACGATGCACATGGTGGCGTCCCAGTCGGCCCTGCACCAAACACCACAGGGTGAGTCAGGGTGAGGGGTCAGGGTGGGGGTCAGGGTGAGGGGGTCAGGGTGGGGGGTCAGGGTGGGGGTCAGGGTGGGGGTGAGGAGTGGGGGGTCAGGTCGGGGTGAGGGGTCAGGGTGGGGGTGAGGGGTGGGGGTGAGGGGTGGGGGTGAGGGGTCAGGGTGGGGGGTCAGGGTGGGCTGAGGGGTCAGTGTTGGGGTGAGGGGGTGAGGGAGAGGGGGTCAGGGTGGGAGTAAGGGGTGGGGGTGGGGGGTCAGGGTGCGGGGTAAGGGTGGGGGTCAGGTTTGGGGGTCAGGGTGAAGGCTAGACATTAGTAGTAGCTAGTAGTAGCTAGTTTCATGTTGTTGACCTATGACCTGTTTCATGTTGTTGACCTATTGGTGAAGTCCACCTCCAGATGTTAATGATTACAGGCTGTAGGCCTAGACTTCTGATAGAAGTAACTAACCACTAAGAACTAGAAAACACTGGCCATCTACTTATGTATGTCCTTGTGTTGTCCTAGCCAATACTAAGAAATTAGTACCTTAATAACATACTACGTCAGTGCATAACACAATTACATACTACTCATTACTACCACTCACACCTGATCTGATACTGTCTGACTTGTGATGCGAGCCTCTATGCCCAGGCCTTTCAGAGAGGGAAAACAATAGTATGAAAACACGAAAACCGAGACATTCGACTAACCCACGCGTGACGCTGGAAGCTCTGCTGATGCAGCTCACACACAGGCCTCCGTACGCTACCGTCTGAACACCTCGCTGTGGGCACCGGGGTGGGGGCCTGTTGTTGAGTCCTACCTCTCTGATCAATTAAATTTCAATTCAATTGTATTTGTATAGCCCTTAATCACCAGTCCAGTCTAAAAGTGTTAACAGGCCGTGTGGTTATGACCCCCCCACCCTGAGCCGAGCCCCCCAGAGGGCAAGAGAAAACTCCCTTCATCAGCAAGGAAGAAATCTAGAGAAGGAACGCAGAGTGGGGGATCCCTCCTTCCAGGGATGGTCAGGAGTGCCATTGGGGCCGTAATCGACACACATACACATACAGGAAAAACATTTTAAATTGGTGATGGGGTGCTGGCCGGTTAGCTGGTTTACCGGCCAGTACCAGCAGTGAACCTCTGTCTCCTGTCGTATCGCTGACCTCTTACCTCCACAGGTCTCTCTGCCGCCACTCAGAGCCGACCGGGAGCATGCCGAAGGTAAAACTAACCCAATTCAAACAAGAATGCTGTGCTGTGCTTCAAACAGTAACTATGCCAACACTGCCTTAACAGTGCCCTTATCTACTTCTAGTATGTTCTCTTTGAACTGCCTATTGGATAGAGTGAGTTTTTTTTTTAATTGGACACAGCTATGGATAATACATTATGTCTTTATGAGCAGAGTGACTCATTCCCACTCAGATGTATGTTTCCTGAGCCGGCCCCATAAGCAGCCTGAGAGGAGGAATTATGTAAGTGTGTTTATTAAAAACCTAACTCCGAAAGTATCTTTGTGAAACATGTTTAAGGATTATTGACCGAATAATGCAACCCTGTTGCTTTTGGTCACAAACGCAGACAAACACACACACACACACACACACACACACACACACACACACACACACACACACACACACACACACACACACAACGCACGCACGCACACACACACACGCACACACACACACACACACAGACACAGACACACACACACACACACACACACACACATTCTATATTTCTTTATAAATTCGTCATTGTTGACATGACACTCGAAGGTGTTTGCAAACGAAGGCGTGTGTGTGCGTATGCGTGTGTGTGTGTGTGTGTGTGTGTGTGTGTGTGTGTGTGTGTGTGTGTGTGTGTGTGTGTGTGTGTGTGTGTGTGTGTGTGTGTGTGTGTGCGTGTGTGTATATGCGCACACAAGCTGCCTCCACATTGCAGCTGCACGCATGTCCAAACCAGAGGATAAAAACAAGCCAATAAACAAAACACATCAAGTCATGATTCCCTTCTAACGTCCACCGCTCTCCTCATCCACACAGGTAGTCCGGCCTCTGAGCTGCTGAACTAGTTTCAAGACACATCAACACACAGCCAACGGGTCTATCTGAAGGCGTAAAACCGCACATAACACCCAACAACCCCCCTAAACCCAACGTTACCTTGCATTAAACATCCTCATCCCCTCAGACACCATACCCCCCACTGTGGGGCACCATCAGGTGGACAGCAGTCCGTTGTTATGCACAGAGAAAAACACACACTCACTTACTGTTGTCCAGGAGAAGATGCGTCTCCGTCTCCACCCACCAGTGCAGATCTGCTGCGCTGCGCACTGAGACGCGCAGTAACCGAACCCCGCTGCAGGCACGGCGCCTGGCAACGGGGCTTTGATTGACGTGCCGGGCGTCCAATGATGTGTCAATACAGGTGCGTAATGGGAACGCCTTCTCTGTGTGAGCCAATGGGAAGGGAGGAGGGAAACCACGGATCCCAGTTTGCTGCATGAGTGTTGTGACACGATTGTAGCCGTTTTGTAAATTACATAATTTAAGAAGTTCACAGCCACCCTTGTGTAAATGTCAACGCAAAATATATGTCAATGCATGTCAATTATCATTCAATCAACCTGTGTCCATATGTTGAGAAGTTTTAATAAAATATACTCCGATTTCTTATGATCTAAAAAGTACAAATTATTGCTTAGGTAGGCTTCGTTGTTAAATATTAAAGCATAACATCATCAAACCAGTTTAATTCCTCATCTTTGGAGCATTTTGCACACAATGCGCGCAACCATCCTTGCAAAAAACTGTAGGACGTGCATGGGAAATATATATTAATATATATATATATATTAATATATATATATATATTATATATAATAATATATATGTTATAATATGACTATAATATATATTCATAATAATACATTATTATAATAATAGTATTAGTATATAGTATTAGTAATAGTATAGTATATTAAATTAGTACATATATTATAATATACATTATAATATACATTTATATACATAAAAAATAATATTTTTGGGTAGTATTATGGTGAATCTTTAAGAGATTAATGCATGGGTATGGTGTGGGAAAGAGTCTAGGTATAAAAAGGTGATCTTTTCCTTTAGATTAACTTTGTCCTCATTCTTCCGCTTGGATCTGGCGCCACCTGCTGGACAGACCAATCATGGCAAGTAGGCCTATAACCTTTGTAAACAATAGTATGTTTTTGTAGAGCAAACTGTTACCACTGGCGTGCAGAGGGTACTAGGGAGTTAAACATCATCATTAAATTAATCGTTTGATTGTTTTTGATGGGATGGTTAAGAGTCATATTGTGTGGTGAAGGACAGATTTTCCCATCCATCTACCAGAAGGCTTAAAAAACCAAATATAGTCATTTATAGTTAAAAAATAAGACACGGTTCAAACTTTTTATTTTTTTAAATTAGCTATAATATAGTAATATGTCCACACACACACACACACACACACACACACACACACACACACACACACACACACACACACACACACACACACACACACGCACACACACAATCTTTCATATCCCACATGACGTGAACGCACCATCATATTTTCCTGTACCTACAGTCTATGACACACACACACACACATACACACATACGAGGACGAGGAAGAGCGCGAGACGTGAGTTATTTAACGATATTTCGTACTCCTACGAACTTTCGGGAAAAATATTAACATTCGTAAGTCGAAGCGATACATCTTGAGACAGTGTGTGACAATTAAATACGCTACGACGGTTGTTTAGGTGCTTCTAATAAGTCTTCTAAGGCGCTAACATGAAAGCTAATGCTAGCTAGTTATTAGCCAGGGGCTAGTGACCAGAGTGCTAGCTCTTGGCTGATGCTAACTAGCTAGCCTTAGCTTTAAGTCAGCTTCTCAGCCAAGCCTGTTATGAATACCTCATGGTGTAATAAACGAACTAATATTACAATCAACAAACCACAGGTTTTGTGATGGTAGCTAGGAATGAGACGTTCAAGTGCGAGGGTGATCGTGGTTTATTTGCGTGACACTGATGATAAACAACACTACATCATAAAAAAGTCCTCTAAAAGTTAGAAGCAGAATTTATTTGTGTCTTATATTCTTTGAAACAAAAGTTAAAATGTAAAAAATGTGTCTTTTTGAATGGGAAGTTTAATTAAATTTCAATAAATGAACTGGAGAATAACTTTTATTTTATTTTATTAGGATTAAACACACATTTTATCAAAGTAAATATCTTTGTGGTTTTAAAACGAATTGACAATATGTACTTAGTTTTACTGCCCAAGCATGTAAACAAATATTTTTATTTTTTATTTTTACAGTCAGTGACATAATACCTTAATATCTGTAACTGTACACCCTAATCAGCATTTGGAGGAAGAGAAATAGACAACACTTTGCAAATTTCCCTATAACTAATCCACACACACACACACACACACACACACACACACACACACACACACACACACACACACACACACACACACCTTTGTACAAGCTGTATGAGCTCTGTATTGTTTGTTTCATGTAAAGCCTAGATGATGAATGAATGCTTTGAAGTTCAAACCCCAATCTAGTTGGTATTATTGAGGTGACAGGGTCTTGGTTTGGAGACTAACCATATGTGTTGTCTGTGGACGGTGTTGTTTGATTGGCCCGAAATGCAGAAAAAGATGGACTGAAAACAGATGTAATTAATCCACTGAAGACGCCCGGAGCAGCCTTGGTCCAGCGGAGAGAAAGGAGCCATTCAGGTAGAGGGCGGGCAGGTAAGTCAGAAGAAGGTTCACCCATACGTAATGGGGCTGGTACATTTAGACGTGGCACCGCAATAAAGGATTGTCATAAAATCTTCCTGTTTAAACATCCATCACTGACGGCCATTGGCCAGTAATAGCATCATGTTGCTATGTTAGTGATGGAAGGAGTGATGGATGGATGTGAATAGATAGAAAGAGAAGCAATTAATCCAAACAGGGGCTTTTAGACTAAGGAGTTGTGTATGATGTCCAACCTCTAGGTAAAAGGTCATTCATTCACTGGCTCTTGTCCTCCTTTCAGGACACCAGGTATCCTCTAGTAGAGCCCGGCCTGCATCAGTCTGTCCCCTGAACGGACGAACTCCTGGGGTCTGCCGCCATGGGCAAACCATCACTGAAGGGTAAGAAGACCAGCCCCACTAAGGCCTAGCGGCACCGCATTAATCAGCCACACTAACATTACATTCAGGGCGTTTAGCAGACGCTTTCATCCAAAGTGTATTACAATAAGTTAATTTGTCAGAAGAAGGAGGAACAACAATATATCTCTGTCGGTCCAGTAAGGATGTTCATAGCACCACGTGTCAAGCACTAACAATTAACCCATTAACCCATTAGTTAACCCATTCCCCGTACACAACACAGATAGCTAGGATAAGATGCTACACGATGCTAAGTACTATTTTTAAGTCCCAGGACGTACAATACAATAAGTATGTTGCTTAGCTTTGGAAGGGGAATTCACTCTGATTAAACGATGGGCCCATGCATCATCCATCACTCACATGTTTCAAACTGTGCGTCCTCTGATGAGAACGTGTGGGCGACTTACTGGCAGTTCAGTTTATCAGAGGATCCAGTCTCAGACTAGATCATGATCCGTCTCTGAGGGCAGCTTTGGTTCTTGCGTTTTCAAGTCTTGACAAGAAGTGCAGTGACGGTTGGACAGCAGCTTTCAACTTCTAGACCTGGTGAATGACTGATCTTTGACATGTGACAGTTCAGGAATGTCTGTCTGATGTCATCTTGAACTATGGCCCCTCCATGGTATCCCAATCATTTACTCTAATGTGAAACTTTATTTCAGTCACTTAAATGATTTGTATTGTAAAATTGGTTGCAGTAAGTTATGACATTTCAACATGAAATACAGTTTGAATCATAGCCTGGAAATTCAGACCCACATCTAGAAAGCTGTAGGGTATGGCAACGAGTAATGAAAATGGTCCAACTCGAGGGGAGGCACCAAGCATGCATTTGAAAATATCACTGCACGCGATTGGATAACACTACGACCAATCATTAATTCAAATTGTACTCTCACGAGAACTCTGAATTTCCAGGGTATTTGAATCATTCAATTGAGCACAAATTACTCTGATAATCTCTGAGGCGTAATGTGAAAATGGATTACCAATTCCATTGGGGCAGTGTGTATCATTACATAATAATCCATGTTATATTAATAACGTCTTTTCATTTACGTTTCAGACCAGAAAGAAGCTGGGAAGGAGAAGATGGGGAGGCCCAACCCTGCAGCCACTAAAGGTTGTTCTACTCCATGGATGATCTAATCTGGGGACATCTCAAACACCTAAAAACCATACATACTCTAGGTCCACAAACACATACACATTCTAAGTCCTCAAACACCCAGCACCCTCATGGTTGTTTAGATGTTTCATGGTGTTCTCTCTTTCTTGGTTTCAGATGCCTTCAGCTGGGAGCAGTACTTGAAAGAAACATCATCCACACCGGCTCCTCCAAGCTTCTTCCGCCAGGTATGCAGAAATGCAGCTGTTCACTACAGGTGTTCACTACAGCTGTTCAGTACAGGTGTTCACTACAGTTGTTCACTACAGCTGTTCACTACAGTCATACAGGTGTTCATTACAGCTGTTCACTACAGTCATACAGGTGTTCACTACAGCTGTTCACTACAGGTGTTCACTACAGGTGTTTACAGGTTAGACAGTACAGAGAGAGGTCATTAAGGAGCAGGTAGGGGTTAGACCGTAGAGAGACAGGTCATTAAGGAGCAGGTAGGGGTTAGACAGTACAAATAAAGGTCATTAATGAGCAGGCAGGGGTTAGACAGTACAGAGAAAGGTCATTAAGGAGCAGGTAGGGGCGTCTTGCTTTCAGGTTCTTCCAGGTAGACTGAGGACAATAGGCACTGAACCCAGGACCTTCCAGCTTGGAGTCAAACCGACCTCTGACCTCCAGACCATCTCCCCCCCCCCCCCCGCAGTCTAGGCTCCCACCCTCCAACGACTTCAAGGTAGGCATGAAGCTGGAGGCCCGCGACCCCCGCAACTCCACCTCTGTCTGCATCGCCACGGTGATGGGCGTGACCGGCGTGCGGCTGCGCCTGCGTCTGGACGGCAGCGACAACACCAACGACTTTTGGCGCCTGGTGGACTCTGCCGACATCCAGCCCATCGGGACCTGTGAGAAGAAGGGCGACATGCTGCAGCCGCCGCTGGGTAACCACGACGATCACACCCCCATCCATCATCTATTATTATCTGATCTAACACAATGGGACACTTGGATGTAATCCAACCTAACCGCAAACACAGCCCTACACAAAAGTCAGAACTTATGGCCCTAATCCTCTTTCTTATGATCATTCTCTCCAAAACGAAAATATAATGTTCAGGGCCCCTGCTGGTGGTCCTACACCACAAAGACAAGGGCCTTAGGGCTTGTTTAAGACATCCGGTTTCCTGTTTTCCAGCGTTTTAGACTTTCTCTGACAGTCCAGACATACAGCTCCCCACTTTAACAACGTAGATTAACCACTAACGGCAGACATTTAAGTCGTCTACAATCTCTCTAGTAGGATCTACGGTTTTGTGTAATGAAGCATCACATATTATACTCTTACAACTCTTCCACAAAGTTCTGTGTAGTCACGTTATTTTGAATGTGAATACATTTATTGACTTGAAAGTAATTCTTGGATGAATTGCAATCATAATGGTCTTAAAATGTGTTACCCTGGACCACTAGACTACCTCATACTCTGAAACCACATGTGGTGTATGTTATTCTGTTGGCATATTAAACACTACAGTTTGTCACCATTTCAAGGCAATTATCCGTGTCATTCCATTCTCCCCACATTCATCACCAGACTTCATCCACTCCAGCTGCAGAGTGAATTAAAGACAGTTGATGGTTGACGGTTGTGCTTGTGTTCTTCTTCCTCCAGGGTTTCGTATGAACGCGTCATCGTGGCCCATGTTCCTCCTCCGCACGCTCAACGGGGCAGAGATGGCCCCCGCTACAGCCTTCAAGAAGGTAGGAGGCCCCTCACCTCAGAGCTAGAGCCCCAACCATACAGGGTTTAGGGGCCAGGGCAGATACTAGGGAGGAAAAGATTGACCATGTCCATATATTGGCCAATATTCACAATATATATATATATATATAATTGTAAAAATATTAAAATATTTGTAGATCAATATATATATATAGATATGTATAGGTCAGGGTCCCACCATCTGGTCAAAACCAGGTACACAATCTGTAGATGAGGGGATAGAGATGGTCTGTAGGCTGTAGAACAGCATGGACATCTGTTCTACATGGACTCTCTCTCTCTCTCTCTCTCTCTCTCTCTCTCTCTCTCTCTCTCTCTCTCTCAGGAGCCCCCCCGACCCCCCCAGAACAACCTGACGGCTGGCATGAAGCTGGAGGCGGTGGACAAGAAGAACCCCTACCTCATCTGCCCGGCCACTGTGGGTCAGGTCAAAGGTCAGGAGGTGTTTGTGACCTTCGACGGCTGGAGGGGCGCCTTCGACTACTGGTGCCGCTACGACTCCCGGGACATCTTCCCCGTGGGCTGGTGCTCAGTCACCAAGCACAGCCTGCAGGCACCCGGAAACAGTGGTGAGACCCTGCTCCTCCTTTCCTACTCCTACCCACCTTCTCTACATCTCCTTTCTCCTCTCCTTCTCATCTTCTCCTCCTCATTTCCTCTCATGTCGAACCTCCTCCCTTCCAGTCCTTCTCTCCTCATCTCTTCTTTATCCTCTCCCCTCCTCTCTTCCTTTTCCTCCTTCTCTCTCCCCTCCCCTCCTTCTCTCCTCTCCCCTCTCCCCTCATCCTCTCCCCTCTCCTCCTTTCCCCCCTCCTCTCCTCCTCTCCTCCCTATCCGCCTCCTCCCCTCTCCTGCTCTTCTCTTCCTCTCCTCCAGGTGGCAGCAGAGCTCTGGTCAGGCTCCAGTCCACCTCCCATTAGGCTCTGTGTGGTACTGAGTTGTGTATTGGCTTGGGTTCCCACCACAGAGGATCTCCGTGGAGTTGGCCGGCACCACCATCTTGTATTTAAGAAACGGGACTTCTAAGGCCTGTTTCCAAATCGTCCTCCTAATGCTCGTTGACTAGGGCTTTGAGCAGACGAGCCGTAGCATGTAGTGGTGGAGCGTGAGGGACGGAGCGTGAGGGACGGAGCAGGGTGGGTTATCAACCAGCTGAATTCTGCGTGGTCCCAGGAATCTATTTACAAACCCCCACACACTCTGATCTTTAAACACACACATCATAATGTCCAGAGCACAACACAGCAGCAACCTCCATCGAAGTGACATCACCCTGAACACAGGGTAGATTCACAGCTGGTTGATGTCTGGAGAGAGAGGGAGAGAGATGGGACGTGTCATGTTTTTATTTTTTTAATGGTTTGCCTCATTTCTTTATTGTTGTTTTCACTATTTCGTTTTTTTTCTTTTTCTTCTTTCTTAATATTTCACTCTCCTTTGTGCTTTGGCCACATGGTGGTGGGTTCTCGGTGCTCATAAAGCCCTCTGACTGTGAGTGCGCTGTGAGGAGAAGGAAGACGTATGTCCTCCACATCCTGCCCTGTTTATACAGAGCCTCCCACAGTGTTTACACAGAGCGTCCTCCGCCCGGCGCCTGAGCCCCTCCGGCTCGCTCACACCGGCAGCCCCAGCAGGGAGAGGAGAGGCAGAGGACACCTCATCTACCTGCCCTCACCCCACAGCCCTCTCTAGCAGACCCCCCACTCAACTCACCAGCCTCTCTCAGGCCCGGGAGTCCTTCCTCCTCCTCTCCCCTCCTCTCCTCCTCCTCTACTCTTCTCTTCCTCTCCTCTCCTCTTCTTCTTCTCTCCTCCTCATCTACTCTCCTCCTCTACTCCCCTATCCTTCTCGCTTCCTCTCCTCTCCCCTCCTCCTCTCTTCCTCTACTCCCCTCCTCATCTCCTCTGCTCTCCTCCTCCACCTCTCCTCTTCTCCTCTGCTTTCCTCCTCTCTTCCTCTCCTCTCCTCCTCCTCCCCTCTCCTCCTCCTCCTCTACTCCCCTCTCTTCTCCTCTACTCTTTTCCTCTTCTCCTCTCCTTTCCTCTCCTCCTCTCCTCTCCTCCTGGGTCGTCTGGCTGTGGACCTGTGTGCCTGAGGACTGTGAGAATAGCTTTTCTTCGCGTGTCTTCTGGCGTGTGTCTGGGTTCTGTCTCCCATGTCAGCCTCTGCACATTCATCTCCTCTCTTCACTCCTGTTGACGTCGGGGGGAGGGGTGTCCTTTTGACCCCGCATCAACAGTCTGTTTACTGCCACTCGCTTATTAACGACGGGCGTGTTGGCACGGCTGGTGTAGTTTGTGCGTGCTGAGTTGTGGTGTGCAGGGCCCAGAAGCCCGGGGCGCAGTGTGAAGTCTGGGCAGAATGAGGTGGTTATTACCCCTCATTACGGGCCAGATGGAGGTGATGTCGCCAGAGGAATGCCTTGTTTCCATCCCAGCCGGCTCACTCACGTTCCTCATCGGCACACAGACCTGGTCCATGTCTCTCCCTCTGTCTGATATTCAGACGAGAGGCCACATGTTCAGAGCCTGTTATGCTGCGTGACGTTTGTGCTTATTTTAACGATGAGCCACGACTGGCCGTGATGGCAGCAGGTGTCTCTGAATGACTGATGGTGTGGTGACCAGCCTGGTTCCTATCCTATAGAGCAGTGGTTCTCATACTTTTTCTACTAGTGTACCCCCTCTAAGATATCTTTTCAGCTGAGTACCCACTTCACCTCACAACCATGGTGTTTCTGAATGTGCTTTATTTTTTACAGATTCTCCTTATTTCAGATTTACATTTCAACCACTTGTCCATTTTCTCGATTGTCTATTGTCCAGCTTTCAGGATGGAAATGTGGTCAGGGTGGAAGTACCCCCAGCACTGCTCCAAAGTACGCGTTCCCCCATTTGAGAACCACTGCTATCGAGTAGCGTCACGGCCCTACACCCCCCCTCCCTCCTGTGGATCTCATAATAGAGAGCCAGCTGAAGGCTTTGACCGGCCTCGCACAGGAAATTAAAGTCCATATGGCTCACGGCTAATTAGCCACAAGGGGTAGCCATAGCCATAGCACCGAGACTAGCCTCAACCCCTTCCTTATTTATAGAGGCGGTCCTCTCGAAACCACCTCCCCCACCCCTACTGCAGCGGTCCCCTTCCCCCAGCCTGGGCTCCAGCCCTCAGTCCACACCCTGGGCTCCACACCCTGGCCTCCAGCCCTCAGTCCACACCCTGGCTCCACACCCTGGGCTCCAGCCCTCAGTCCACACCCTGTGCTCCACACCTTTACACAGTTGCCAGTCAACCCGCTCTACCTCCTGAGCTACTCCCTAGTTGATGCTAACCCTCTGCTGTATCCTGTGCTCCTCTCCCAGTGTCACCCACCAAGCCCCAGCCGCTGCCGTCTTTCTCCCCCTCCAAGCCCAGCCGCCGCTCCACACAGGCCCCTTTCCGGCTGCCCAGCCCACTACCCCAGCTGCCCGTCCGCAAGGGCGTGAGGGGCCGGCGGCCCAAGAGCGAGACCCTGGCCCTCCTCAGGGCCGTGGCCGCTGCCGCCACCGGCGGCCAGACCAGCTCCCCGGGGGGCGGCCCCCAGCCCGGGCCCCTGGGGGTCCACACCCAGCTGGCCCCCCGGCCCCACAAGAAGAGAGGACCCAAACCGGGCAGCAAGGTGAGGGGGAGAGAGGGAGGGAGAGAGAGAGAGGGAGAGAGGAAAGAGAGAGAGAGAGAGAGAGAGGGAGGGAGGAAGGGAGAGGGAGAGAGAGAGCAAGGTGAGGGAGCAGGAAGAGAGAGGGAGAGAGAGAAAAAGGGAGAGAGTCAGGAGCATCACTGAGAGGGTAGGAACTAACACAGGGTATGGTGGAAACAGCTTCAGCACTCGGATGGAACCTGAGAACCTCATCATCCCCATCTGGGAGAACTGCCGTCTTAAGAGCTTCAGCAAACACTTTGAACCCTCTCACCAGGTGGATCGCCCTCTCTAGTACATAGCTCAGTAAGCACTCAAATGTTGGATGAAGGGTTTTCAGCTGGTTCACCTGGTCCTGGTCTGGTCCTAGTCTTCATCAGTGGGTGTCTCTGTGTTCCAGAGGAAGCCCAAGGTGCCCCCTGGTCCGGTGGGCTGCATCTCTGTCCCCAAGGAGAGCCCAACTGGCCTCGGGAACCTGCTGTCAACAGGTGAGGACCAGCCCGCAGGGGGTCACCCTGTCCCTACGGTAACCCCGTCCTCATCCCCATGGTCACCCTGTCCCCACGATAACCCCGTCCTCATCCCTATGGTCACCCTGTCCCCACGGTAACCCTGTCCCCATGGTCACCCTGTCCCCGTGGTAAGCCCATCCTCATCCCCATGGTCACCCTGTCCCCGTGGTAACCCCATCCTCGTCCCCATGGTCACCCTGTCCCCACGGTAACCCCATCCTCGTCCCCATGGTCACCCTGTCCCCACGGTAAGCCCATCCTCACCCCCATGGTCACCCGATTACCACGGTAACCCCCGTCCTAGTCCCCATGGTCACCCTGTCCCCACTGTAACCACATCTTCATCCCCATGGTCACCCTGTCCCCACGGTAACCCCCTCCTCATCCCCATGGTCACCCTGTCCCCATGGTAACCCCATCCTCGTCCCCATGGTCACCCTGTCCCCACAGTAACCCCATCCTCGTCCCCATGGTCACCCTGTCCCCATGGTAACCCCATCCTCATCCACACTAACTCCATCCTAACCCTTGATAACTGTGTGTGTGTGTGTGTGTGTGTGTGTGTGTGTGTGTGTGTGTGTGTGTGTGTGTGTGTGTGTGTGTGTGTGTGTGTGTGTGTGTGTGTGTGTGTGTGTGTGTGTGTGTGTGTGTCCTCCCAGTGTGTGTGTACGTGAACAAGCAGGGTGACTGTGGCCCCCACCTGGACCGGAAGCAGGTGCAGCGCCTCCCGGACCACTTCGGTCCGGGTCCGGTGAACCAGGTCCTCCAGCAGGTGGTCCAGTCCTGCGTGGACTGCTCCTACCAGCCCAAGCTGCTGCTGTCGGCGCTGCAGACCCACTCGGGGTCCGGGGAGGTGGTCCGAGGTATGAGCCCCGCCCACCCGGCCCCTTCTGACTTTGTGTTCACACCAAAAGACACATTTTTCTCCTGGTCGCGCTGTCACCAAAGTTTTGTCGCGCAATAAATCATAATCTGTTGCTGTGTAGTTATGGCAGACGAATTTTGTCGCGCAGCAAATTTTGTCGCATCTTTTGCCCGCCAACGGTGCCATTATGCCATTGTGCCATTATATTATATATATCGTATATATTATATTATATTATGTAGATATTTATATATTATATATAGAGCTCCGGGAGTCGCAAACGGCAACAATCACTTTCTCCTCCAAGCTGCGGTTCACTGCGGAGTGCAGGGAACGGTTGGCCCGGCCGGTTGAACGCTGATTGGCTGTTTTACGTTACTTCACCCAGGGAGTGAACGCTGATTGGCTGTCTCACGCGAATGCCGCGGCAAAGTTGAAATATTTCAACTTCAGCTGAATTTGTCACACTGCAAATCCTTGTGATTGCGCTCTTTGTATCTTTTGACTTTGTATGTAATCGTGTCGCGTTGTTGCGTTTGGTGTGAAAACACAGTGAGGGTACTGGGGCGGCATGTGGCTCAGGAGGTAGAGCGGGTTGGCTGGTAACCTGAAGGTTGTTGGTTCGGTCCCCAGCTCCTCCTAGCTGAGTGTCGAGGTTTTGCTGAGCGAGACGCCTCACCCTGACTGCTCCTGACCAGCTGGCTGTCGCCCTGCATGGCTGACTCCGCCGTCGGTGTGTGAATGTGTGCATGAATTGTTGAATGTGAAGTATTGTAGAGCGCTTTGTGCGGCCACTGGTTAGAAAAGTGCAGTATAATGCATAACCGACGGTGGAATCAACCACGTAAGGCGACAGCCAGCCATGCCGCCCTCTAACTATCAGTCTGTCACTGACCGGTCTGTGGGATCTGTCCTGGGGGGTAAGCTGCAGTGCGGGTCACTAACAGCTCTGTGGGGGTCTGTGATGGGGTGTGTGCTGCAGTGCGGACGGACGGCGGCGTGTGTCTGGTGAAGCTGCCCTCGGCCTCCAGCGCCTCCTTCGTGCTGCGCTTCCTGGAGACGGTCTGCCTCCACCTGCAGGGGGACAACCTGTTCAGCAGCCAGCCCTTCAGGACCTACCAGTCAGGTACCGTCGCCGGCCTGGTCCTCGCCGCTTAGCATGAGGCTAGTTAGCATGGTGCTAGTTAGCATGGTGCCTCACTGTGTTCCATTGAGAGATAGTTAGCATAGTGCTACCCTGTGTTCCAGTGAGAGACGGTTAGCATAGTTAGCATAGTGCTAGTTAGCATTGTGCTCTGCTGTGTGTTCCAGTGAGAGATGGTTAGCCTAGTTAGCATTGTTCTAATTAGCATTGTGCTCCGCTGTGTTCCAGTGAAAGAAGAGGTGCTGGAGGCCCCGTCTCTGCCCCAGCGGCCCGGTAAGCGCGGTCTGTCGGGGGTCTCCCCACCATACACTGCCTCCCTCTCCCCCAAACACCTCTGCAGCGACACCCACCCCTCAGAAGGTAGGACACACACACACACACACACACACACACACACACACACACACACACACACACACACACACACACACACACACACACACACACACACACACACACACACACACACACACACACACACACAATTCCAGGTCTAACTGAGTCCTGCCCCCCCAGCAGAGACCCTGCCCCCCGGTGACGGCGGCCCACTGAAGGAGGCGTGGTTCATGGACTCCGCCTCCGGCTCCATGACCCCTTCTACCCCCCGCCCCCACGCGGACTACCACCCCTTCTACCCCCGCGGGGGGGCGGCGCTCCGCCGGTCCTCCTCCCACCCCCCAGAGGCCGCCTCCTCCACCGCCCTCCGGAGGGTGGAAGGTACGCAAAGAAAGGGTTGTTATTATGGGATGTTCCCATACCGATTGTGGGGGCGGCATGTAGCTCAGGAGGTAACCGGAAGGTTGCTAGTTCGATCCCTGGCTCCTCCTAGCTGAGTGTCATGGTGTCCCCTGAGCGAGACGCCTCACCCTCACTGCTTCTGACGAGCTGGCTGTCGCCCTGACTGCTTCCGACGGTGTGTAAATGTGTACATGAATCGTGAATGTTGGTGATAGATAACATAGTGCTACCCTGTGTTCCAGTGAGAGATGGTTAGCATTGTGCTACGCTGTGTTCCAGTGAGAGATGGTTAGCATTGTGCTAGTTAGCATTGTGCTACCCTGTGTTCGGAACGCACCTAAAGAGTCTGCCATCCCCCTCAGCCGCCAGCTCCACCACGGGCCCCGAGCCCCAGGTCCCTGAAAGGGAGGGGCCCCTGGGGGCCAGCCGGAGCCCCGCCTCCTGGTCCATCCTGGAGGTCATGCAGTTTGTGAGGGAGGCGGACCCTGCGGCGCTGGGGCCCCACGCCGAGCTCTTCAGGAAACACGTGAGTTTGAGAGAGGGTGTGTGTGTTTTAAGCTGCTTTCACATATGGACGTGCATCCGTCTGTTCTCCGTCTATTCTACGGAGGTGCCGAATATGTGAATGACATATCCTGACGTTGGAGGAAATGCTAATTACCTTGTGTGAATGAGCAGTAGGATGTCGGCATTTCACACCAGTTGAGTGGGCGTGTTGATGACGCTTCGGTCTACGTTTGCATGTCATTGATTGGCACCCACACCCTAATCGATAACCAGCCTATTGCCTTTTGTTTGCTGAATGGTTTAAAAAATATTTATATTATTATGTTACACCTTTCCTGCTGTCGGCTCCCAGACCATAGTCGAGGAGCACAGAAGCGACGTTCCGCTCCGTCGATTCTCTCGGGAGTAACGGCAGTGGGTCTGCTTATAGGTTTGAATATGGTCGGAATGAAGCGGCCACCGATTATTGACAGGCTGTGTACTTATTCTTAGTTTCACTAACTTTACGATTCGATTGATGCGGATGTTGTGGATGCAACTGAATATATGTATCGCTGCAGCAACATTTAACATGATAAGTTCTGCCTGTTTTGCCTGCATGCTGTCTGCGGTCAAACCAAAACAAAACCGATCCCGCCTCTTGCGACCCTATGTCATATCCCGCCCCTTGCAAGCCTGCCCCCCTTAAGCAGCCGGAGATTCTACTGACACCGATCTCCGCATATCGGGCATCAAGTGTGAATAAGTGTGAATGACCCTCACGGTCGAACCTCCTGCTCCACAAATGTGGAGAAAAGACGGAGGTCATATGTGAAAGCAGCTTTAGAGTTTAACGTTGTTCTTTATGTTAGGTTATTTTAGGTTCTTTCTGTTCTGATTCTTTGTGGTTCTTAAAGTTCTGGTTCTTTAAATTCTGATGATTCCTTCTGTTCTGGTTCTTTGGAGTTCTTCATCTTGTGGTTCTTCATGTTGTGGTTCTCCATGTTGTGGTTCTCCATGTTGTGTCTGCATGGTTCCTCATGTTGTGGTGCTTTGTGGTTCTCCATGTTGTGGTTGTGTGTGTGCGTGGTTCCTCATGTTGTGGTGTTGTGTATGTGCGTGGTCCCTCATGTTGTGGTTGTGTGTGTGTGTGGTTCCTCATGTTGTGGTGTTGTGTGTGTGCGTGGTCCCTCATGTTGTGGTTGTGTGTCTGCATGGTTCTTCATGTTGCGGTTCAATGTTGGTGGTTGTGTGTGTGCGTGGTTCCTCACGCTGCGCTGTGTGTGCAGGAGATCGACGGCAAGGCGCTGATGCTGCTGAGGAGTGACATGGTGATGAAGTACATGGGGCTGAAGCTGGGCCCCGCCCTCAAGCTCTGCCACCACATCGAGAGGCTGCGGGGGGGCAAGCCCTGACACACACCAGACGGTCCCACACCTGGGCCCCACCCACACACCTGGGCCCCGCCCTCAATCCTGACACACACCTGACAGTCACACACCTGGGCCCCGCCCACACACCTGGGCCCCGCCCTCAAGCCTGACACACACCTGACAGACACACACCTGGGCCCCGCCCATACAGCTGGGCCCTGTCCTCAAGCCTGACACACACCTGGGCCCCGCCCTCAAGCTCTGCCACCACATTGAGAGGCTGCGGCAAGGCAAGCCCTGACACACCTGACCTGACCCTCATCTGCCAGCACACACACGCCCCCACGCTCCTGCAGAGCCAGGCCAGAGCTCCTCCTCCTCCAGGAGGAGCAGGAGGTGAAACAGACATTGACCTCCTCTGCGGCCCACCCTGCCCCACCTGACGGGCCGTCCCAGCGAACACAAGACCCCCTGCGGTGTTTAACGACGGACACCCTGGAGGGACCCGGTTCCACGCCCAGAGAGTTTGATTATGGAGGAAGGAGGAGCCCTCCTCCTCCTGCTCCTCCTCCGTTAGGTCAGTGTGTCTCTCTGCCTTAACGAGGTCTCTTCACTCCGTTCCTCTCGTTAAGCTGATCTGGACCACGCCCGCCCCCCTGCTCACAGCCTGCTGCTGGGACCAGGGTCTGGTCTAGAGAATCCCAGGTGGTCCCAGATTCTCCAGACCAGACCCCAGGTCTGACCCCTGTGGGGGATTAATTTATTTTAGTATGGATTGTTACAGACCTTTTAAAAAGGGCTTCATTAAGAGTTTTACCAGTCCTGACCTCTGACCTCTGAGTGCCCCCGTTGACCTTTCACCTTCCTGGCCTCGAGTTCCACACGTCCATGGGTTCACCCTAGACCCCCACCATACCTTGTACATTTTGTAGAAAGTAAATATTTTAAAAGATGCCACGTATATACGTTCTATATGTATGATGTGTTTATATAAAGACGTAGGGGACGATGGAGTCCTACTGCGTTCTGAACGAGATGGCCTTCCTCTACTTTGGTCCGGTCTCAGGGGGAAGAGGTCTTCGTTCTGTATCGTTTGGTACGTAGAACGCGTTTGGCTTCCTCCTGGGACCTGACCTGGCGTGCCATATGATATGCAACACAGAATCCAGTGCTGTTAACCAGAGCGTCTCTGACACATGTCTCGTACGCGGCGAATGTCACCTGTTCATGATCTTGTTTGTAACACCAAAGAAATGTCATGCGTTTTATGATGTTGAATATTTTCTATTTTATAAATGCGCTAAAAGAGGTTTTGTTTTTTGTGTCATCTTGTGTTTGTTGGGGAGCTGAACCTGTCTGCACCACGGCTCTGGTTTCATCCCCGTGTAGTTTGACTGCTGACCAGGTGTTCATGAATCAAATATGAATGAGCTGTCAGGACGTGTGTTGACAGCTCATGTTTCTGGGACCGCTCTAAGCAAGGGGTTCCCAACCTTTTTTGGGAGGATGGGTAGTACATTTTAATGCTTTCATTTTAAGATGCATTATTTTTGTCAGTTTTTCAAGATGGTTTATTTGTCATATTCACAACAGCAATGAAATGCCTCTCAGGCTCCCTTCAACAATGCAATAATATATAATAATACAATTTATGGGAAAGACAAAAGTCTCCTGAGACTCGTACAGCCTAAGTTATGAAATATTTCAAGGCCCGGTTCTAACGGGTCCATGGTCCGGGTCCGTTCCGGGGACCGGGGGTTGGGAATCGCTGGTTTCAGCGACGTGTCGTTCTCTGGTGTTGATGACGGATCGGACAACCACTTGGTTCAAACATCTTTATTAAACAAACGGACAAGTCAACCGACATGACAGCAGCCAGCCTTCTGATCACATCAACCAGATTATCCTCTCATCAAAACTCAAGGCAGGTTTTTGTTTTAGTTTCTTAAGAAGTCACGTTAAAACCTTTTCTGCGTTTATCTTCCGATTGGCGTTAAATACTTTGAGAAGACGTGTTTGGCTGATTTGATTTGACTGTATATTAAAAACGACGCAGGAGGGAATCTCCCCTCCCTTCATGGACAAAAAGTGCAAAATGATAAATAAACTAACCCACAACACTCACTGAATCACACAACGTTCATGAATTCTAAGATAGAAAAACATTAAAAACAGTAGAAATAACAAAACTATTCAAAATTTGGTGTATTTACAATACACTTCTTATAAGAAGACAATAACCGTTTGTATTCATAAAACCCAGAGCCAGGACACTGCCCTGGTTTATAACCTTGTCTTAATCATTTAAAGCAAAGCGAACTTAGCCATGTTGACTACACTCCAGATTTCATTCAAACCGCTGTTTTGATTTAGATTTTGTCAATGACTTGAGCCAATAAGATTTGTTTTATAGTAGTTTCTAGCATAAATCATAAAGCACCCTGTTCAGCCTGATTTAGATTTTAGATTTTTCTCTAACTATTGGACCAGTCAGTCTCTGCTCTAAGAGCACATTCATAATACACTTCAAACACTGCACATCTCCAACAGGACTCAGCAACATCTCCCTCTGACCTAAGAACTCTTTCAGGGTCGTAAGGAGCGTCCTCAGCACCTAGCTGCTTCAAAACCACCGTCTCACAGTAGAACAGTGCTTCACAAGAATGCAAAAGCGTGATTAATACAATTATAATAAATAAATTATCAATACAAAGAATCGTCCTTTGTTTCTAGTGCCAAGTCGTCCAGGCAGATCCTCTGTGACTGCGTGTCAGGACCGGAGCTGAGCTCTCCAGACCTGAAGATACTAGCACCCCCCGCCAGTGTGAGGGACACAGAGTCTCCCCCTCCTCACCCTGGGGGACACAGAGTCTCCCCCTCCTCACCCTGGAGGACACAGAGTCTCCCCCTCCTCACCCTGGAGTGACACAGTCTCCCCTTCCTCACCCTGAGGGACACAGAGTCTCCCCCTCCTCACTGTGGAGGGACACAGAGTCTCCCCCTCCTCACCTCGAGTCTCCCCGTCTCCCCCCTCACTTCCTGGGGAGGAACGCTGCCAGCCGCTGCTTCTTGATCGGCACGAGGTGGATCTCCTGGGCGCTGACCTTCTTCAGCTTGATGGCTCTGTTCTTGGTCAGCTTCCTGTTCACCGAGTCCTGCTGCTCCCCCTGGGCGCGGGCCGCCGCCCCGCACAGCTGCTGCAGGGTGGGCCCCCCCCCCTGGGTGCCGTCCCGCTTGATGGAGAAGTTCTTGGTGGACACCCCCGACAGACCCTTGATCTTCCCGCAGAGGATGGCGGGGATGGCGTCCTTCACCGACACGATCACCTTGGCGGTCTGCGAGGAGCCGACCAGCTCCAGCTTCCCCGCGGTGCCAACGAGGGCGCCGTCCCGCCCCAGGGTGCCCGACCCCCCGGCCCCGCCCTCCACCAGCCACTTGTGTTTGCGGCTGAACTCCAGCGACGCCGCCAGGCCACTCAGCAGCTTGGAGTCCACGCCCCCGGAGCACTCGACCGGCCGTAGGACGCCCAGTGACAGGGCGGCGGTCCCGCTGTCCTGTGTCGCCCGCAGGGTGAACAGCCGCTCCCCCTCGCGGGGCGGAGTGCAGCGCCGCACCCCGGGCACCGACAGGTCCAGCACGTCGTCCTGCAGACACGGGGGCTCCTGCTTGGGCTGGAGGGGGCAGGTCCGCACCGAGAGGTCCAGTGCCTCTCCCTCGGTCGGGGGCGGCGAGGACGGGGAGGCGGCGAGCGACCGGGCCAGAGGCGAAGGTCCGGCGGTGTCGGAGGGCGATGGCGAGGGGAGGTCTTTGGCGGTCTGGGTGCCCCGGGTCACCGTGCAGACGGCTCGAGGCACGCTGCCCTTGGAGTCCTCGGCCGAGGGGACGGGGATGGGGAGCGGGATGGGCAGGGGCACGGGCAGAGGGATGACCACCGGGTACGGGACCAGCAGCGTGGCCGGGGGCACCAGCGGGGCCAGGGGCGAGCTGTACGGATGCGACCCCGGAGGAGGGGGAGGGGCAAAGAAGGTGGCATTGGCGAAGGAGTCGGCCGGTGCCTGGCCTGGACTCGACTGGAACGACGAGGAGGTGGTCTGGGACGAGAAGAGGTCCTGGAGGAGGGCGGCGAAGGCCGGGTTCTGGAGCAGCGAGAGCACGTTGGCGTCCTGGAAGTGGCCCCCCCCTGAGGGCTTCTGGTCGAGTGCGGGGGGCAGGCCGAAGGACAGCGCGGCGTTCTGGATCAACATGTTGCTCTGCAGCGGGAGGCCCTGCAGTGGGAGGCCCTGGGGCAGCAGGCCGGAGCCCAGGTGCTGGAGCAGCTGCTGGTCCAGGACCAGGGGCAGGGAGACTGGGCCCTGGCTGGTCAGGAAGCAGGGCGACGCCCCCATCTGGCCCAGCGGGGGGCCGGCTGCCCCCGCCATCTGCAGGTGGATGGGCAGCATGAGGGGCCCGTCCCCCAGGCAGAAGGGCTGCAGGACCCCGGGCCCCCCCACCTTGAGGGCCATGCCCCCCTGGCTGGCCGAGGCGGCGGGGGAGGGAGGGGTCTCCACCTGGGCGGGCGGGGCTCCTCCCTTGGTCGGCCCGCTGGGGGAGACCTCCCAGGAGTCTGCGTCCTCCACCTTCCCAGTTGTTTCCTCTCCGTTGCCACCGCCGCCGTCGGTCTGGGGGTTCGCCATGGTTACTGGAGAGTCGGGGTTATCGTGGTTCACTGGAGTGGTGAGAGGGAGAGCTCAGAGGCCGCAGGCTGTTCCCATCAGAGTGTTATCTGGAACAGAGCAGGCGGCTGTTACGCAGGGCTGGGATGGAACATTGTTTACACTCAGGGCATTCAGCAGACGCTTTTACCCTGAGAGACTTACAATCAGTACATTTGTCTGAAGAAGGAGAAACAACAATATATCTCTGTTGGTACAGTAAGGATGTTCATAGAACCAAGTGCCAACAATCACTAGGTTAACCCATTCCCCCCATACACTCCTACCTGTTCAGGTGAGAGTAGACCCCTTAATGAGGGCCCCTCCTACCTGTTCAGGTATGAGTAGACCCCTTAATGAGGGCCCCTCCTACCTGTTCAGGTGTGAGTAGACCCCTAATGAGGGCCCCTCCTACCTGTTGAGGTGTGAGTAGACCCCCTAAAAGGGCTACATCTGATCAGGGAGGGGTGAACTGTTCCCTGTACAGGTAAATGTTTCTCTCAACGTAATAACGGAACATGCACTCCCTACAACCAATAGGAGGGACAATCAACCAACAGCAACAAAGTGCAAGAGACAGCAGGAATGCCAAGATGTCATCAATCAATATCGATCATCAATCAAGGAATTGTTCAGACTATTGAATGTTAAGTATTGATTATGCTAATATCTCTCTCTCTTTCCCTCCCTCACTGTCTCTCTCTGCCTCCATCTGTCTTCTAAACTAAAACGTTGTCTCTACCGTAGTTGCTATATAGTACTGTACTTCTTGTTCATAATTTCCTAAACATTGAATCAAACCTGGACATTAAACATGGCAACACGGCCCATGGAGATGGTTGTGGTTCAGCAGGCTGAGTCTGCTGGGTCTCAGAGAGGACCAGACATGAGGCAATGAGCTGAACTCCAGAACATCAGAGCAGGGGACGGAGACGTCAGCACCACGTGGTCGCAAGACACGGGACAATAGGAGCAGTAAGCAAGGAGGAGGAGGAGGAGCAGGAGGGAGAGGGAGAGGGAGAGGAGAGGAGAAGGAGGAGGAGGAGGAGGAATATGCGGAGGATCTAAAGGTCATCACCCTGACAACCTTCCACTCCAGTGAGCCCTCTCCACCCTTGCATGTCAACACGGCGTCTTCTAGGAGACCACCTTCACCAGTCGGCTGCTGCCTCACGTGACGCGGATCAGGGCCAAGAGAGGGGTCCCAGCGGACCAGACCCAAAGGGGGTCCCAGCGGACCGGACCCAGAGGGGGGTCCCAACGGACCGGACCCAGAGAGGGGTCCCAGCGGACCGGGGCCCAGAGGGGGGTCCCAGCGGACCGGCCGCTGCTGACTCAATTAGCCACTTTTTTTAGTGGGGGTCCAACCGAGAGCGGAGCCGAAACGAGGACACCGTGAGGATGAAACAATGGACCGGTATGACAGAATGACACAACACAACACAATGACACAACATAACATGATACAACACAACACAATGACACAACACAACATGACACAACACAACACAATGACACACCACAACACAAGGACACACCACAACACAATGACACAACACAACACAATGACACAAGACAACATGATACAACACATCATGATACAACACAACACGCACAATGACAACACAAAGACTGTGTGGACCAGGTCCTGTGTAGACCAGCTCCTGTGTAGACCAGGTCCTGTGTAGACCAGACCGCCCCCTGTCTCCCGGTCTGGTTGCCCCAGACCTCCATTTGAATCCTGGAGGTTCAGATGGAGGGTCATGGATCTGAAACGCCATCTATTCGACCTCACACGCGAGACCCCCCCCCCCACCCCCCCTCAGACGCACCGACGCGTCTGCTTGTGTCTAATGATGGGGATAGGGGGTCCGAGACCAGCTCCCTGCCGTAGACCAGCACCTCTACGCTGCTGAAGCCCCAGACTTCCATCTGAACCACATTCACCCTGCTCACATGCAGACCCCCTCCTCAGACGGACTGACGCGTCTGTTTGTATCTAATGATGGTGATGAAAGGATGACGGTACCAGCCTACATGTGTGTGTGCGTGAGTGTGTGACCGACGTGCCTGACGCGCATGTCCGCGGATAATTCGGACATTCTCCGTATTAAAGACATCAAAGCGTTCCTCACCTCCCGGTCCGACGCGCAGGTTCGAATCCCTTCATGACAAAAACCACCACGTCAAAGCAGAACCCTCAGACGCACCCGGACGCTCCTGGAGAGGGCTGATGAGGAGCGCGTTCACGTCCCGGCGGGGACGCGCAGAGGCAGGAGCTGCGCGCGCAGCCCTAGACTGATAACGGGCCCGCCCTCCCGGTTTATAATCAGCCAGGATCAGCCAGGCGGCGCTTTGATCCGTCCGCGTCCGTTTTCCCGTCATGGATCGCATCCCGTGGATGGTACCACTAGCGCTAGAACACTTTACACGTACACTTTATCACTATGCACATTGGCACTGCTTTAGTTTTTAAATATTTTTATTTTTAATTATCTTATTGACTTTATCTTATATTGTTGCTGCTATGTGGCTGTGGAGGAACCAAGCCTAATAACTGTACTCTTGTGTACTTTTACAATAAGATGTATTAAAAGTACCTCTGATTGTGAATCGGATCCCCGCGGGCTAAGCCTGTTTCACACACACACACACACACACACACACACACACACACACACACACACACACACACACACACACACACCAACATCATGATGTGCAGAACGATTCATAAGACGGACTACATTTATTAAGACAAGACAGAAGGCTTCTTTATTGATCCGGGAGTATAATAAATATCCAATCATCCCCTTTGTGCAGTGATACGTGCTGTGGTGGCTGATGTGGGAATAATCCTCAATAATCAGGTTGTGAACAGGATGTCATGATGGTGGAGTGAGGGGGTGAGGGGGTTATTGTATGGCTGGCTGGGGGAGGGGTGGGGGAGAGAGGAGTGGAAGGGGTGATGTCGGGGGAGCAGCTGTAGACGATGGGGAGGGCTCTACGGCCCTGGGGGCCCCAGGCGCGGCACTATCACCCCCAGCCAGCCTGTGGCCTCGCTATAGGGGCCCCACATTGTTCTGCTAGGAGGCTCCTTCATAACTATATCACACACACACAAACACACACACACACACACACACACACACGCACCAATGAACACACATACGCACACACATGCACGCACGCAGGCAGGCAAACACACACCCACCCACGCACAGCCATAGCACACACGCACACACACACACACACACACACACACACACACACGCGCACCAATGAAAGATGCATTAGATTCACAGATGGAAATCAGGTTTCAGACAAACAGAATGATGTTTAAATGAGTTAAATAATTGTGTTTCTCCATAGAAGAGGTCTGCATGGTGACTGTGTGCTGGCCTATAACACACTGCCTATTATAATATATTACTATTATAATATAATAACACAGCCTATTATATGTATAATGTATATATATATATATATATATATTATAATAACACATCCATAGTACTAATGATGATTATTATAACATTGTGTTTTCATATCATGCCTTTCAGGGGAACTAAAGATGCTTTGAACATCAGAGACAACAAATGTTTAACAAGGGAACAATTCAGGGTAAAATAGGTTTATATATAATCTATATTTATATAGTTTATATATATTAAAGAGCTGTGCACGTTAAACATGTGTAGAAGCACACGTCATTAGATGAACACATGAGACCTTTGTCCTTGAAGCTTAAAAACATCTACACTGAGGGGGAGGAAAGACCTTCAAACTATCATCTGTCCCGCCAAGAAAATACAGTCACTATAGATCTAGAACAATAACATACACGTTAGTTTATAGATATAGAACAATAATATATATATGTAAGTGTACAGATATGGACTTTGATCTGATATACAGTATTTTGTTATATTAGGCCTAGTACTCGTTTTGAGTTGAACGGTTGAGTGATTTGGATGTAATGTACAAGTAAACCTCAGACCAGAACTAAAGATTAGATCAGAATGTTCCCAGTCAAAACAAGACGCGTGTGTCTGGGTTCAATGCCCCTCTCCAGCCTTGACTCAAGTGTTCTGCCTCGCCGTGTCCCGTCCTGGTCTCTCGTTCACCTACAGCGCCGCCCAGTGGCCGCACGCTATAACTACACGTCAGCGTTAAAGACTCGAGCAAACGTGGGGTGGCATGAGGCTCAGGAGGTAGAGCGGGTTGGCTGGTAACCGGAAGGTTGCTAGTTCGATCCCTGGCTCCTCCTAGCTGAGTGTCGAGGTGTCCCTGAGCAAGACGCCTCACCCTGACTGCTCCTGACGAGCTGGCTGTCACCCTATGTGGCTGACTCCGCCGTCGGTGTGTGAATGTGTGCATGAATGGGTGAATGTGAGGCAGTAGGATTGTAAAGCACTTTCTGTGGCCACTGGTTAGAAAAGCGCTGAATAAATTAAAGTCCATTTACCATTTAACGTTGTTCTTTTTTCGTTTGTTTATAGACTTTGGTGACCAAATATCTGTTGAACTCTCTTAAAAACCAACATAAACGTGTAAAAAACCCACTGAAACAATTACGATTACAGAAAGCAAAGTTTGGTTTTTCAAAGCAGTCACATTTATTGTCATCTTTATACATTTTCTAAACAACCGTTTGTGTCGATTGTTTGATAAAATCTGCCATGGAAATTTCTTGAATGCTTACTAAAAATAAATACAGGACAACATGTAGCACTGCTCAAAAATATACAGTTTTAAAATCAATGTAAACTTTAAAAACAATTACTTACAAAAAAAAAATCAACAACTTTTGCAGCAGTTTCAAAAGTCATGTATTTACAAGTTTGTACAAAAACAATAGAAAAACTTGTGGTGTGAATTCAACTGAAGCGTCTCGTCCAACTGAAACAGTTTTCTCGTACCGAAAGTGATGATCTAGTGTAACTTTAGCGTTTGTCGTCCGAACTCTAAACCACGCCAACGAAAGACACTAACACTAAACCAGTACGTCGAAGGACTTCAAGAATCTACTCTGATTATTCATCTAAATCATAAAAATAATAATATTCTCCAGGGAACCGCGTGATAAATATCCCAATGAGAAACAGCGACAAAATAAAGGTTCACAACAACAATAACCACTGGATCAGTGCAAAAAGTCTCAGTACATGGATTAGTGGAATGGAGCCTGGCTCTGTGTACCATCTGTACCATTACAGATACAGCTGTGCCATTACAGATACAACTGTACCATTACAGATACAGCTGTACAGATAACTCCAGTACCAGGGGCCTGTATTGTTTCCGGTACCATGGGCCTGTATTGGGTCTGGTACCAGGGGCCTGTATTGGTTCCAGTACACCCTACCAGTACCAGGGGCCTGTATTGGTTCTGGTAACAGGGGCCTGTATTGGTTCCGGTACCAGGGGCCTGTATTGGTTCCAGTACACCCTACCAGTACCAGGGGCCTGTATTGGTTCCGGTACCAGGGGCCTGTATTGGTTCTGGTAACAGGGGCCTGTATTGGTTCCGGTACCAGGGGTCTGTATTGGTTCCAGTACACCCTACCAGTACCAGGGGCCTGTATTGGTTCTGGTAACAGGGGCCTGTATTGGTTCCGGTACCAGGGGTCTGTCTTGGTTCCGGTACCAGGGGCCTGTCTTGGTTCTGGTACCAGGGGTCTGTATTGGTTCTGGTACCAGGGGCCTGTCTTGGTTCCGGTACCAGGGGCCTGTATTGGTTCCGGTCACCGTACCAGGCAGAGGATGCTGCTCATCCTGTGTGGTGTGTATTCAGTACGTCAGCGTTCTGTGAGGTGGAGTGAAGCTAGCAGACATTCAGAGAACCGTCTGCTAGGTAAACCGTGTACAGTGTTCTAGACATCTGTTTAAACCACAGGAACACAGCGGGACTACAGGGTCCAAGGGTTCGTACCGTCATGTGACCAGGGAACAGCTCCTACTAAGAACATGTGGTGATAGTGTATAATAACATAAATGGTCATGTGTTTTAGCTTATGATTACTTATAAATTGCTTTTAAATAGCATGTATTCCTTTCACCAGAACCAGTGTCTTTGTATTGCTAAGTCCTCTCGCATCAAGTCTCTTGATAAAATAGTGTTTTAAAAATATGTGTATATCATCTTGATCTTCGTCAAAAGATTGCATATTTAGGTTTAGCTCTCAGCCAATTAGAAAGACAAGTCAATAGTTTTAACATTTCAATTTCTGAGAGTATTCGCTACAAAGAAATATAAACTTCAATTCCAAATCCATCACGTTTTTTTGTATAGAAATCCTCCACTCTCAGACCAGACCGTCAACCAATCACAGCGGACCTCCAAACTACTTTCAAATGACATCAACATCGTTTATAACACTGACTCAGAATAAAACTCTTAAAAACATACCCACTCTCCCTCCTCTCACCCACTCTCCCTCCTCTCACCCCACTCTCCCTCCTCTCACCCCACCCTCCCTCCTCTCACCCCACCCTCCCTCCTCTCACCCAACTCCAGTCTGCAGCCTCCGACGTTCTGCTAACATTCTGCTAGTATTCTGCTAAAGTTCTTATAATATTCTGCTAACATTCTGCTTACGTTCTGCTAACGTTCTGCTAACGTTCTGCTAACGTTCTGCTATAGTTCTGCTATAGTTATGCTATAGTTCTGCTCACGTTCTGCTAACATTCTGCTAGCATTCTGTTAATGTTCTGCTAGCGTTCTGCTTGCATTCTGCTAATATTCTTCTTTTTTCTGCTGTTTAAATTGTGCTTACAATTGGCTAAGTTTATGATAGCATTCTGCTCTTTTTCTTCAGTCTGTTCTATCGAGATTGTGAAGTCAATTTAGGGTTTGACAATTTACAAAAGAGGTACAGATCCCAAAGTATCTGTATATTCAGAACAGTTCTAAAGCTGACAAAGTGTACCTTTAGGTTCAAACCGCCGTACTGTAATTTACCCCTCATTATATATTTGATGTGTTATAAAAATAATGTCTTTAGAAAGTCGTTGCATAACTGGCATATTGCATAACATAGTAGCTGGGTGGTGGGGCATTCACAGAATACCGGTCCTTTGATAGAGTTTTTGTTCTTAAGTTTTGATGACAATTGGAACACTCTAAAATATAGATTTAATTTCCCTAATTCATCATTAATATTTGACAGTTGCTCACTGTCATTTAAAAAAGCTATCGTTCACTACCACTTTATAAACCGGTTCACTAGCCATCACAAAAAGGCAATTTATTTGTTCCCTACAGACCAGAGTGGAGGGGCACCGGGGAGGTCTGAGACTGTAGGAAGGGGGGGGAAGCAGCAAGGGTATGAGACTATAGGGGGTGGGGGGGGGGGGTCTCCTGACCTCACCCTGAGATGACCCCAGGAGAGCAGAGCCCTTCTGAGGGGTTCTGGGGCTGGAATGATGCTGCTGATGACCTGTTGGGCTCAACCCCAGCGGAGCGCTCCTCGTTCCCATCCCTGGGACCCGTTACAGCTGATAGGTCGGGAGCAATGGTCAAAGATCCCCGCTCCTAGCTGCCCCCCGAAGAGGGCCGGTCGTCGGGGGGGCTCCCGTCCGAGCCCTCGCCCTCGCCCTCCGAGATGGCCTGCATGGGTGCCGCAAAGAAGCGGCAGCGGGCGGCGTAGCGGCTGCTGGTGGCAGGCGGCGGGGCCCGGGGCCGCCCCCCCCCCCGGGCTCCCGGGGGCCCCGAGGGCGAGGCCTTGGGGGAGAAGCCCTCGGCGTTGGCCCGGGGCAGCGGGCTGAGGGCCGGCTCGGGGAACAGCACCCCCTGGAGCTGCTGCTCGAAGGGGGAGAGGGGGGAGGCCAGGGGGGAGAGGGGCTCGTCGTCCCCCAGCGGGTCCCCGGGGGCCCGGGGCCCGGCCGGGCTGCGGAGGATCTCGGAGGCGGACATGCGGTAGCTGGAGTCGGAGCGGCTGCCCTTGCGGAGCAGAAGAAGCTTGAACTCCTCGTTGGAGGTGGACGACTTCTTCACGCTGCGGTAGATAGGGCTGGGAGCCTTCTGCAGTGGGGGTGCGGGGGAGGCCGGCGGGGGCTGGGTGGGGGGCGGCGTCGGGGTGCCGGGGGGCGTCGACGCGGGGGCGGGCGACGTGGCCCCGGAGGCGGCCCCCAGCCGGCCCCGGACCCCCAGCTCAGCGGAGTCCCTGCGGCCCAACACCTTCCTCTTGGACCTGGGGAGGGAACACACAGCACTGGTTAACGACCACCAGAGGACAGGTTAACTAAGGACCATCACAGGACCGGTTAACTAACGACCAGAGGAGGACCTGAGGGAACACCACAGCACCAGTTAACTAACGACCACCAGAGGACGGGTTAACTAAGGACCATCACAGGACCGGTTAACTAACGACCAGAGGAGGACCTGAGGGAACACCACAGCACCAGTTAACTAACGACCACCAGAGGACGGGTTAACTAAGGACCATCACAGGACCGGTTAACTAACGACCACCACAGGACAGGTTAACTAAGGACCACCACAGGACGGGTTAACTAACAACCACCAGAGGACGGGTTAACTAAGGACCACCACAGGACAGGTTAACTAAGGACCACCAGAGGACCGGTTAACTAACGACCACCACAGGACGGGTTAACTAAGGACCAGAGGAGGACCTGGAGGAAGACGTGCAGGAGGCCGGGTGGTCCAGTTCCATAGACTTCTCTAGTGGTTCGAGGGCCTCCCAGTCAAAAGGTTCTGGGTTCCAACCCCAATGTCTGGGTCTGCCTGTGCATCCTAGCGCTAAGATACAGGGACTCCAGCCCCGGGGAGGGGGTCTGACCTCTCGCTAGAAGCAGTCCACAAGTTGCGTTGCAGACCCAGCTCCAGTGCTTCGCTCAACTACCTCAGCTGGACGCCTGGACGCCATCGCTGCGAGTGAGCAAAGGTCCATCATCACGGTCACAACTCTTCTCTGCTCTGGCACCGCGGTGGTGGAACGAGCTCCCTGCCGACGTCAGGACCTCAGAGTCGCTCAGAAGCTTCCTCAAAAGACTCAGGACTCATCAAGACTCCCGGTGTGTAGGCAAGGGTGCAGGCAGGGTGTAGACTCTGTGCCCCCCGGTGTGCGGGCAGGGCGGGCAGCTTACCTGTGTATCATGGCGAACAGGTCCTCGGTGGTCCGTGTTTTGGAGGGGGACTGGAACACGCTGTCGTCCCCCGACCGCGCCTCGTCGCTCGGCGATGACACCACGGGCGACGTCACGCTGTCCTCGCTCGGTGATGATGTCACGTTCCCGCTGGATGAAGAGCCTGTGGGAGGAGGAGAGGTTTTATGAGCTGAGAGTCTTCATCGTATGAAGGGCACCTCATCAGGGCCCTCCTACACACTTATTGTTTTATGTCCTGGCACTTAAAAACAGTACTTATCATGGTGTAGCGTCTTATCCTAGCTACCTCTGTTGTATACAGGGAATGGGTTAACCTAGTGATTGTCAGCGCTTGGCACTTTCTGTTCTATTAACGTCCTTACTGTACCGACGGTGCTATATATTTTTTTGTGATCAAGTCTTTTTCTTTTCTTTTCTTTACTTTAGGATTCACAACAGTACAGTCATAGAGGTCAGAGACACATAATCACCCCATTCACCTACTACCCCCCCCTCCCACCCACCCACCCACCCCAACCCCCCCCCATATCGCGATATATTGTTGTTTCTCTTTCTTCTGACAAACGTACTTATTGTGAGTCTCTTTGGATAAAAGCGTCTGCTAAACGCCCTGAATGTAATCGGAAATGTCCTTCATCATGACCTCGCCCACTCAAAGAGTTGAACCCCGAGAGACAGAGAGTTGTTCTACCGGACCTTTACTGGAGCCGTCTTCTGCATCGGGGGAGGAGCTCCAAGAGGAACCCATCGACTCGTCCTGTAGCCCCGCCTCCGGTCCCGGGCCGGGAGGGGAGCTCTCTGACGGACAGCTCTCTGACGGACAGCTCTCTGATGGACAGCTCTCTGACGGACAGCTCTCTGATTGACAGCTCTCTGATGGACAGCTCTCTGATGGACAGCTCTCACCCGGCGCCTCCTGGGTCTCAGCGGTGTGCTCCTGGCGGTAGGCCCGCGCCGGGCTGGTCATGCCCAGGTAGGGCGGCTCCTCCTCCTCCTCCTCCTCCTCCAGCCGGGTCTCTGGTGGGGGGGGCATCTCCTCCACTGAGCCCGGACAGAGGAGGTCCACGGCAGACCCTCGGGGCGTCTGTCCCTCGGGGTGACCCGACAGCCCGGGGCAGCCGTCTGCCTCGCCGCCCTGGAACGCGGTCCGACCTTCTGCGTCTGCCGGGGCGTGTCTGTCGATGACGTCACTGTGACACGCCCTCTCTGTGGCCACGCCCCCGGGGGCGGGCTCCTTCGAGGGGAGTGGCGGAAGTTTGTACGACTCCTGGAAGGAGCTGGGGACGAAGGAGGCGTAGATGGGATGACCTCTGACCTCGGAGGGCTTGCTGCCGGTCAGGGTGCTGAGGAGGCCCAGGGAGGGGGGGTCTCGGGGCGCGCCGTGGTTCAGGGTCTTCTCAGCGCGGGGTCTCTCGGGCTCCCTGCTGAAGGAGCGGAGCTGGATGGAGTGCAGCACGGTGGGCGTGATGGACATCAGGCGCATGGGGGGCACCTCCGACTTACAGGACCTCTCGGGGCGGCCCGAGCCCAGCGTCCTCTGCCTGTGGCTCTGCTTCAGGAGCTGCATCTGGCTCCTGAGGGCCAGCGCCGACGGGGCCGGGCTGGGCTGCAGGCTGCTGAGGTCCAGGTTGGAGGGGGGGATGATGGGCAGCTCCAGGGTGGTCTTAGAGGCGGACCCCTCGTCCCTGGAGGACCGGAACTGGAGCGAGGAGAGGGAGGACTTCCTCTCCGGGACCTTGGGCTTCCTCTTGGCGCTGGGCGGCGACAGCGGGCTGGGGAAGAAGGCGGTGGGGAAGGCGGCGGGGAAGGCGGAGGTGGGGGTCTCCGCCTGGCTGGAGTAGCCGCTGGAGGGGGACGCCAGCCCGGCCAGGGGGTCCGGAGACGGCAGCTTGGCCTCGGAGAACTCCCCCGAGGGCAGGGAGGGCGTGGTGGCCCTGGAGTCGGACTGGGAGCCCTGGGAGCCCTGGGAGCCCTGGGAGCCCGAGCTCTCCGGGGACTTGACGCACTCGATGACGGTGGTGCCAGTGGCCGTGCTGGAGTTGGACAGCGAGCGGTACGTGTCGGTGGTCTTCAGGTCGGTGAGCAGCCAGAGGTCGGCGTAGTCCGCCTGCACGGCACCGTCGTCCCTGAAGGACTGCGTGTCGGTGGACGAGTAGGACCCGGCGTCCTGCAGCCCCCCGCCGTCCTCCAGACCCCAGGCCTCCTCGGGGGGCTCCACCACCAGGGAGGGGGTCTCCGGGTTCAGCCTCCTCTCCTTGGACGACGACGCCGGCCGCTGCTGGCCGCACGAGACCCTGGGCTCCCTCGGCTCCGAGACGTTCTCCTCGCTGCAGATCTGCCGCAGGGAGGAGCTCCTCTGCGGCGGCGAGGGCTTGGCCCGGGCCTTCCGGAGTGAGAGGCAGCGGCGGTCGCGGGCCGGGCGGCCCCCCAGGTCCGGCGTGCCGCACTCGGACGCGGAGGCGGAGCCGTAGCCGTAGGGGAAGCTGCGGCTCTCCTTGAGGCCGCAGTCGAAGTGCATGGAGGTGTAGTAGCCCTCGGTGTCCACCGAGTAGTGCGACACCGCGTCCGCCTTCTCCGACGGCGGCTTGTCGCTGAAGCTGCTCTCGCAGGTGGCCATGCTGGTGAAGCTGGGGCAGCCCAGGCTGCCCTCCGCCCCCAGACTGTCCTCTGCCTCCCGGCTGCGCTCCGGGCTGAAGTCCCGGGGGGGCAGTGGCTCGGGGGTGTAGCCCCGCTCCCCCGCTCCGGGGGGCTCGCCGGCGTGGGGGTACCCCCAGTCGCCCTCACCGGTGGCGCCCAGCAGGGCGGCTTCCTCCAGGATGTCCATGGCAGCGGAGGAGAAGGAGCCGGTGCGCTGGGGGCGGAGCCCCGGGGGGTAGAGGTCCAGCGCCTCGTCGGGGGCGTGGCCGGCGGCGTTCAGCGACAGCTCCGAGTTGCAGTGGGAGGAGCCTGTGAGCTGTGGCGAGGCGGCCGGGGGCAGGGTCTCGGAGGTGTGGGAGGGGCAGGTGGAGCTGCTGCCGCTCCAGTTGCCGCTGGACGACTGGTGGTCCATGTGGGGGTCGTCCTTGGGGTCCATGGCGCCCCCCAGCGCGGCGGACCCCGAGTGCAGCGGGCTGCTGAAGGTGTCGGAGCTGGACGACATCTCGCCGCTTCCCATGTGGACGGCGCCGGAGTGGGCGCGGTCCAGCCATCCGTGCTGCGGGCTGGCGGTGTGCTGCTGG
>NC_140279.1:9914155-9920343 GCF_964030765.1 Micromesistius poutassou | reverse complement strand
GAGATAAGCAGCTGATTCTGAATGAACTCGTCTTCGAGATGGACGTGTTCTAACACATTTTTAGTCAATGAAATGTTAACACAACAGTATATATTTGACCATTTAATTTTGGAAATTTTAGGGGAAGCTGAGCTTCCCTTGCAGTCTTAGAGAAATCGCCACTGATATATACATTATATATTATGATGCTGTGTTAGCCTCAGAGGCTACCTGATGTTAGCACTCTCCGCGGTGTCAGGGTCCACCGCTGACACCCTGCCCACCGAGCACACCGGGGGACAGTTCTCCGACACGTCCAGACGGTACCGCGGCCGGGAGAAACGCGGGGGCTCGTCGGCGTCCAGGATCAGGACCCGGACCCCCGCCAGGTCCTTGAAGGGCCCCTTGCGGAGGAAGCGAGGGTCCACCACCGGGTTGGACACCTCCACGGAGAAGGAGTAGGAGCTCCGGGTCTCGAAGTCCAGCAGCTGAGGGAGAGAAGGTTCAGCTAACGTATCCTAGCCGAATGCTAAACTAATACTAAGCTAACACTGTGTATAATGTCCCATGCTAACCTAATGCTAACCTCACACTGTGTATAATGCCCCAAGCTAAGCTAACACAGCGTATACTTCCCCATGCTAAGCTAACACAGCGTTTACTGCCCCATGCTAACCTAACACAGTGTATGGTTAGATAAGCTAACATGCTAAGCTAACTGTGTATTCTCCTCATGCTAACCTCACAGCAGGCCGCAGGTGTAGCCCAGCCCTTCATCAAGACACCAACAACACAACAAACAAACAAAACATACTTCTGGATACTTTCTTAACTATCCAACAGCAACACTCTAAAGCCCTGACTGGGTCGTGGTCTGAACGCCAGTGCTCGTTCAGCTCCTCCTAATGCCATTGTCGTACGAACAACGGGACTATTTTTGGCTCAGCCCGGGCTGTTCCCGCTGTCGCAGTCGTGAAATGAGCATCCTCCGACAACACGGACGAACGCAATGGTACATATGTGGCCTATTATCTGCTCCGCTGCTTCTGTTCTTCCCACTCACTCATTCTTTTTTCAGTTTGCCGCACATCTCTTCTCTGTGAGTTCCTCTCGTCCTGGACTCCAGAAGCCCTCTAATCCAAACCTTTCAGGAGTAAGCTTGTTTGAAGCCGCGTACCTCTTCAGAAATGGTTCTGAATAGAGAGACGGGAACTATACTTCAAGGAGGAACCGAACACAGTCAACAGAATCTAATATTCCAGCACATTATGGGCCCATTGTTAAAACAAATTCAACATGTGCCTGCTCCTCATTGGCCCTCCAGGGGGTGAGCACACAGGGGGAGGTGGATGAGGAGTCGAGAACTACGGTGCATTTCCACCGGCAGATATGCTTGGGACCCAGGGCGGGGCGGGGTTTAAGCCGGACGGCGATAGCCACGGCAGCTACATAAGAATTGTGATCTCATAGCAGCCCGACGCAGTGTAGCCTGCTAATAAATCCAAGGAAAAAGAAGAATGCGCACAATGAACAAAGAGCAAGCAACAATGTAGGACGTCCAAGAAGGACGGCAAACTTTTGCGCAACATTTGTTGCATGTTTGACATGTTCAATAAACAAAGCTTTCCCTGTTGTCCAGAAATATGTCGCAGGTAATGTGTTTGTTTGTTATTATCCCCCTATCGCACGGAAGTGATTCTGTCGACCAATCGGACGGCATGTGTAGCTCAAACTTGCCGGGACCCTTTCAGGTGTCTCAGTACCTAAACGTACTGCGAGACAAGTATGGCTCAATACGGCTCAGTCCGGGTCACGACCACTTTTGGCTGTGGAAACACGACCCATGCCGCACCTTTGCAGACTGAACTGGCCCGCACCCTGCGGTGGAAATGCGCCACTAGTTCCACGTTGATGACTCAGAAAGGCTCTCTCCCTTCGATCTCAGTTTGACCGAGATGCAATGGGAATGTCTACAACAAAGAACTTTCGTTCAATTCGTTCATTGTCTTGTCAGACTTTCTTCATATCTAAAATCCAATAATGTCAGATGTTCTGTAACAAATCCACTCATGTGCAGATCATCTAAAATCTCTGTATCGCTCATCTAAAATTTTCTGTAACATCTCAGATCCTCTCTAACGTCTCAGATCTTGTTTGATCACAGGAGGGATGGAGGTCAGGCTCCTGATGGAGTCCCTGGATCCGCCCAGCCTGGGCCGTCTCCCACTCACCTTGTTCAGCACGATGACGGCCTCGCGGTCCCGGGCCGTGATGTTGAAGGTGTCTCCGGCGCCGTCCGTGTCCAGCAGGATGAAGTCCAGCTGGGCGTTGACCCCGAGGTCAGGGTCAGAAGCCGTCAGACGGCCCACCTCCACGCCCGGTGCCGCCAGCTCAGAGATGGAGAAGGTCCACGCACCTGAGGAGAAGCCGCCGGGGTGGACGAACGACACAGAGATCAGTTCAAACCGTCGGTCACCGAGGTCTACCTCGTCTCCTCTGCGTCACACCGGACCTCCAGAGCCTGAGAGTCTACGACACTACGCCGAGACACTGTGCAGATCTCTGGGAAGAGGAGCGCGGAGAAGAGTGTGGAGAGGAACGGCATGAACCCAACATGGTGGCTAGCGTGAACGTGACAGAATGAATAAATTATGTGAATGAATGAAATCCGCAGACTGTAGTGGGAGTCTGTAGCGATCAGAAACACACTCTCTCTCGTGGTTCCACGGAAGAAGTAAAAGGTCCTTACTGACGTTCTAAATCACCTCCAACCCCACAAATCAAACTGTTATGTGATGTCACTTGGGTTCTCTTCGCATCCATAAAAGCACTTAATCTCCAAACTCCTTGTGCCCCCAGGGACAATATTAGTGGAGCTCTGTCCCTATAATGCCCCCATTCCAGGAGCCAATCCATAATTCATCCAGCCACATCAATAGGTGTCTGGAGAACCAGGACCTCAGTGGATTTAAAGGCCTCGGTGGCATGTGGCTCACTAGCTAGAGCGGGTCGGTTGCTAGTTCGATCCCCGGCTCCTCCTAGCTGAGTGTCAAGGTGTCCCTGCGCTTCACCGTGACTGCTCCCGACGGGCTAGCAACCTTCCGGTTACCATCCAACTGGCTCTACCTCCTGAGCCTCGTGCCACCCGGTGCGTCTCCAGGGGCCTCCTGAGCCGGGCGGCAGAGAGCCCAGACGGAGAGCAGGGTGTGTGCCGTGTGAACACCGTGTCTTCATGGCGTCCCGTGGGTCTACGCGACGGTGCGGGTTCCACGACGGCTCTGATTTCAGTGTCTGTGCCGCAGCAGAGAACCAGTCTGACAGACACCACCGGAGAGCCTTACAGGAGACACGGTGCGTTTAGACGGGCCCTCCTTGCATCCAAACAGAATGCTAAATGAGGGTGATTTACATCAGTGCACGGTATTACAGTCAACGGAGTACACTACTGCCGTGAGGTTGTTGGCCGTGATTTATACAGTTATTTATCTGTGAATAAATAATGCAACACGTTAAAAAAAATATTGATATTTTCCTGTAGAGCTCCCTAATACAGAATATATATCAAAAGTCTGTGGACGTGTGTGTGTGTGTGTGTGTGTGTGTGTGTGTGTGTGTGTGTGTTTGCGAGTGTGTGTGTTTGTGTGTTTGTGTGCATGCGTGCATGCATGCATGTGTGTTTAGATGTATGTGTGTGCATGTGTGTGTGTTTAGATGTATGTGTGTGTGTGTGTGTGTGTGTGTGTGTGTGTGTGTGTGTGTGTGTGTGTGTGTGTGTGTGTGTGTGTGTGCAAAGTGCGCATGTGAGTCTGTGTATCGGTATGTTTTTATGTGTGAGTGTTTAAATATTCAAATGCAGCCCATATGGATGGGATGTCAGAGAGCAGAGTGGTAGAAACGGATGAAAGGATAATGGAGAGAGAGAGAGGGAGGGGGGGGGAGAGAGGGAGGAGGAGAGAGAGATGTGTGTGTGTCTCCCGACGAATGTGGGCAGTGATTCTACCCTCTATTGAAGCAGAAACAGAAGAACTTTGAGATGAAATATTGATAGAATACGGAGCAGGAGCAAATAAGAGCACAATGATGAAGCTTCCTCCAACCCCACGGCCCCTATAGGATCTCAAACCTCTCCAACGTCATCCGGTACCTCCAACATCTGTAACTTCTGTAACACCTCAGGGGATTTCTCAACCCGAGGATCAGCTCAGTCCATCTCACATCATCTCTAACATCTCAGTCCAATATATTTGTGCTCATAACAGGAATATTCCTGGCACTGTGTTAGATATCTGCACTTCAGAAAATAAATGAAATCCAAAATGGACCAAAGATATAATGAACAACAAAGTGATGTATATGACTGGGAATAATAAGCAGTGACCCCAGAATGCTGCAGGCACCACGTCGACATCACAAACCCTGACCAAAGACCATCCTAAAGCCATGAATATCTCATACTCATAATCCAACCATCTGTGTGTCTAATTTGCATCAGCACTAATGTACTGGAACTGTCCTTCCTCATATTTGGACAAAACCATGGCAACAAAGAGTCAACGACGCAGCGATCCCCGAACTAGCAAATCTCCAAACACAGACAATGGACAAAGATGAACATGATACCAGGAAATGATCTGATATATGATCCGATAGATGAACATGATACCAGAGATGATCTGATGATCTGATAGATGATCTGATGATCTGATACCAGAGATGATCTGAGAGATGATCTGATAGATGATCTGATGATCTGATACCAGAGATGATCTGAGAGATTATCTGATCCCAGAGAGATGATCTGATAGATGCTCTGATGCCAGAGATAATCTGATAGATGATCTGATCCCAGAGATGATCTGATGATCTGATCCCAGAGATGATCTGATAAATGATTTGATGATCTGATCCCAGAGATGATCTGATAGATAATCTGATGATCTGATCCCAGAGATGATCTGATGATCTGATCCCAGAGGGATGGATCCCATGAGCTCTTACTGCGTCTGAAGTGGGGAGGGTTGTCGTTGACGTCTGCCAGCGTCACGGTGACTGTGGTGGTCCCTGACAGCCCCCCCAGGTGCCCCCCCATGTCCTTGGCCTCCAGGACCACCAGGTACTCCTCCTGGGTCTCTCGGTCCATGTCCGCCACCGCCGTCCTCAGGACCCCTGGACCCCCAGGGAGGCAGACGTCAGCAGCGGCCCTCCTCCCTCCTCCCTCCTCTGGACCAGCAGCCAATCAGCTTCTACCAGAGGTCCACCACATCTCGTCTGGATTGGCTCCAACTCAGATAATTGGAGTGGCATTCCCTGATGTTAGGACCTTTCTTTTATGGATTCTGTTGTTTGGTGTTGCGTTGTGTGGTTTTTATATTGTATTGTATGGTAGTGTAGTCTATTGCATTTTTTTGTGTTGTTTCGTTTTTATATTGTATTGTATGGAAGTGTAGTGTAGTCTATTGTATTGTTTTGTGTTATTGTTGTGGTGTGTTGTTTTTATATTTAACAATTATTTGCGACAAAGTGAATAGTGAATTCCTAGCCCCCTTGACCTTCAGTCCCGGGAGCTATTCCCCACTATTCACGGAGACTGAGGTGACATTTTGCGATGAAAACAATATCCCATGTTTGAGATCTCAATCATGGGATATTGCCCAATATCCCGAGATAGCGAACCAATCAAATTGCGCCATCTTAGGAGGTTCACGTGTAGCATATACTAATGTATTAAATTGTTTTATATTGTATTGTTTTAAATTGTATTGATGATTGGCTGTCATAACCAGATCCTCTCTGGAATGAATAAAGTCTAATCAAATGTAATGTAATGTAATCTAATCCAGTGTAATGTAATGTAATGTAATATATTTTATCACAAAGCGTTTCCTCTCCCGCTCAGTGAGGATGTTTAGTGAGGAGGCTGAGGGCCTCATGTCCGCACCCAGCCTGTACCCCCCCCCCTCCCCCCCCCCTGCCCCCCGCCCCTGCTGGGACATGGACCCTCATTAGCATAAATCAGCATATCGAGCAGCGATGGGTTCAATCAACACGATTCATCCCAGATTGTGCTTGTGTCTGCGTTCCTCCCTCGCCTTCTCGGTCGAAGAGTTTTTCGGTGAATTTAAATTTCTGCACATAAAATGGTTCTATTGAAAAGTCGTACTTCAAAGAGAAGTCAACCATGAAACATAACGTGTGATTGCAGGCGGGGG
>NC_140279.1:9906655-9909155 GCF_964030765.1 Micromesistius poutassou | reverse complement strand
AGGTTCTCCCAGCATCATCATGGTGCTCTAACATCACAAGAAAGAAAAGCCTCCTTTTTATCACCCAGAAGAAACAGACACATGCTGCTGGTGTATGTGTGTGTGTGTTTTAGTGTGTGTGTGTGTGTGTGTGTGTGTTCTACAGTGTGGTTCTAGGTAGTGTGGTTCTACGGTGTGGTTCTAGGTAGTGTGGTTCTATGGTGTGGTTCTACGTTGTGTGGTTCTACGTTGCCTGGTTCTAAGTTGCGTTGTTCTACGGTGGCGGTTCTGGTTCCTACCCGTCCGATCAGCACGGGCTCCGGCCCCCTGTACTCCTCGATCACGAAGAACTGGTTCCACAGCCAGCTGCGGCGCCAGCGGCCGGCCGGGCGCCGGGGGGTGGGGCTCTGGAGCAGCTGCAGCGGGCCTCCCAGCTCCGCAGACGCCACCATGACCCACTTAGCCCCGCCCCCGGCCTTAGTGCCCGCCTGCAGACCGGCTGCAGCTGCGGCGTCCTCTCCTCTGGCCGGCGCCACAGCCCTCGCCGAGGGTGGGAGTCTCCCCGTCTCCATGAAGACGGTGGCCTGAGTCATCACGCCAGACATGTTCTGCTCTCTCCCGTCGTCCAGCGTGGTGGCCGACCCGTCTCCCGCCTCCAGAAGAGGCCGGTTCCACGTTCCCGCTCCCTCCAGAGAGGAGCCGTTGGAACCCGGGCACGGGGGAACGGGGGACCCTCCTCCTTGGGGGGTCGGCGCCGGGTGGGGGTTCTCCGACCCGACCCCTCGGAGCCAGAGGGCGGAGACCAGCAGCAGAACCGTCAGGGCGGCCATGCCAGTTCTCTAGGGTTCCCCTGGAGGTCTGAGGATGGCTAGCTCCTCCAGGAGAACCGACCGTCCACTGCCATGGTTCGGGCTGCAGGGGGTCTCGCAGGGGGTCTGGGAGTGTACGTGTTTGTATGTGTGTGTGTACGTGTGTGTACGTGCGTGTGTGTCAGTGAGTGTGTGCGTTTGCATGTGTGTGTGTGTGTGTGTGTGCGTGTGTGCGATGTGAATGGGAGTGAGTTAATTGTTGACTCCCTCTGTGTTCTTTAAACGTTTCAGAGGTAGACTGGGGAGTTTATTCTGCTGATCTCGCCGCTGTCTTTGTTCTGCTCAGAGCTAATCATCAGTCGGGCTCCGCTGAGCTCTGTCCCCACTGCTGCTGGTCTGTCCAGGTTACCTGCAGCCCAGATAACCAGGTTACCTGTGGGCAGAGATAACAAGGTTAATCCCTTCAGTAAAACAACATCTGACGGCGCTTTATAGAGTCAACGTGGTGCAACAGCAGCAGTTGATATGCCTTTCAACAATATTCATAAAAATGACTAAATAATAAATATAAAAGTTTTATCATTAATGTTATTTGCAATCCTCCATTGAAGCCATGCCAGAGCCCCCACACAGCAGGGTTCAGCTCACTGTGTCATTGCGCTACACAGCGCTGTTCTGTCCAGTAGGATCGTAGTGAACCTATTAACCCAAACGATGAACCAGAGTGATTTAATAACTATCATGAGAACAATATCCTTATCTTGCATGGCCAGATTAATTCTTCAATAGATTTGAAAACATTAATTGTATTTCCTGTCTCTGTTCGTCCAATCAAGTCTCTGGCGAGACTGCATGCAGGATTCTAGATGTCGATCTCCTCATGCCGATTTTGACATCAGGTCTGGACATTGAGGTCTGGACAGTGAGGTCTGTACATTGAGGTCTGGACAGTGAGGTCTGTACATTGAGGTCTGGACAGTGAGGTCTGGACATTGAGGTCTGGACCTGCAAGGCGAAGACAGCCTCCTCAATCACCTCCTGATACCTCCCGCCCGGAGGTCCAGATCCTCTGTCCCAACAATCTCCTCCTCGGAGAGGAGCGACCCACATCAACACCGTTGCATATTCACAATTTATTCTGCATCCTATAATGTTGTAAATTAATATCTCCTTCTGATTCATTTCCGTCCCCATCTCAGCAGCGCCTCATTAAAGCCAGGCTCACTGATGTGCGTTTTATTAGTTTGAGTGTGAGACGTAAACTCCTGCTGAGTTTGGAGCGAGCAGCCGGATGGACCAGATCCCAGCTCCCTCCCCACTACAGCGCTCTGCCTCATCCCCCCATGCACCCCTGCCCTGGTCCGTGAGCCATGGCCCGCCCCCTGCATGCACGCCTCACAGCGGGCGACTGGACCCCCAGTGAGGCACACATCCAGAAGGACCCTGTCCTCGTGTCTCCATGGAGTAAATCACTATGGAGATAGCATATCAATAGCATGATGGCCGCCGTCGTCCTGACGCTTTGATGTCGGAGTGACGGACAGGGCAAGAAAAAACTAGTTCATCCCTGTATCTATTGTTTCTAATGTCACTATTCAACTCTACTTGTGGCTCAGGAGGTAGAACGGGTTGGCTAGTCACTGGAAGGTTGCTGGTTCGATCCCCGGCTCCTCCTAGCTGAGTGTCGAGGTGTCCCCTCAAGGCGACAGCCT
>NC_140279.1:9844155-9901655 GCF_964030765.1 Micromesistius poutassou | reverse complement strand
AGCGTTGCGGCGTAGCAGCGTTGCGGCGTAGCGGGGCGTGGAGCCGTCCCTCCAGGGCCGGGTAGCCGTGCCCCCCCAGCGTCTACCACACGTCGCAGGGGCCCCCGTCTCCCAGAGCAGGTCTCAACGTTCATGTCTTTGTTGGGAGCAAATGAACCTCCTCCTCCCTCCTCTTCCTCACGTCCGCCTCCTCCTCCCTCCTCCTCCTCAGGCCCTCCTCCAGCTTCTCCTCCTCCCGGTAGTACTCCTCCCCCAGGTCCTCCCGCGGCCGGCGGCTCCAGCCCCGGGCGGTGACCAGGTACACGTCCACGCAGTTCCCCGAGTACGCGTCCCGGCGGGAGGCCCTGTAGACGGCCTCGCGGCCGGCCCGCACGGCCTGCTCCACCGAGAGGTCCCAGCGCACCTCCTCGTCCAGGACCGAGTAGGCGTAGGGCGAGCCCGAACCCACCGAGAACAGCTCCCCCCGCAGGCGCATCCCATCGCTGCACACGTAGTACAGCCTGGCCCCGCCCCCTGGGGGCCCCGCCGCCAGGGCCTCTCCTATGACTCCGTCAGGGGGCGGAGCTCCTCCTTCCCCACTCCAGTCCGACGCCAGGCGGTGTAGATCCACATCAGCGGCGTCCAGCGGCCGCCCGCGGTGCCGGCCCCCGTCAGCCTCGCCGCCGTCCCACCCGCAGAGCGTGGCGGCCACGCACAGATCGGTGCCCTTGAAGGGGTGCAGCATGTGGGCCAGCAGCTTGGCCGCGCCCCCGGTGGTCAGGCGACGGCCGTGCCGCAGCTGATACAGTCTCAGCTCGCGGGCCAGGGCGCGGCGCCACAGGGCGCAGTCGGCCGAGCTGCCGGAGCCGAGGGCCACCAGGTGGCGGTGCAGCGGGACCACCTTCCGTGAGGCGGGGCACGCCACCAGGCCGGAGCAGCTGGACCGCGTGTCGGCCGCCACCAGCACCCCGCCCTGGAACGCGAAGCCCAGCGTGGTGGTCCCGTGGGCCGTGGGGAAGGGGAGGGGCACGGCGCCGGGGGCGGGGTCCGGCCCGCCCGGATTGCCGGGGACGGACCACCCGGACTCGTCCAGGGTCGGGACGGAGTCGGGCGCCGTCTGTCCAAAGTCGATCGGGCTGCGGTCCAGATATCGGGCCACTGGAACGGAGAAGCATAAGATACTGGTGGTGTTGCTCACGGGCACGTCGGCAGCGTAACGGCCCCTTCTGTTCTCTCTGTATGACCCCATGGGACCGAGATCTGGGGTGAGACCCCTCAGAGACCCCCCCAGGGCCTGCAGACCACACAGGTCCTCTAAAGCCATTGCTTCTGAGAGGAATTCACCAGATCCTTTATCAACTTCCTAGTTGTTTTCTGAGACACGTTTGAGCTGCATGTTTAGCTGTATGCAGTGATGTTTAGACTGTCTAGGTGTATGTCTAAACCTTTACTAGGTGGATGCCGTGAGGTTGATTACTAGTGTCTAGCTGTATGCAGTGAGGTCTATCATTAGTGTCTAGGAGGTAGAAGTAGTGAGGTCTGAGTGTCTCCTGTATGCGGTGAGGTTGTAATGCATGCCTGGCAGTACACTGGGAGGTTCTTAAATACCTGTCGCTTAGTGGACACGCCCTCACCTCCACAGCCTTGAATAAACACCCGTCAACTCACCTGTGACTCATAACATCCACGCTAGTGTGCGGTGCCTACGGCTCATTAGCTCAGGCGGGCGATCAGGTTCTGCTGAGTTCAGTGGTTCCCAGTAGCATCCATGTTTTAATGGGAATCAAACTAATAAAGTTCCCATTGAACGCAAAAGGGTCATCCGGCAAAATACAAACAGAGTAAGATAGAGAGATAACAGCTTTATTAATCCCCCGGAGGGGAAATACCTTAGGTTCAGAAGCCCAGCAGCAGTGGAAAACACTGGATAAGATACAATACAATAAGAATACAAAGTACTTATGAAACAGAAATAGACGCTAAAGTAAATGCTAAAGTAAAGACAAACAGAACAAACAGGGCAAACATAACAGACGGTATAAACAATTTAAATTATAAAGTGTAAAGTGTTAAATAAATAAGTGTTAATGTAAAGTGTAAATTATAAAGTGGCTAAGTTCCAGCACTTCACAGTATATTAAGGTGTATAAATGCAAATGTAAACGAAGAGAAGTGTCCCAGTGATCAAATATATATATACATATATAGACAAGAAGTCAGCCTATCAGAACACAGATACCCAAGCCCTGAGTCAGTCAGGGAGCAGACAGAGCTGGGGAATTCAACCGTTGACCTGCTGCTGAATAACTCCCCGCTGGATGCACCGGTAGATCCAGTTTGCTCTGTGTTGTGTTGAAGACATCACACTGAGGTGGCAGGCGTTGGTGACACACGGAGATCACCCAGAGAGAGATGAACCGCTGCCTTCTGGAGAGATTGTAGTTCAACCCGTACTCACCTCTGCTCACGCCTGGACTGACGCGCGTCCCCACGAAACCCAACACCTGCAGCGAGGCGATGCGGCGCTGCGGAGGCTACGCCATTCTGGCCTGGCTCATGGTGAGACCCACGCTGCACTCATCTGGCAACAATAACAACAGCTCCCTCTCTGTCTGTCTATCTCTCTCTCTCTCTCTCTCTCTCTCTCAGGTCTCTCTCTCTCTGTCTCTCTCTTTCTCGCTCTCCCTCTCTCTCTCTCTGTCTATGTCTCTGTCTCTGTCTCTCTCCCTCTCTCTCTCCCTCTCTCTCTCTGTCTATGTCTCTGTCTCTCTCTCCCTCTCTCCATCTCTGTCTCTCTCTCTCTGTCTCCCTTCCTCCATCTCTGTCTCTGCCTCTGTGTCTCTGTCTCTTTCTCTCTCCCTCCATCTCTGTCTCTCCCTCCTAAGCTGTAAACAGTGTGGATTTGCTCCAGTGAATCAAGCATTAGTTGTGTCTTTTACATGATGACAGTGTGATGCTATCCGTTTGAAGAATATCTTAACTTGAACTTGAACTTAAGTAAACACAGCAAGCCACAGCTACCTTGGCAGTACTCACACACTAGTTAATACAGTATGTACCCTATGTAACCACAGATCATGGATACATTGAGGACAAACATGTCATATTCTACACAGGTTCCATCCGGTACTTATTCTATAATTGGAGCGTGTGCTGCGTGTTCCCTCCCAGCATTCCACTGTAAACCCTAACCTGCTGCATTGGTAGGCTGTCCTCTGACCTCTCTGTTCTCCCAGTGTGCTCTCCCCGCCCCAGCCTGGTCCCTCCCGGCCCCCCTGGGGGTCCGCACCTCCGTGGCCTTCATCTCCACCCCAGGGGGCCCGGTCCAGGACTCTGTGGTTCTCCTCCGGTCCCTCTGCAGCGAGCCCTGCCGCCTCACCGTGGAGCTGCAGGTCTCCACCCCCCCCAACACCCTGCCGCTGGTCCTCCGGAGGACCTGGACCCGGGCCGGCTCCCCCAGACCCCACCAAACCCGAATCCAGCTGCCCCCCTCGCTGGCCTTCAGACGGAGCTTTTACAACCGCCGCATGGTGGACGCCAGCGGCGGGGTCCTTCGCGCCTGGGTGGCGGGTTTGAATGACAGCTCAGAGTCGGGGTCGTACGACGGCGCAGCGGTGAGGGCGACGGCGCCGCTGAGGGTCACGCCCCCCTCCCAGCGCCCGCCCAGACCCCCCACGGGCTGCCCCTCATGGTCCGCTGAGCTGCTGTGGAGCGCCGCCGTCACAACGCATCAGTGTCCTCACGGGGCAGGTCCGACCTCACTCACACCGCCGTCTCTCCCCTCACACTGCCGTCTCTCCTCTCACACCGCCGTCTCTCCCTCTAACACCACCGTCTCTCCCCCTCACACCAGCGTCTCTCCCCCTCACACCGCCGTCTCTCCCCCTCAAACCGCCGTCTCTCCCCTCACATCGCCGTCTCTCCCCTCACACCGGCGTCTCTCCCCTCACACCGCCGTCTCTAACACCGCCGTCTCTCCCCTCACACCGCCTCACATCACACAGTATAACGTCACCGCCGCTCAGTAGAACGTCACCGCGGCCATCACCCCGCCCCTAGCAGCATGCTGGGATGGAGTGAGAGCGTCACTGACTTAGAACCAAATTGCAAATGTTCTTGTTCTGGCAAAAGTACCTTATCGTAGAACCTTCAGCTTCTAGAACCTTCAGCTCCTAGAACCTTCAGCTTCTAGAACCCTGAGAGTGGATCCCCCTCACTCCTAGACTACTGTACACTGGGAGACCACAGATACAAACACTTTCCTGTTATTTCCTTCTAAATCGGCTCTCCTCTGGCGAGGAGGTGTTGTTTAACGTGTGACTGTGGAGCCGTTGAGGCTGTGATGAGGAGCTATAAATTACCCTGACTGTGTTTGTGTGGAGGTGTAGACATGGAACACCTCCTGCTCTATAAATGAACCGGCCTTGTGTTTGTGTGGAGGTGCAGAAGTGGAACACCTCCTGCTCTAAAGATGACCCTGACTGTGTTTGTGTGGAGGTGCAGATGTGGAACACCTCCTGCTCTATAAATGAACCGGCCTTGTGTTTGTGTGGAGGTGCAGAAGTGGAACACCTCCTGCTCTAAAGATGACCCTGACTGTGTTTGTGTGGAGGTGCAGATGTGGAACACCTCCTGCGGTTCCCAGCGGTCAGCACCGGGGAGCAGTTCGGGGTGGTCAGGACGTTCCACCGCTTCCCCGCCGGAGTCCTGGAGGACCAGCGCCGCCACGCCGTCTCACAGCCGAGGTTCTGGAACCTTCTTCTAGTAGGCCTTTAACGGTGTCTGGTTTGGCCCGCAGTACAGTACAATACAGTACAGTACATTAGGCCCTCTGCTTCATTCACCCAGTACCTTCATTTACACACATCTGCAATTTAAAGCAAGCCCACTAAAACTTGTAAAAGGGATGTTTTTGAATGTGAGGATTTAGAAATGTGTTATGGCAGTGTTCGCTGTTTGCTGGGGTATTTGGTGTGTTTATAGAAACCATATAATGACAGATGAATGGATTAGGATTGGAAGTGTCCCAGATGATGGATGGATGATGGCTGGATGGCTGTGTGATGGGTGAATTGGTGCATGATGGATGGATGATGGCGGGATGGCTGTGTGATGGGTGAATGGGGGCATGATGGATGGATGATGGCTGGATGGCTGTGTGATGGGTGAATTGGTGCATGATGGATGGATGATGCATGGATGGCTTTATGATGGGTGAATGGGGCCATGATGGATGGATGATGCATGGATCTGCTCCAACCAGCCGGTTCCACTTTCTTTGACTCGCTGACTCGTGCTCATCAGAGCTTCCTCATAACGTCTCCTAATGATGCGTGAGATCCACCGAGGTCAGTTACAGACGCCAGTTCAGACACCTTCCAGCCTCGGTGTCCCTCACAACGGCAAGACCGCTGAGTGTCGTTGTCTTCTGGATGGTCAGGGTGACGGTGTCCGTGTGGGTCTACCTCCTGGAGTGGTGCCGGTCCAAGCTGTGCAGCGTCGTGCTCCATGTCAACAGAGAGCAGGAGTTTGACTCCGTGCTGATGCTGCTGACCAACACAGGTGAGCATCACAGCAGGCGGGGTTGGGGGGACGGGATGGGATGATGCGTGGTTTGATGGGTGATGGGTGATGGGGTGCTGGGTGCTGGGTGCTGACTGCTGGGTGCTGGTTGCTGAGTGCTTGGTGCTGGGTGTTTGGTGTTGAGTGCTGCTGGATGCTGGTGACAGACCTGCTCTGTAGTCATGAGGGTTGAAGCGTGGTGTGACTTCTCTCCAGGGGGGCTGGTGATTCAGAGCCATTTGACCAGCGGTGAAGACGAGTCCTTCCAGGCTCACGCCTCGCTGCCCCTGCTGACGTGGATCAGGCTGGACTGCTCCATTCACCACGCCGAGGTACGCACACTCTGGGGTACGCACACTCTGCGGTACGCACACTCTGAGGTACGCACACTCTGAGGTACGCACACTCTGGGGTACGCACACTCTGGGGTACGCATACTCTGAGGTATGCACACTCTAGGGTACACACACTCTGGGGTATGCACACTCCGAAGTACGCACACTCTGAGGTATGCACACTCCGAGGTATGCTCCCCTCTAGGTACACACGCTCCGTCCCTGCGTCGTCTGGGTCTGTTTCCTCAGCCGTATAGCTGACATGCTCGTCGCTGGCTGGGCAACTCCGGGCTCCTGTAGTGTGTAACACAACCCAGAGGAGCACACAGGCCGCTGGATACGTCCCCTGTGTCACGGCCCCACCTTGTCTGCTCTCACTTCCAGGTGAAAGTGGAGATGGCGTGGAAGAACCACAGCCAGATACACACCTACAGGTGAGAGTGGAGGTTCTGTTGTTGTACAGTGCCTTACAGAGAACGATCCATGAGAAGGAGCACTTTCAGGGGCAATGTTTGCATGATTTGACTCATCACAGGACACGCCTAACTTATAACTCAAAGCTATCTGTTTCTGTCCGACGTGTGAAAGGTTCACAAGCAACGTCCACTACGACGACACCGATGGCTACTTTGTGATGGGAGGAAGCCGGTACATGCGGGGAATCTACGGCTACCTTGGACCGACCGTCGTCTATCGCCTCGGAACGACGAGGGTGTGGAGAGTTACACAAAGATCACATTCATGCATTTCAATTCAGTTCAATTCTATTTGTGTAGCCCTAAAGCACAGGTACTGTCTCAAAGCGCTTAACAGGCCCTGTGTTTATGACACCCCTGACCCTAGCCGCCCAGAGGGCAAGAAAAAACTCTCAGCAGTGCAGTGGCTGCCATAATTGACATACATACATACAGGCAGAACATTTTAAAACAGTGATGGGGTGCTGGCCGGTTAACCATAAGGTGAGTCCAGGCATTCAGGTGTAGTCACTGCGAAAGGCCAGGCATCCAGTCGCAGGCACTGCAACACGCTAGTACAGACAGAATAATGAATTGGAAGGGGAAAGTGCATCCAAGAAAGGTAGACCACTGCTAATTTAGGGACTACACAAACTAACAAACAAACAAACATGCATCGTGCATGCCCCCTCTCCACCACGGTTCCTCTGGTTCCTCAGGTTCCTCTGAACAATCCTACAGGTGGAGAACCCGCTGGGGAACACACTGGAGAAGCTGAGCCACGCCCACCACGGCTGTCAGCAGACCTCCGCCTTCACGCACACCTTCTCCCAGGCCGTGGCCCGTGGAGACCTGCTGCTCCCCCAAGGTCAGACGATGCTTTACTGACCTTAGAATCAGAATCAGAGGTACTTTTATTACATCTTATTGTAAGTAGAGTTATTTATGTCATATATATGCCATCTTTACTTTACTCTCCTCGGGACTACTATAAGGATAACTTGTTAGTAACAGAGGGCGAGACGTTGATCTCCTTTCGAACTCTGATTCACGAGCACCAGACCAATGTTACAAGTAACACTGAACAGGGGCCGTAGAAGACCCCCTAAGGCATGGGAGTAATAATGCACACTGTTGACTATCCATTGCATACATAACAATAACATATCAGACAGTATCCTTTTCTCAGGATCCTTTTAAAGTCAAATAATCTCATGTTTGACTACGATGTGCTGTCTGGTAATCAAAGATATAACTCCAGGTGTGTGTCGCCCCTACTACGAGACCTTGTGGAGGAGATCCCACAGACCCATATGTAACCAGACCTGGTCTTGGAGTGCCCAGCAAAACCTCAGGACTTTATTCCAGTTCCTGCGGAGGCGAGCGGAGGACTCAACCTCAGGTGAGGAGTGAGTCTGAGGATCTTCAGTGTTCCTGGTTGCGAGTGGATGACATCACAGAGGTCTCTCTGTACTGCAATGTTGACGGTGGATTAAGGATGAACAAACAGAGAGGGTTTAGTGGGACTGTATCCTCTAGGTGGGCACGAGCTGCTCCACACATTAAATAATATCAACTTTATTAATCCCAGATTGGACAACGACAAACAGTAGCAGTGTCATGCTAAAATGCTCCCTGATTAAAACGTTTAGGTACCATAAGTGTCCCAGTGCTGTCCTGTGTACCCCTGGATCATCTAACATTACATTATTAAGTTAATAACTACATGTTATACTACATATTATACTAACATGTGTTCCATATCGTTCTCTCTCTAGGACCCTGGGGAGAGAAGGAACTGGGGAACCAGCTGTTTGACTACGTTAATAAGAGGATGTTCAGTGCCGACCACACTCGACTCAAACTGTCCCCCGGCCTCATCGCTCTGCTACAGGCTTCCTGTTGCCTTGGTAACCAGCACGCCCCCCTCCTTTTGGCCACGGTCCACCTGGCTGGGCTGGGACACCCTGCTGACCAGGAACAGGTAGAGACCACACCATCCTCCTAAACCCTACATTGTCCTCCTAAAATTTTAGATAGTCCTCCTAAACCTTTAGATGGTTCTCCTAAACCACACACGTCCTCCTAAACCCCACAGTGTCCTCCTCAACCCTGCATTGTCCTCCTAAACCTTTAAACATTCCTCCTCAACCCCGCATTGTCCTCCTAAACCTTTAAACATTCCTCCTCAACCTCACATTATCCTCCTAACCCTCACATGGTCCTCCTAAACCCCACAAGTTCTCCTAAACTTCACACGTCCTCCTTATCCTTTAGATGGTCCTCATGAAACTTTAGATGGTCCTCCTAAACCTCACTGTTCTCCTAAACCTCACATGCTCCTCCTAAACCTCAGATGGTCCTCAGACCTGTTCCTTAACATCACAGAGAGGTCACTGATAATTATGTCCATGATTTATTAGATATATCTGTGATCTCCCAGTGATCTCCAGTGATCTCCAGTACTCTCCCAGTCCTCTCCCAGTCCTCTCCCAGTGACCCCCCAGTGTTGTGTGGTTCCAGGGCCACGTGTACAGTCTGATTGGTGCACTGGGGGACCATCGCCTGGCCCTCATGCACCTGGGCTACAAGCACAGCCAGGGCCTGGATGGCTTCCCCCGGGACCTGGAGGTAGCCTACAGCTGCTATGCTAACACGGCCACGCAGACCGTCTCCGACGACGACCGGCCTCACCAGGAACACGTGCGTGACTCCACAACCATCTCTTCTCCTTTGATTGTTCCTCTTTCTTTCTTTCTTTCTTTCTTTATCCTTTCATATTCTTCTTTCTTTACATTTGCAGTTACATTTAGGGGATTTAGCTGATACTTTTATCCAAAGCGACTTACAACCATTTAATCAAACATTTACACACTGACGGCGGAGTCAACCACGCAGGGCGACAGCCAGCTGGTCAGGAGCAGTCAGGGTGAGGCGTCTGGCTCAGGGACACCTCGACACTCAGCTAGGAGGAGACGGGGATCGAACTACCAGTCAAATCACTCTACCTCCTGAGCTAGTGTCACCCCACTGTCTTTCTATTCCTTGTTTGTTTGTTTGTCCTTCTTGCTGTTATTCCTGTGAGCAGTAGTAATAGAAGCACAGTGCTGGCCTCACTCTAACATCTTCTTACGTCTCCTATAAAGCAACACGTGGTGGAACACGTCTACCTGGACAACCAGGAGCACCTCCGAGCCGTGGAGCAGGGATCCAGCGAAATGCTCCCCTTCCTGAGGCTGAAGGCACACAGCGGGGATGTGGAGTCCCAGGTACCTCTGTCATCCTTACTGTCAGTACAGTAAGGATGTTCATAGAACCAAATGCCAAGCACTAACAATCACTAGGTTAACCCATTCCCTGTATACAACACAGAGAGCTAGGGTAAGACGCTACACAATGCTAAGTACTATTTTTGGATGACCCTCCAGATTCTAGGTTGCTGCTCACCTCTGACTGCATTTCTGTACTATGACAGGTACTGTTGATACAGATGTGCATCGCCTTGAGTTACAGATGTGTATTTTACACAGAACTGTTCATGGCGTTTATTTAATCGTTGACTGAATCTCTCGTGGCTGTTTCCATGGCACCTCCGTCTCCCTGGGGGGCGGGTAGAGTTCTCCTCTAGTCTCCCGTCCTCTGACCCGTGGTCTTCTGGGTCTCCTCCCGTCCCCAGAAGCAGCTGGCCACCATGTCCTTCTGGGGGCAAAACGGCGTCACCAAGGACGTGGCGGGCGCGGTCAGGTGGTACAGAAAGATCGCCCTGCGCATGAAGGACGCCGGTGCCATGTACGACTACGCTATCCTGCTGATGAAGGTGGAGCAGAACGCACACATCCTGCCGCACAACGCCCCCATCGCACACACTAACACACACACGCATCACATTGATTTCACATTTAAAAATCTCCCGACAAAGGTCGGGAGATTTTTAAATGCCTGAGCCCGAAGATTGAATTGCCTGTGCCCACCGTCTCCTAAAGGACTTAAGTATCTTAATTCGCTGTTGGGCTCTTAGGATCAAATAGTCTGAAAATGACATGAATAATAACAACTAAATATTGTTCCAGGGCCAGGGAGTCGAGAAGAACCTGACTGAATCTTTGAGGCTCCTGGAGAAAGCGATAGAGATGGTTTGTAGCTGCGAGCTGCAGAGCTGTGCACGCTGTGTGACCTTCCTCTCTTGAAGCCAGTGTAACTCTGGAATAACTCTGGTGTATCTCTGGTGTATCTCTGCTGTAACTAGGGTATAACTACTGTATCTCTGGCGTATGTCTGGTGTATCTCTGGTGTAACTCTAGTATAACTCTGGTGTAATTCTAGAATAACTCTGCTGTATCTCTTGTGTAACTCTGAAGTAACTGCTGTATTTCTGGCCTCCAGGGCTCGGTGGACGCCCTGAACGCAGTAGGCTGGTACTACGCCTCCGTCATGAGGAACGTCAGCGCGGCCGTCGGCTACTTCCAGCGCGCCGCACTCAATGCGAGCCGCGATGCCGTATACAACCTGGGCTTGTACCACCTGAACGGACAGCACCCCGACGACCGCGGCAAGAACCAGGTCAGAGACCGCCAGCCGCCGCCATTCAGCTGATGTCTAGAGTGGGCCGACTGGGGGACTGTGTCCCGGTAGAGACAGGGTACATGTGGGTCAGCTTAGCTTCAATCCCCGGCTCCTCCTAGCTGTGTGTCGAGGTGTCCCTGAGCGAGAAGCCTCACTCTGACTGCTCCTGACCAGCAGACCAGGGCTGTCGCCCTGCGTGGTTCACTCCGCCGTCAGTGTGTGAATGTGTGTATGAATGGTTGTAAGACACTTTGGATAAAAGCGTCTGCTAAATGTAAATGTAGGGATACAGAATGTTCAGGGTTACAGGACAGGGTGATCAGGGATGCTATAATGACCCTGTCTCGTCTCTCCAGACCGCAGCCTACCAGTGCTTCATGAATGCCTCACGAGCGGGGCATGCGGCGGCGTCGGTGGGTGTGGCCTGGTACCTGGCCACGGGGACACTGGGGGGCGTGGCCCGGGATGTGGAGCTCGCTGTGAGGTGAGGATCCTTCGTAGTGTGACGATTCTGTAAAATAAGACAACGCATGAATCATCCTGTGATGGAAATGCAGGCGTTATGTCAGCAAATCAATGGAAAGACTGGGGAGGAAAAGGCTGAATAAAGGAATAACATGCTAGATATGTAAGGGAGTGAAGTCCAACGGCTACACAGGTTCCAGCATTCGTCATACCGAACCAGAGTTGCTGGTTCAAGCCCCACCTGAACCAGTCTCGTAGTCAGAGAACCACATTCCAGTTTTACAGCAGTCAGAGTTACGAGGGTAACCGTGGTAACCTACTCTATGTACCACTTACGTCAACGGTGGAATCCAAGACAGGCTCTTCTGTCTGGAGGCTGCTGCATGCCAACCTTGAACCCCTCCAGGGCCAGACACTAAAACATGCTCTTTGTCGAGTGTGTCGCGTGTGTCGAGCGCGTCTTATCACCACATCTCCGGTGGGCTGTAAACAGCGCACAGTGTGTCACGCCTCGACTGTCTGAAGACAGTACAGGGCACGTGACATCTCAGGCTGCCTGAGGCTCACCGCTCCGTCCCTTCCTCTGCTGCAGGAAGCTGAAGAAGGTGTCGGAGAGGAACGGACACCTCGGCCACATGCTGAAGAAGGCCCTGCGAGCGTACCTCCCGGGCTCCCGGTAAGAAGTCCTCCATTACAGAACGGCCCCCCTCTCCCCCTCAGGGCTCCTCTCACTGTGTCTGACTTCCCTTCCTCCCAGGGCTGAGGCTCTCGTTGGTTACCTCCTCGCTGCTGAGACTGGCCTCGGATTGGCCCAGGCCAACTCCGCCCACCTCTGTGAGGTATGGACAAAATGGATCATCCTCATCGATTTATCCACATTTAATATTTAAACATGGATATAAAGGATACTTCTCTTTGTTTTTTACTTTGCACACACACTTTAATATACTGTGAAGTACTGGTACTGTGCCACTTTATAATTTAATCTGTTTGCCCCTGTTTGTTCTGTTTGTCCTTACTTTAGCATCTTTTTCTGTTTTTCCTTAGCTGTAATTTGTGTGTTTATTGTATTGCATCTATTGCATCTGTCTTGTGTCCTCCACTGCTGTGTGTTTGAACATCTTTTTTCTGGGTTCCAGGAGATGCAGTTCACTCCAGAGTGCCAGTGGAGATACACTAACTACTCAGTCTTGAACTACGACCCCCATCCCTCAGGTGGGTTCCTGAAGACCTCACTGTGTACTCTGTTGTTCCTGCATTATGGGATGTAACAATGATGGAATCTTGACTCTTGAATCTTGGGAACTTGGTGGCTCATTCCTCAACAACTAGCTTTAGCTCGACTGAACTAGCCCCCTGCGCCATTGCCTTAGCTCAGGGGTGTCAAACTCAAATATACAATGTGCCAAAATTGATGTCTTGGACAAAGTCGCGGGCCAATTGCATTGCATTAATTGGGGACATTACATTGTAACAGGGTCCGCGGGCGGAATTGTTGACGGGGGGGGCCAAGACGCGCATCAACGCGGTAACGCTGAAATGCAATATATACCGGCGGGCCAATTGCATTACATTAGTTGGGGACATTACATTATAACAGGGTTCACGGGCAGAATTTTTGACTGGCCTGATTACGCGCCTGATAAGTTCGTACGTTTGACACCCCAGCCTTAGCTCAACTATAATAGCTTCTTATGATGATAGTTTGATCTCTTTTGACTAGCATAACATCCTATGTTTTAGCATGGTTGAACTAGCATTCTCTGCTATGTTTTAGCGCCAGTGAACTAACATGCTGTGCTATCGTTTTAGCTCTCTTTTTTTATTGTTTTAGCTTTGCTAAACTAGCATCCTATGTTGTAGTTCTACTGGACTAGCACCCTGGGCTGTAGCCCTATAGCTCCGTGCTCTATCGTTTTAGCCCTAGCTTCCTGTTCTACGGTTGCAGGTCTGCTGAAAATGGGAGATTACTTCTACTCTAACTTTGCAAGCGCCAGCGGCACAGAGGCCTCGACTCTGATTGGCCAGGCCGTATCCATGTACAGCCGGGCCGTTTTGGCGGGAAGTCCTCAGGTAACACCATAATCTCCCGTCACCGCGGAAACCATAACCCCAATTAACCTTGCAGCGGCTTAGCGGGAACACAGTGGGAAAACAAACAGAATTATAGTTTTATTCTCTATACCAGGTTTAATACAAAGCCACGTCGAGATCTGAGTGCTGATGTGTTCCATGAACCTGGTCTCCAGGGGTGTTTCAGCCTGGTGACGCTGGCTCTGGATGGACACACTCTGCCCCTCAGCATCCGGCGGCAGTTCAACGTCTCCACTCACCATCAGCCTGACGTACTGCTGGAGAAGATCCTGCTGAGGTAACCCCTTCACCATGGTAGTGAAGGAATGATGGAGCTGGTTCTCATGTGGATCTCGTACAGTCTAACCCCTGCATGCTCCTTAATGACCTGTCTCTGTACTGTCTAACCCCTACCTGCTCCTTAATGACCTGTCTCTGTACTGTCTAACCCCGGGTGTGGTGTTGGTCCATAGATGTGTGGAGATTGAGGCTGAGGGCACCATGACTCCTTGTTCTCTGTCTCTGATGAGGCTGTGGGTCCAGCAGGCCTGGAAGAGGATGGCTCAGAACCCGGCCAACATCTGTCTGGTAGGAACTGCCCTCCTTCTCTTCTCCAGGCACATCAGCATGATGAGTGGAGAGAAGATGTTATAATACATGTACATGGAGAACCAGTTAGAACCTGATGAGGAGATGAAGGAGAGGAGCCGGTTAGAACCTGATGAGGAGAGGAACCGCTTAGAACCTGATGAGGAGAGGAACCGGTTAGAACCTGATGAGGAGAGGAACCGGTTAGAACCTGATGAGGAGATGATGGAGAGGATCTGGTTAGAACCTGATGAGGAGATGAAGGAGAGGATCCGGTTAGAACCTGATGAGGAGATGAAGGAGAGGAACCGGTTAGAACCTGATGAGGAGATGAAGGAGAGGAACCTGTTAGAACCTGATGAGGAGATGAAGGAGAGGAACCTGTTAGAACCTGATGAGGAGATGAAGGAGAGGAACCTGTTAGAACCTGATGAGGAGATGCACGGGGCTGAAGTCCTCTTCTGTGTTTGTTTCCAGACGTACGCTGCGCTCCTCAGCCTTGCGGTGGTTGCCATGGTGATGCCGATCCAAGCGGTCCTCGGTGGGTCCCTGAGTACTAACACACTGTGGTCATCTCTGACCATCCTGTCAGACGGCCTGGAGCAGGTCTCCAGAGCCTGAATCAGTTCTCCCAGCGGCCACCAGGTGGCGGGATGTCCCAGGATATGGAGCAGGGCTCAGAGGTGTTCCTGACTCCAGCTGGGCTGAGATCCTACCTTAAAGGGGTGATGTTATGCCACCAGGTGTGACCATGATCAGCCGTTACACGCCGTTTGAAACTCCGCCTCTGGCTGTGCCTTAGTGACATCACAAGTGGGCGTGTCCAATGAGATGTATGATCGATAGATGAGTGACTTTTGCTACAGTCCACTGCTTAGGCTGGTGGACTGATCTATCAAACGTACATCTAGGTGGACACGCCCACTTGTGATGTCACTAAAACACAGGAAAAGGCGGAGTTTCACACGGCTTATAACGGCCAATCACACTCTCACCTGGTGGCGTGACATCATCCCTTTAATCCCCCCTCCCTGACTGCTCCTCGTTCCAGGAGCAGTCAGGTCAAAGAACTATCCCATCGGACTAGCTAGTCCTACATAGAGCTGCAGTAGCTAGCCCACCGGACTATCCATCCCAGCAGACTATGTTGACCCTGTGATGATGTCGCTCCTTAGACGGCAGCAGTGCGCGGGCGAGGAGGAGGAGCTGGGGAGGACCACGGCAAGATGACCTCACGGGCCCTGCCCCTGCCGGGACCCCCAGAGCGGGACAGACCCCAGGGACTCGGCCGCTGCCGAGGGGCCCCCCGGCGCTGCGGAGAGCGATGGAGGTGGTGGTCAGTGTATCGGGGGCGCTGCTGTGCACCTACGTCACCACCCTGCTGTCCCACGTCCTCTGAGCCTCCGTCAGCACCGTCACAACACCGTGGAGCGTGGGACCACCTGAGACTGCACACATCCAGGGCCCTGAGTCACCTCAACACATGGGGGGGGGGCGGGGGGGTGAGAACAATTTGTAATAAAAAAAATATTTTCTACTGTTTCATTCTGTTGTGGCGACTGGTGGTTTTCTCCTGGTTAGCAGGACGTGAAGGAGCTAGGGAGCAAGGAGCTAGGGGAGGATACTTATGGGTTAACCTAGTGATGGGTTGACCTAGGGAATGGGTTAACCTAGTGATTGTTAGTGCTTGGCACTTGGTTCTATGAGCATCCTTACTGTACAGACAGAGATATATTGTTGTTTCTCTTTCTTCTGACAAATGTACTTATAAGTAAGTCGCTTTGAATAAAAGCGTCTGCTGAACGCCCTGAATGTACACGGAGGACACTGAGAGGACAGCTGACTTGTGGGAGCAGAGATCGCTTCATGGCTCAGAAGGAACCTCTTTGTTTGACCGTGGAGCCGGCTCTACGCAGAGCTGTGTTAGCTAGCCCACCGAACTAGCTACCAGCTAGCCACTTGCTACTAGCTAGCCAACTAGCTAGCCCCCCCAGACTAGCTACTACTACTAGCTCTACCCAGGGGGGGCTAGCTTCAGTAGCTCTATCTAGAGCAGCGGTAGCTATCCCAGTGGACCAGCTGGGGTCAGTGATGGACTGGGTGCTGGGGGTTTGTGTCCTAATAGATCACTTATCCTGACCGGGCCCTATCAGCAACACAGCAGATAAGTGCGTAACATGACAAGGAATAGGGCTGCTTCAGCGAGATGGCCAAGGCCATCTCTCCCCCCTCTCTCTCTCTCTCTCTCTCTCTCTCTCTCTCTCTCTCTCTCTCTCTCTCTTTCCATCTCCCCTCTCTCTCTCTCCCTCTCCCTCTCTCTCACTCGCTCTCTGTCTCCCTCTCTCTCTCCTTCTCTCTCTCTCTCTCCTTCTATCTCTCTCTCTCTCTCCTCTCTCTCTCTCCCTCTGTCCTCCCTCTCTCTCTCCCACTGGGAGGCTGAACAGGAGGCAGACTGTAGCCCTTAGTTCCATCTTGTTGTGATGATGTCGTTGTGTTTCTGTCTTGCCCTGTAATTCTATTATTAGTTAAGGAGGAGGTTGGCGGGGTAATAGCCGTTTGTTATCCTCTGAGATAAGGCTAGGCTGTTTCAGGACACTAATAGTGGATGATGTCTCTCTGTCGGGCCCCTAATCCACTCAAAACACAGCCTGTGTGCTGCTGCTGTGTGTTTCTGCCGGCAGCACCGTGCATTAGGCTGGGGTCACGTCTGCCGGAGTCCAGCTGCCACATTAAAGCCACGTCCAGAACTCATATGAACCACAGGAGGCCTTCATGAAGGGAACTTTGAGTTTTATAGGAAATCTTGATTTTAATTTGATGAACATTAATGCTAATAGTGAATAGTTGTTTCATATTAGGATTTATAGATAAAGAGCTGCCAGCTTTTGGGTTTTGGCCGGAGTGAGATTCTGTAGAATCTTGTAATGCAGGGGGGGGGGGGGGGGGGGGGGGGGGCGTCTCTGCGTATCTCTGCATTTTCAACGTTTTTCATCACGTTTCAACGTGATGATTGACCAACTTTTATTAAACCGGAAGTCTATCTCTCTCTCTCTCTCTCTCTCTCTCTCTCTCTCTCTTTCTCTCTCTCTCTCTCTCTCTCTCTCTCTCTCTCTCTCTCGCTCCCCCCTCTCCAGCTTCACAACATACAAAACATGAGTTGATGAGGTGACGCATGTTTATGTCTACACACTGCTGTGCGACCAGTTAAACCAAACACATCTACCTCTACATCTTGCTATTACAGGATGTAGAGGTAGATGTGTGTGAGGAGATAGAGACGGCGGGACTTTTAGTTACATGGGTTTAGAGGAGAGAGAGGGCAGGATTTTTAGTTACATGGGGTTAGAGAAGAGAGAGAGCGGGACTCTTGTTGTTGCTGTTCTGGGCCGTTTCCCGATAACGATGGATCCATGCTCATATGATCATTCTCACGAAGGATCTTTCGATGCTTCGTAAAATTTTTCAGAACGTTTCCCGAAACTCCTCTTAACATGAACGTGCGTGCACTGCTCTTACGACGTTCGTAGGCTTGTAACTGTCTACTGACACATATGCTATATCAGTCCTAATCCTGAACGCACCGTGCATACATTTTTTCACAGCATTTTCCCCCCTGAAATAATTCCATATTAGAGTTTATCTAAACTCTAATATGTATATATATCTAAGCAAAGAGGGCAGACTTTCTCTGATTCCGCATTAGGTTTCATTGATTGGCGCGCACTCTCTAGTCTAGAATCTTTGGTGTAAACATTAAAAATGCAATGTTCCATTAATTCATTATCATTCAAATGCAGAGGCATTGACACGGCTATTGCTGTTGCTGGTCTAGATCCTGCCCATATTGTTGGGCAGGGGTATGATGGTGCGGGCAATGTAAGCGGGAAAGGCACGCATCGCAGCACAGTTTCCTGAAGCAGTCTACGTTCACTGCAGAAACCACGCTCTCTTGGCGTTTGCGCACTCCACTAAGGTCAGGGATGTTCGTAACTATCTAGACATGGTCCAATAAATAGTGAACTTCATCACAGCCTCACCAAAGCACCTACAGTGCTTTATGGCAAACAATCGCAACAAAAAACGCCTGCAGAAATTCTCTGACACCCGCTGGTCTCAGCATGATTCATGTAGCTTACAGTATGTCTTCTGTCATTGATCAATATAAGGACATTTTACCACAATGGTTGAATTAAAATCAGAGGGAGACAGCGTGCAGCTCGCAAGCAACTTCCCACACGAGCAATGGAATCATATGATTTTATTATATGCCTTGTGATAGAGTTGCCTTGTGACGTGGCGTTTGATCGGTACATTCTGGCTGCGCATGTATTTTTGGAATTTAAAATTGCTGCAATAAATTATATTTTTGTTTACTTCTGACATGTCTCTGTGTTTGCTGTTTAAATCTAACAGTAGTCTACGAGTAATATATTGGCGGTAACCAGTGTTTTTGGGGTATTGCGAAATTGCGCCAGCTGGACATTCAGTGGTATTGGATGTGTTTTAATAAAATACATCCAATACCACGGAATGTTCAGCTGGTGACTCCACTGAGGCTATAGTAACAATGCTCTTGGCGCTCTACGAGTACCCCTGGAGCCCTCGTTCGATGAACTTAACGAACCACTTAGGCTAACGATGCTTTCGGGAAACGGCACCCTGGTCATGTTCTCATTCTTCTCACTACAGTCCATGAGCCTCTCTCAGCCTGACCCCTTGATAGGTGTTACGAACCCATGTTGCCTTTGTTGTTGCTGCTTGGTGTAATCTGTGCAGGGAGCTGGTGGACGGAGCCACTTCAATTGATGCAGCACAAACTGAGCAGGCTTGGCTTGGAAGCCTATAAAGCAGCCCAGCCCAATTGGCTCATACTCCCTGGTGTTCAGATGGACATTTTGTATTTGTTCTGTTTGGTTGCAGCACATTTCCTCTTTCCTTTATTGAAAGTCATGCATTTAGTCGTTTGTGGCCTCCCTCTGCTGCTGCACACCCTTGAGCCAGGTTGAATCATTGGCTGAGATCAATCCATCTTGCATCCGGTCGGACACTCACACGTGTGATGTCCCTACTGGGGATGATTTGGACGATAGTGAATCAACACACTAGGTGGTAAAACAGCAGCTCCTTTAACTAAAAGACAAGCAACAGAAGAAGACATCACATCAGAACTGTGTCTCATTCTGACCGCATAGTCAGAACATGAAACCCTGTCTTCAGTTCAGTACACACACCATCCTGCTCTTCTGTGAATGCAGCACTTCAAAGTAACAGTGCCACGGGGCAATCAGCCCAAACGCAGCCCGCATCGTGGCTCTCCTTCCTTTGATTCAGCTGACCTCAGAAGTACTTAATGAAGCCGTCCAAACCGCCCACAGACATGTTCCTCATTACCTCCCGGTCCGCCAGAGAGATGGACCCTCTAAATGTACTGGAGGGGGCGAGCGCTTGGACGACTGCGCCGTCGTAGGGGGCAATGTGGTTCCAGGAGAGGTGGAGCAATATTTCCTCACCGTCTGCCCACTCAGGAAATCAATCTGCGTCGTCTGAGCCATTGATTAGAGGTTTCCTCAGAGCATTCTGTGGCTCATTGTTAACAATTACCCATGATAGACTCACCGGCTATTGTTAGTCCCAGGTGTCCGATAAACACAGCCGGCTGCGTATCTGGTTTGTGTTCAGCAGGGCTCAGACCACGCGATCAGAAGCTTTGTTCAGCCTCATGCCTGATGCTGCACTCTGCTCCACCTCCCGCCGGCCGTGCCTGTGGTGAGCTCTCACTCCCGCCAAGTCCCCACGAGGAACCTGAGCAAACACTACCCAGAGTGGCCCACAGATAACCCCGGGAGGCAGCCCGGTCCCGTGCAGCCGGCACAAGCTTTACCTAGCCCATGATGTCTAGTTTAGACCAGAGTGAGATGTTTAGTCCAGTTTAGACCGGCCCGAGATGTTGTCTTCAACAGACACCAGGCAGGGACTGAGGTGGGTTCATGGTGACACCAGGTGTCACCATGATCGGTAATGTTCAGATCATTAATGTTCAGATCATTAATCTGGATGGATGAAGCCCTCAGCCCTCTTCCTGCAGGTCGTAAAGCCTCCTCACGCTCCCCTGGCTGATAAGAGGCTGCTCTACTCCATGACCTCTCAGGTGGCGTCAACGTTCAATGTTCACCTCCGTTTCCAACCACATCATTCTGATGCTGAGCGAGATAAAGCCATGAAGGGGAGGAGCCTGAGTTTACACCGTGTTGTCAGATAAAGACCCAGCGATAACACATGCAGGGACCATGTAACAGGTACCCCTTTGTCACCTTCCAGCCCTCTCAGCCGGTCTGAACCAGACCAGAAGGACTCACTCTCCCATGATGCATCAGACACAGGGAGGGTTAGGTTTGATATTGACATTGTGAATGGCTAGGCCAAGTTTGTAAAGTTCAGTTAGTTAACTTGGGGAATAGTTTGGTTTGGTTAAGGGTTAGTAGTTACAACCTAGGTTCAATCAGCTTATATTGATACTGAGAACCAGAAACCGGACCTGTGTGTGTGTGTGTGTGTGTGTGTGTGTGTGTGTGTTTGTGTTGCTTAGGTCCGTGGACCTGTAGGCCCCGATTGCGTTGAATATAAAACACTACTATAATATAATATGTTATACTGCAGGGCCCACTACTCATTAGTGGAGAATCCAATCCAATTATAAAACACTCTCTCCAAACGACTCTCTGCAAAGCACCACAATGAACACCGGAAATAACTTCTGGAATTATTTATTTATTTACAAAAATCACAGGCTCTTAAATACTGAGAAATAACAAATACTTAAAACTGACCAATTTCTTCGTATAATCTGCAATAAGGGTTTACAGTCAATAGCATCGCGATATAAAAATAAGTAATGGGACATCCATACCCCACTGCATTCGATCAGTGAATTACTCTGTACTCTGCCAGGCAGCGGTGGTGGATTCTCCCATGTCCGTAGGCCGCATGGTGGGACGTGGAGTCCAGCCAGGCTGGTCCACCACCCCTCAGTGGGAAGGCTTGACAGGTGGTCACATGGTCCACCATCAGGCCCCTCCCCCAGAGCAGCTCTCTGACCAGGTGATGGTTTAAATGGACAGGGGGCCACCTGACTGACAGCGGGGGGTCTCAGAGCTCAGTGGCCTTCTGCCGCGGCCCCTCTTCCTCGTCGCGGCTCATGGCCGGGTTGTCCCGCCCCTCCAGAGCTTTCATCTTGTCGCTCATCCTGTCGCCCCCGCCGACCTCCTGGTCATTGCAACGGCAACACTTGCAGCGCTTGCAGCAGCAGCAGCAGTGGCGCCCGCAGAAGCCGAAAGTGGAGGTCACCACGCGGTCCCAGGGCGCCATTGAGTGCAGCGGGCGCGGCAGGAAGTCCCAGGAGCGCAGGAACCGGGGAAGGAAGCGGGGGCAGCGGCCCTGCATCACGTTGATGATGATGATGAAGATGACAAGCACCACCACGGGCACGCCCACGCCCGCCAGCACCTGCCAGCCAGCCAGCGACAGGCCAAACACGGTGAGCGGGAACACCAGGAAGCACAGGAAGAGGTAGAGTGCGGCGAACCAGCGGTACTTGGCGGTGTGGTTTCCTAGCGCCCGGGCCATGCGGATGGGGAGGCGGGTGAAGGGGATGGGGTACCACAGCACGATGCCCATGATGTTGAAGAAGAAGTGACACAGCGCAATCTGGGGGGCACAGGGGCAGGGCGGTCAGACTGGGCTCTGGTTTCAGACTGGTTTCAAACTGGTCTCTGTGGTCAGACTGGTTTCAGACTGGTTTCAGACTGGTCTCTGTGGTCAGGCTGGTCGGACTGTTCAGACTGGTTCCTACCTGCAGTGAGTTCCCCAGCGTCTCTCCGGGGGCGGCCATGGCGGCCAGGATGGCGGTGGTGGTGGTGCCGATGTTGGAGCCCAGAGTCAGCGGGTAGGCCCGCTCCAGGCTGATCACCCCGATGCCTGGGGACAGAGGGAGAGTGAGACCGGGTCCTGGGACACAGAGACACTGAGACAGGGTCCTGGATCAGGGGGAGACCTGGTCCTGGGTCAGTGCTAGACCTGATCCTGGTCCTGGGTCAGTGCTAGACCTGGTCCTGGGTCAGTGTAGACCTGGTCCTGGGTCAGTGTTAGACCTGATCCTGGTCCTGGGTCAGTGCTAGACCTGGTCCTGGGTCAGTGCTAGACCTGATCCTGGTCCTGGGTCAGTGCTAGACCTGGTCCTGGGTCAGTGTAGACCTGGTCCTGGGTCAGTGTTAGACCTGATCCTGGTCCTGGGTCAGTGCTAGACCTGGTCCTGGGTCAGTGTAGACCTGGTCCTGGGTCAGGGGGAGGAGCTTGTCCCGGGTCAGGGGGAGGAGCTTACCGACGAGGGGCGTGATGGCAGAGGTGAACACGGAGCTGCTCTGGACGATGAAGGTCATGCCGGCCCCGACCACCATGGCGATGTACCCGGTCACCCAGCCGAAGGGGAACGGGAAGTCTGCGGACATCAAGAAAACACTCTCAGCTACTGTGTTCCTATTAGTTGGAGCGTTAGACCCCTCCCTCTCGGATGCTTGGATATAAACTTCAGACTGGTCTCTTCTTCTGGTCTCTAAACTTCAGACCAGGCAGTAAAATGGAATTATGTATATTCCTTATCCAGTATAATCCAGCCGACACAGACTTGATACAATAGGATTATATCGGACCCACCTGTGTTCAGCACCTTCTTGATGACCACGGCCACCTGGCCCTTCAGCATGGAGTTGAGCAGCTTGACGATGAGGATGAGGCAGGAGCAGAGGACGAAGAGGGACAGGGCCAGGAGGATGAGGCCCACCGCCAGGTCAGGGAGGCTGGTGTTCGCAAAGATATGGCTGCCTGCAACGGGACGGACCATCAGTCAACCTCTCTCTCTCTCTCTCTCTCTCTCTCTCTCTCTCTCTCTCTCGCTCTCAGGCTCTCGCTCCTTCTCTCCCTCCCTCTCTCTCTCAATGGCGGAAGAGAACTCTTCTGTCCTCTTTTTGATGTGAACCTGAATGCAGCACCTCTCCAAGGCTTTGGCGACTGACCCCAGAGCAGCTGGACACTCTTTATATCATGGTAAATGGAGAGCATTGCTTCTCTAACCAGTGGCTACTCAAAGCGCTTTACAACATTGCCAAACATTCACCCATTCATGCACACATTCACACACCGACGGGTGTCGGTGAGTCAGCCACGCAAGGCGACAGCCAGCTGGTCAGGAGCAGTCAGGGTAAGGCATCTCAGGGACACCTCGACACTCAGCTAGGAGGAGCCGGGGATCGAACCAGCAACCTTGTGGTTACCAGCCGACCCGCTCTACCTCCTGAGTTACATGCTGCCCCTGTATTATATATTCTATTATACATATATTAGAGGCTGTAGTGATGGCACGTTTCCTTGCTATGTCTGGCATTTGGACGGAGGAGCCAGGAGGTGTGCTGATTGGCTGACGGACCGGGGAGAGCTGGGCCGGAGAGGCGGCAGTCTCAGGTTGAATGGAGCTATTGAGCAGGTATCGGGGGGCGGGGGGGGGGGGGGTGCTGAGTCACCAGCAGGCTGACAGGGAGAACCATTGTTGTGGGTCGGGAGGAGCGATCGGGTTCCCCGGGGCGGGGGGGGGGGGGGGGGGGGGGCGGCGGGTGAGGTGGCGGGCAGGGGCTTACATCTCTCCAGGTTAGTGACTTCTGTAAAGCTCTTCTCGGTCCAGGTCGTGTTCCCCTCCATCCAGCAGATGGCGTTGGCCGGGCAGGACAGCACGGTCTCATTCCATCTGGTCTACAGGGGAGAATAAATAATACGATCAATACTAACCAGAAAATGCATTTTCCTGCAGAAAATGAGGTGAGTGCTTTAGTGCAAAGTGAGGTTGAAAATATGTTTTCTTAAAGCCACATATTTTAAAATTGGAATGGAGTCTCTGGGTGGAAATTTGTGGAAGGAGTAGGGTCCCAAACTTTGTAGAGAATAAGAAAGAACAGAACAGATGTAGAGTGCTGCATGCAGCACTCAATCTATAGAATCTTTAGAACTTAGAAGGGCAGACAGGGGGAAGTACCAGGGGACCATTGATACGTCTTAATAAACATAGGGGCTTCATGATGCTGGATGAGGTGGAGACAGATCTGAAGATGGCTGCAGTAGATAGACGGCATCAGTGGTGAGGAGATAACAGGAGTCCTGTGTGTTCCTCACTGTGTTCTTGCTGGTCAGGCACCAGGACTTGATCAGGCTCTTGTTCCGGGCGGCGGGGTCTCCGGTGGCAATGCCGCTGATCACAGACTTATCCAGCTGAGGGGGGGAGGGGCACAGGGGGGGTCATGGTTCACTCTCCTGAAGGCCTGAGTACTCTGAGCACTCGGAACACTCTGAGCACTCGGAGCACTCGGAGCACTCTGAAACTGCGAGGTATGAATACATAAGGAGGTATGAATACACAACAACTCCTCTTGAAGCAGAGGTAGAGATCTTCCAAGCGGTTCTGAGTGTACCTCGATGATGGCGCTGGTGAGCGGGTCTGTGATGACGTTGAGCAGGTCGGGGGCATTCTCCCCGCCCTGGATGTTGAAGGAGTCGATCATGAGCTTGGTGAGCTTGTACAGGACGCCTGTGGCCACCTCCAGGGGCAGCAGCACCAGCACCGACAGCCAGTTGAAGAAGTCGTGGACGGTGGCGCCCGCGAACGCCCTGCAGGACAAACACCGGGTCAAACCAGGAGCCAATCAGTAGGGCTGCAGGGCTGGAGGGCTGTCTCGACCCTCACCACCGACCCTACACCACCAACCCTACACCATCCACCCTACACCACTCTACAGCATCCACCCTACACCAACCCTACAGCACCCACCCTGCACCACCCTATAGCACCCACCCTGCACCACCCTACAGCAGCACCCTACAGCAGCACCCTTACAGCACAACCCTACAGGGGGGGTTTACCTGCGGAACTCGTTGCGGTCACCCGCCTGCATCATGGCCACGATGGTGTTGGTGACCGAGGTGCCGATGTTGGCACCCATGATGACGGGGACGGCCGACTGCACGTCCAGCACTGGAACACCACGGAGAGCGTTAACTAAACACCTGACCAACTAACCCCTCAAAGCACCCAACACCTGACCCACTAACCCCGCAAAACACCTTCAAAACAACTTACCCCTCAAAACACCCTCACCCACTAACCTCTCAAAACACCCTAACCCACTAACCTCTCAAAACACCCCAACACCTGACCAACTAACCCCTAAAACACCCCAACACATGACCCACTAACCCCTCAAAACACCTGACCCACTAACCCCTCAAAACACCCCAACACCTGACCAATATCTCTATACACTAATCCTTATCAAACCTATACACGTGCATGTGTGTGTGTCTTACATCCAGAGGACACCATGCTGACCACGATGGAGGAGGAGGTGGAGGAGCTCTGGACCAGCACCGTCACCAGCACCCCGATCACCAGCCCCGCCACCGGGTTGGACAGTACCGCGTTGTCCTGGAAGATGTCCCCCGCGGCCTTTCCTGGTCAGATACAACCACGGAACATCAACCACCGATCATCAACCCCGCATCATCAACCCCACATCAACAACCATGCATCATCAACCACGCCCGGAGAAAAGCAAAACCATAGGCTCTCTGGACACACAGACCCTACAGACATCCTGTTAGACACTGTCCGGACACGTAGACAGACACACAGACCTACAGACAGCGGACAGTAAAGCTGCTTTTTAGCTGACGGCTCATATCATATCAACACTGATTTGTGAGATTAGTGATTGATTAGTGATTTTTGAGATAAGATAAGATAAGAAGGTAAGGGCTCCCTTACCTCCGACCAGTTGAAAGGCGGAGCTGAGGATGTCCAGGGAGCAGACGAACATGTAGAGGAGGCCCAGCAGCATGCAGAACTTCAGGATGGCCGTCAGGACCCGCACCATCTTTCCCTTGGTGTCCAGCTCTGCAGATTGGAGAGGGGTGGATCAGGCCTCTAGGGGGGCTCTGTCTCTCTCTCTGCCCCCAGGGGCCCGGAGTCCAGGGGCTCCAGAGAGACCAGAGAGGTCCAGGTCACAGGTCCCCAAGAACCTTCGCGTTCAAGGGCCCAGAGAGACCATAGTGGTCCAGGTCACATGTCCCCAAGAACCCTAGAGAACCCTAGAGGGCCCCAGAGTCCAGGGGCCCCAGAGAGACCCTAGAATTCCAGGGGCCCCAGAGAGACCCTAGAATTCCAGGGGCCCCAGAAAGACCCTAGAGTCCAGGGGCCCCAGAGAGACCCTAGTGTCCAGGGGCCCCAGAGAGACCCTAGAATTCCAGGGGCCCCAGAGAGACCCTAGAGTCCAGGGGCCCCAGAGAGACCCTAGTGTCCAGGGGCCCCAGAGAGACCCTAGAGTCCAGGGGCTCCAGAGAGACCCTAGTGTCCAGGGACCTCAGAGAGACCCTAGAGGTCCAGGGGCCCCAGAGAGACCCTAGAGTCCAGGGGCTCCAGAGAGCCGGTGTGCGTACCTGACCAGCTGGGTCCGCTGTTCTTGAGCTCGGGGAGATCCCAGGGGTCCTTCTCCTCCTCCCCCTCCTCCGCCCGGTCCTGCTGAACCAGGTCCATGGTGGAATAGGCCGGCAGGACCGCCGAGGCCTTGGACTGGGGGTCGCCAGGGTCTGGGGGGGGGGGGGGGGCAGGGAGAGTGTTAGCGTCTGGGGGGGCGGGGAGACTAGGTCTGGGGACTGTGTGTGTGTGTGTGTGTGTGTGTGTGTGTGCGTGTGAATGTGTATATGTGTGTGTGTGTGTGTGTGTGTGTGTGTGTGGGGGGAGGGGGGGACGACTAGGCCTACCGATGGAGGGGCTGGAGTCGGAGTCGGCATCCGGTCGAGGAGCCATGGCTGAAGGAGGAAACGCAGGAGAGTTAAACCTGGAGCAGCTCGATCGGTACATTGAGCAATGTTCTGTAAAAGCAATTCTGTGTGTGTGTGTGTGTGTGTGTGTGTGTGTGTGTGTGTGTGTGTGTGTGTGTGTGTGTGTGTGTGTGTGTGTGTGTGTGTGTGTGTGTGTGTGTGTGTGTGTGTATATATATATATACGTGTGTGTGTGTGTGTGTGTGTGTGTGTGTGTGTGTGTGCGTGTGCAACAACATTATCATTATTGTCTTATCTGAGCATGAGAAACAATCTTTCAGCACTTAAAAACACAAACATTCCATGCTGCCTCCTTCCTGAAAAGTGTAACTAATAAATGAAACTAATCATGGAAGATGGAATGGAAAATATTTGGGCACAAGCAACATGATTCTCCCTGTGTAATGAAAACAATCGACTACAATAGGATGGAGGTGATCTTATGCACTAGTGCTGTAAACCCTGTTGGTCACACAGACTATTGGTGTGAAGTGAAGTATTAAGAGACTCACCTGCAGAAGTCCTCTGTGAGTCTGGGAGAGGGAACCTGAGCTACCTGTGGGCTCTGAGGAAGTCCTCCCTGAGTCCCCTCTGATCTGAGTCCTAGAGAGGTGAGTCCTAGAGAGGTGAGCTGAGCTAACTGTAGACCCTGAAGAAGTCCTCCCTGGGTTGAGTCCTCCCCTCTGAGTCCTCTCTGAGTTCAGTACCTGGGCTACCTGTAGACTCCAGCCCTCCCCACTGTGCTTTTATAGCGGCTGGAGGGAGCCTCCCTCACCCCGGTCCAAGGTGTGTGATCCCGGAGGGGGGGGGGGGTGGGTGGTGGGGCACCGAGCCAAACTGCACTTCGGATTAACTCCCGTTGGATCATGTCCACAAAGTGCCACAAATACTTTGATATCAGATTCTAACTTTTGAATCTTGACTTGGAAACATGTCTGAATAGTGCATTCATCTGGATTCATCACCATGTTGTTTCACACAACGTTGTTGCACTATTAACAATTAAATGTGTGTTTTATTTTTTATTTTTTAATACAAATAGGCGACAAAAAGTATGAGATGAACGGATTGAGTAAATAGTTTGGGGAAATGCGCCCCCTGTTGGCGGAACACATGAACTCCTCGGAACCACTTCTCAGGTGTTCAATGAGTTTAATACGGATAAGAATGAGCTGTGTTTGTAAATCCCTTGGATGCTAACCCAGGGCCCACACTGGGACTATATACTTAAGTTAAAGGTTTTATTTGAAGAGACCCTTCCCCAGAAGAGACCCTCCCCCTTGTGTGTTAGCAGTCAGACCCTCAAGCCCCCACCAGTATGAGCTGGTGACCGAGGTTAACATGAACCTGATGACCGCTCCCTCAGCTGATCAGGTCATCAAAAGGCTGATAACTGACCAATCAAATTAAAGGTTTATTTAATTAATTTGATATTGATAGCTGTTTATTTTTATCAGGCGATTATTTTATTTATTTACATTACTTTACTTCACTGTACTGTAATGCCCTCATTTTTGGGGGGTGCTGCTCATGTGGCGACCTGACGGCACAGAGTAGCGTGTTCTTATCATTTAATTTCCCCTTGGGGATGAATTTGAAGTGCTTTGAAACTTGAAACTTGAAACTAATGGACAGCTAATAATTTATCTATAAAATAGATAAATAATAAGTGCAAAATATGAATTTTCACACACACACACACACACACACACACACACACACACACAAAAACACACACATAAACACACGCACAAACATGCACACACACACACACACACACACACGCACACACACACACACACACACACACACACACACACACACACACACACAACAAACAACAAACATGTGCCAAGCTTGAGTTTGTATACAGTGTTATTAATCCACTTTTATTACAGGAGATATGTTCATATCAAAGCAATTACTGTACTGTACCACTGGTGTAAACATTATGTTGTATTTGCTGGTAAATCATTGCCTTAAATGATGCTACGGTTCTAGAGTTGATTTATTGCCAGTAAAACCAAAGTTAATTAAGCTGAACTCCAACATTCAGATGACAACGAAGTGTGTCTTTAATGAGATGATTATAGAGACAGCCCCAGGCATCTCTCTCTTCACCTTATTTCAACTCAGTTCTACCTTAAAGCTCCAAACTCTCCTTAACTCTCCTACCTTAAAGCTCCAAAGTCTGGTTCTGCAGTCTGGTTCTGTCAGGTGGGGTTCCAGTGGAAAGATCCTAACCCTCTCCTGTTAGACCACTAAACGTTTGATTGATTAAGGTTACTTATATGATGTGCTATTGATTATCGATAACCCTGGGATAAGGAGGTATTATCTTGATGACCTCCGCTGTTTTTCCAAACATTGTACAGTGATATTACTAATATTAGTCTTGTGACACAAGCCATATGGTGTTAGATTTATACTTCTGATAGATGTTCTCTCCAGAGAGATGTTGTGCAGTAGATAGCTCTAGTATAGTTAGTCATAACTATACTAACCCTAACCCTACAGTCATAAGTGTAAAGTATATAATCTAAATGCTCCATAATCCCTTTAGTTTATTCATTTAGTCATCACGGACTGTGTTTACATGGACAACCTTAACCCGACTATGGACCTCATTCTGATTATGGTAATATTGCGATTAAGGTGTTTACATGAGTTATTAAAAGAATACTCTGTTCATATTCCCCGTTTACATGTAGCCCAGCATAGACTGATTAAGCAGTGTTCTTTAAGTTTCTCGCGATCATCTCGAAGTAGCCATAATGTTGTTTCCGTAACCTTATAATTCATTCGCATTATTTTTCGAGTTCAGTTAAATTACACTGGTGAGATTAATTATTTAATTGTTATTTAATATATACATTTTCGGGTAACATTTAAATGGATAGTCACGTTGGGAATATATTGGTTCCTACTCACCTTTTGTTTAAAGGGGACAGTTAAGTGGGGGGACCAATTGAAGAGTAACCGAGCACATGCAGGGGTACTGTTGCCGTGTTGGTTATAATTAAAAGAAGATACAAACGCTGAGAACAACTCTTTTCAATACAACATGATTCATTGGATTCATAAATGGATAGCGCTGTTCGGCATACATATACAGCTCTATATTAACGTATATAGAGCTTTATAGATCTATATAGATATAGATCTATACAGAGATATATCTATATATCTTTATATAGATCTATATTTGTAAAGATATAGAGATAGAGACAGAGAGAGAAAGGGACAGAGAGACAGAGAGAGAGAGAGAGACAGAAAGAGAGACACAGAGAGAGAGAGAGAGACAGAGAGAGACACACAGACAGAGAGAGGGACAGAGAGAGAGACAGACAAAGAGACAGAAAAAGAGACAAAGAGGGAGAGACAGAGAGACAGTGACAGACCTCTCTGATTTCAGATTCCTTGGCCCAGGGCATGACTATGTGGGCTGATGATATCGATATTATCTATGTTATCACAGCTTATTGGAGCTGTGACCCTTTACTGTGTTGTTGTGCAGGTAAACAGCTCCTGTGTCACCGCAACATTCCTGGGAACTCCAACGGTGCCGCGCTAAGACTCCTGACTCCACGCTGGGCCAGCCAGTGGAAAGCAGCATGGCGGTGAGTCTTTACAACCGGCCACTGATGGACTCTGATCACGTGACTCTGATCATGTGTGCAACGGAACACATGGGTCAGTGTGCAACGGAAAGATCAGCTGGCTCTACCTTAACCCTTCGACTGGAATGTCTCTGTCTGTCTGTCTGTCTGTCTGTCTGTCTGTCTGTCTGTCTCTCTCTCTCTCTCTCTCTCTCTCTCTCTCTCTCTCGCTCTTTCTCTCTCTCTCTCTCTCTCTCTCTCTCTCTCTCTCTCTCTCTCTCTCTCTCTCTCTCTCTCTCTCCCCCTCTCCTCTATGCTAACTACGTATTAATGAGTCGGACTGCTGCCAGCCTTAATGATCTTTATTGATCAGCATAGCAGCTTTGGGGTCTCAGTACTAATCAAGAGCTCCTCACTAGTTTGGGGGTTGATGAGACGAGGTTGTGATGGGGGAGGGTGGAGGAGGGAGGAGGGAGGGGGAAGAGGAGCGAGGGAGGGGGAGGGTGAGCTGCCACGAGGACTAAGATGTGAGGAGCTGGCATGCCGGCGAGGTGAACAAGGGTAAAGTCATCACCTGCAACTCGCAGAGCCCTGCAGCGTGATGTGGATCATAAAGCCATAAACCCCCCCCCACCCCGTCAATGTCTCCGTCACTCCGTCGCCAAGGACGGGCCATAGTGACCCAGTGACTGCCATGCCCGCCCACGCCCGACACACTCGACACACCTTTCTGTTTTATGCTCCCGGTAAACACGGCCCACAGCGGCCCTACAGCGGCTCCACAGCGGCCCCACACCTGCCCCACATGGAGGCAGACGGTTGTAACCTCTGGGTAAATGGACTGCATTTATAAGGCACTTTTCTAACCAGTGTTCACTGAAAGCGCTTTACAATACTGCCTAAGCATTCACCCGGTCATTCAGTGCCAAGCAAGGCAACGGCCAGCTCATCAGGAGCAGTCAGGGTGACACCGCGTTCACACTGCATATGTCCGTTGACGGATGACCGAGACGTGTCTGACGCATGGGGGAGTAGTCTTTGTAGACGCAGCCTGCAGCCAATCAAAAGGCTTCCCGCTAACAAAGCCGGCTTTTTCCTGCTTCTTCCTGCTTGTTATTCCAAAATGGATCCCGTAGACGCAAGGAGTGTTGCTTCGTGTAGCATTTTTATATCCCCCACTGCCGGCCGGCTTTTTGACATATGTGTTTTCCCGGGTTGTATCACAAAGGCGATTTCATTGGACTGAGTCCAAGTAGCGTCACTGTAGTGTATTTGCGTATATTTGAATAACGCAATCTGATTGGCTGATGGATCTGACGCTGCCTGAAAAGGTGAACATTTCTCAACTTTTTGACACAGGCAATGGAGCCACCAGAACAGACGGACCCACAATGCATTTCGAGAGCGGCCCATGCAAAGTCAATGAGATCCGTCAACAGACGCGTGAATGCGGCGAGGTGTCTTGCTCAGGGACACCTCGACACTCGGCTAGATGGGGCTAGGCGATCAAACTAGCAACCTTCTAGTGACCAGCCGACCAGCTCCTCCTCCTGAGCCACTACACACTCCCAGTGGCTCCAAGCTGTTCACGATGGTCTGGACATCATTGTGTGTGTGTGGAGGAGGCTGGTTAAGGCAGCCTCACCTGCCCGAGGCAGACTGTCTGGGGTCTGGGGTCTCCAAATTGTCATTTATCAACTAAGTTTGACTATCCGGTATTAACATTGTAGATATCAACAACTTCTTTCTGACTAGTCGTAATTACATTTTGAATAGTTGGAATTTTCATTCAAGATATCTGTAATGTAATTGTGACTAGTCTAAACGACAGATAAAGATATCTGTAATTCAGTTTTGACTAGGCAAAACAGAATTACAGATATCTGCAATGACGTCACAGAAAACAACATTCAACTCGTCACACATCTTAAATGACAATTGCAGATGTCTGTAATTCAGTTTTGACTAGGCAGAATGAAAGTTAAAGATATCTCAAACGTCATTTGAGTGTGAATTATTGGGCATGACGTTTTAGATATCCAGAAATACGTGATTTCCCCTTGCCGCCATAATCAAAGAAGAAGTGGGTTCATTTCCTTATTTCTATGAATGGAATAAGAAAGGAGCAGTCATGGCGTTGGCTGTAATCGAAAAAACCACCAGAAAATGCCATGAAATTGAACGAGCCCTCACACAGGGGATTTGTGGAGAGAGAGAACGTCGTTCTATTGAAAGCTGTGAAAGAAATCTCGGAAGAAATTAAGATTTGCTGCTCCGCTCCCGCCTAAAGTGGGAGGCGGTCCTATAATTTGTCATTACAGATATCTGAAACGTAATTTTGCCTAATCAAAACTCTGTTTTAAGATATCTGTAATAAAATTTTGACTAGGCGGAATGAAAGTTACAGATATCTACAATTTTAGATATCTCTAATCAAAATTAATTTCAAGATATCTATAACTTTATAGTAGATATCTACAATTAAATTATGACTATCCCTAACTCCAGTTTGAGATATCTACAACGTCGTTTTGACTAGTCATAACTCCAGTTAGAGATATCTACAATGTAATTTCGCCTAGTCAAAACTTCATTTAAGATATCTGAAAAGGGACATGTAGATATCTTGAATTGAGGTGAATTAAAGATATCTTGAACTTGAATTATGACTAGTCAGAATCAAATTGTAGATATCTCAAACTGGAATTACAGATATCTACAATTCAGTTGCAGATATCCGTAATTCACATAGTGGATATCCGCAATTGAATTGTAGATATCTGTAATGAGAAAGCCCATAGACATGAATGGAAAAAATATGTAATTTCTCCAAGGAGGAATGTCTTTGTGGATATCTGAAATGACAATTGTGGATAGGAGGAATGTAGTTGCAGATATCCAAAATGTTCTTTTTGACTAGGCGAAACTGAATTGCAGATATCTGCAACACATATCCAGTCCAGCGAATTTATGTCAAATTGGCTTGCCATAGGCTGCACTCCTGTGGTGCAGTGGGTAGTCAGTGTGCAACAGATTAAATCAGCCATCGCCCCACACACTCATCACCGTACACACTCATCACCGCACATACTCACTGAAGGAATGGATATTAATTATTTTCGAGTATCTTTGAGGTATAAAGAAGCCCCTGTATCTAATCTGTATCAGTTTATTAGCCTTTTAGTCTTGTTCGTGCTTTCTCAGTAGTACCATCTCTCTCCACTTGTGGGCGCCCCTAACCCACAGGTGGGACGGAAAGTAAATAAAAACAGTTCTTTGGTAAAACGTCCTTTTTAAATGAATTTATTTAAATATATTGATTCAATTATACACATATGTTTATTTATTGCCATATTTATTGATTTCACAGATATATCTATTGATGTATTTATTTAATATTGACTCAAATGGCATCCATAGCTTCTGAGATGGGAATGAAACTACCCCTGTCCACCAGCAGATAGCGCAGGAGTCGTAGACATAAACCTGACAAAACTTTAAGTTTCAACTATTATCTCTTCTCGTTTGAATATTACCACCATTTGTAGAAAATTTAAACAATTGACATTACACTCTATTTGGATAATTTGATCGTATTTTCATTATCATTTTTCATATTTCATACATCACAGGAGAATATCTTCTCCTAACATGACGTTTCCCGACTTGGTAATTAATCCGAAGAGCAAGCACAGCGCCCTGTCCAGATGCATTGTGGGTGATGGATGCGGTGTCACACTGGTCTGGAGCCTCGTTCGTCTCTTCAGGGAGTTGAGATCTGGAGCCACACGATTCTCAGCGGAAGCGATTCATCGTGTTTTCATGTCTGAACTTCTGCTCTGAAGAATCCAGAGGTCAGAAGAGGTCTCCTGTCACCTGTCTCACCTCCACCTGTCTCACCCTCACCTTTCATAACTACAGTTGTGACCTGTCTCACCTCCACCTGTCTCACCTCCACCTGTCCTACCTCCACCTGTCTCACCTCCACCTGTCCTACCTCCACCTGTCTCACCCTCACCTTTCCTAACTACAGTTGTGACCTGTCTCACCTCTACCTGTCTCACCTCCACCTGTACCACCTCCACCTGTCTGACCTCCACCTGTCTCACCTCCACCTGTCCTACCTCCACCTGTCCTACCTCCAACTGTCTCACCTCCACCTGTCTCACCCACACCTGTCTCACCTCCACCTGTCTCACCTCCACCTCTAAGCCTATTCAGCAGTCGGTAAGTCAGTCCAAAAGCTTAAACCAGTTTATTGCAGAAACCAGGCAGTGTGATGATGTGTTGATCCAGTCCTCCAGGGCTCCTCAGTAGTGAAGCATGACCTGAAAAAGACAGTGCAGTTAAACCCAGTCTAAACTGGTTCACACAGGTTCAACCTGGTTTTGCTTCAGACTGGTCTCCAGTGCCGAGATGCTGGGGGGTGGGTGGGGGAGTCAAAGGGGGGGGGGGGGGTGGGGGGACCTACGTCGCTGATCCAGTCGCTGAAGGCGGAGGTCCGGGTGAAGACGGTGGGCTTCTTCTCCTCGTTGCAGACCAAAGACGACACAAAGCTGGTGACCCCGTGGACCGCCCAGCGGCCATCAGCCCCCCGACAGCTCAGAGGACCACCAGAGTCACCCTGAGAGGGGGAGGGGGGGGAGGGGAGAGGAGGTGAGGGGGAGAGATGGAGTGGGGAGAGAGAGAGAGAGAGAGAGATGGGGGGGGGGGGGGGGGGGGGGGAGAGGAGAGGGGGGGAGAAAGAGAAGTGAGAGGGAGAGGGGGTTGGAGGAGAGGGGGAGGGAGAGAGAGATTGGGGGAGAGAGAGACTAGTTAGAGAGAGATAAGTAGCATATCAGATCCAAATACTACTATAGTCCTTGTTTTACTACTAAATACTAGAGAGAGCTTCATGAGAGACGGGGAAGAAGCTCCACATCAACAGAGTGAGATATGGACAGAGATGGAGGAAGACAGTCAGAGAGAGAGAGGGATACAGTCAGAGAGAGAGCGGGATACAGTCAGAGAGAGAGGGATAGATGGAGGGATACAGTCAGAGAGTGAGAGGGATACTGTCAGAGAGAGAGAGGGATACAGTCAGAGAGAGAGGGATAGATGGAGGGATACAGTCAGAGAGTGAGAGGGATACTGTCAGAGAGAGAGCGGGATACAGTCAGAGAGAGAGGGATAGATGGAGGGATACAGTCAGAGAGTGAGAGGGATACTGTCAGAGAGAGAGAGGGATACAGTCAGAGAGAGCGAGAGACAGTCAGAGAGAGAGAGGGATAGATGTTGGTTCCTCACGTTGCAGCCAGACTCAGCGTCCCCCCCGGCGCAGATCATGGTGGTCTTCACGTTGCCGCCCCACCAGTCGCTACGGCTACAGACACTGTGCTCCACCACGGGCAGCAGGGCCTGCTGCAGGCGCTCAGGCATCGGGCCGTGGGCTGCAACACAAGATGGCCGCCGCCGCCAGCTGTCAGCCATCTTGGAAACTCACGGGACACTCACTAGGGCGTGGTCGAGGTTGTTAACTTGTTCCCTACATAGTTCACTATTTCTGGTTTTGTAGAGTACGAAATTTGTGCAAATCTGGCTCCCGATATAGTGCACTACTTAGTACCCATAATGTACCATAAAATAAGTATACATCTGCATTTATTTCAGCACTGGCACATATCCCATGATGCACAGTGGTTTCCCCAGCTCTACAGGAAGCAGAGTCTTACTGTAGAGGTTCCCCTAGCTTACAGGAGGCAGAGTCTTACTGTAGAGGTTCCCCTAGCTTACAGGAGGCAGAGTCTTACTGTAGAGGTTCCCCTAGCTTACAGGAGGCAGAGTCTTACTGTAGAGGTTCCCCCAGCCCGACAGGTAGCAGAGTCTTACTGTAGAGGTTCCCCCAGCCCGACAGGTAGCAGGCCGCTCCGTGGCTCAGGACATCCCCGGCTTCCGGCAGACAGGCTGGACTCACAGACCCGTCCAGGACCGGACTCTTGTCCAGCTTCAGCAGAGCCATGTCGCTCCTGGGGGTCAGAGCACAGCTGGATTCACTGCCAGGATTCGACCGACCCCTTACTATATTTGACAAGGTTAGCCTCTTAGAGATTAAACAGCATGCTGCTCATATTGTATATATCAGTTAGTTTATTGTAAGTGGAAGGTCTATGCATGTTAGGGTTAGGATTAGCATTTTTTCCCCTTATCTGTCACTTTGAAAAAAAAGTGTCTGCTAAATGCCCAAAATTTAAATGTTAAATGTATTTTAAAAGTATTTTATTCTCTTAAATTATTTTTCCTGTCATTCCACTGATGTGAAACTAATATTTCCAATATGTGATGAATGCATCTGATCTTATCTTTAATCGTCCATATTGTTTATAATGATTAAAGGAACGATATCAGCAACGTCTCTCCTTGTCTCCTCCAGGCTGGACTAGGGAGCAAGTCTAAGGCTCACCCCCTGGCTACAAAGTCCAGGTCCCAGTCCGGGACCAGGTCCCAGTCCGGGACCAGGTCTAAGGCTCACCCCCTGGCTACAAAGTCCAGGTCCCAGTCCGGGACCAGGTCCCAGTCCGGGACCAGGTCTAAGGCTCACCCCCTGGCTACAAAGTCCAGGTCCCAGTCCGGGACCAGGTCTAAGGCTCACCCTCTGGCTACAAAGTCCAGGTCCCAGTTGGGGTGCACCACGATGCGCATCACATCTCGGGTCTGCTCGGTCCCCTCGTGGATGCTGAGGTCGTGTTCTCCCAGCACCACGCGGTACACATCCCCCGGCCTGGAACCAAACATACTCAATATCACATTTACGTTTACATTCACAGCATTATCCAGAGCGACTTAAAATAAGTCAATTTTGTCAGAAGAAAGAGAAACAACAATATATCTCTGTCGGTACAGTAAGGATGTTCATAGAACCAAGTGCCATGTTTTTTTTGTTGTAAAGTCGTCATACGGTGTGCATGTGTATGTCAGTGATTTGGCAGCTAGCGTTACTTGGTGAGTCTGCTTTCACACAAAAATATAACCGGCAATTGACAGATGACAAGTACTTGTATTTAAGCCGAAACCGTACTTGGTTAAATCTCTTTTTACAAATTCTTATGCTAGCATTTCCCATCTGGAATGAATGAAGGCGATCTTATCTTGTCGTCGGGGCCTGGCAGCCTGACCCCTATGCCCTGGGACTGACGAGTACAGGGCCCTACCCTCCTGAGGCGGGCTGTCAGACCAGCTGTGGTTCTGCTCTCTGAGAACTGGATTTAGCCGTTGGTGTCTGTGAATTATTGGAGAGCAGCAGGATGTTGGCTGCCCTGCACTCCGGTTTTAGAAAATAGGTTGTGCTGCACTTTACTTTCTCTCTGCTCCAACTCAAATTATATGCTTTGTGGTTCTGAGCCTCCTTTATGGAAATGTCTGCGGATTGACTACGATGTGATTGTACGCACTTATTGTATGTTGTACGTCCTGGCACTTAAAAAATAGTCCTTAGTTGTGAAGCATCTTATCCTAGATATCATTGTTTTATACAGGGAATGGGTTAACCTAGTGATTGTGAGTGCTTGGCACTTGGTTCTATGAACATCCTTATTGTACTGACAGAGATATATTGTTGTTTCTCTTCTTCTGACAGAGGTACTTAATATAAGTCTCTTTGGGTAAAAGCATCTGCTAAACACCCTGAATGTAAATGTACGTTTAATCGTAACAAGATTTTACATTTCATGTCATGGGTTGGCCGGAGCGTGGTGTACAGTGATATCCCCACCATGTCGACCCAGAGGTAACGGTTGTAGTGTCAGTGGGTGTTATGGTTTTCCTGTTGGCATATCATCAGCCACCATTAGCAGTTGGCCTGTGTGGGTGAGCCTCACCAGATACAGTGGCCCGCTGTCAGCACCCAGCGAGGTCCAATCAGGGTGCCCCCACACGTGTGATGGTAGCGGCTACCGTGTTTCACTTGCAGTGACACCTAGAGGGCATTCAGAGAACATGTGATGTACATTTAGGGCATTTAGCAGAAGCTTTTATTCAGAGCGACTTAACTAACTGCACTAAGTACATTTGTCAGAATAAAGAGAAACAACAAAATATCGCTGTCAGTACATTAAGGATGTTCATACAACATGTCAAGAAGTGACATGAAGTGAAGTATAGAAGTGTCAAGCACTAACAATCACTAGGTTAACCCATTCCCCGTATACAACAAAGATAGCTAGGATAAGATACTACACCATGATAAGTACTGTTTTTAAGTGCCAGGACATACACATACAATAAGTGCGTACATTGAGTGCCAGGGTGTAGGTTATGTAGGGTAAAAGTGTAATAAAGAGTAGAATATGTAATGGTGTAATCAGGCTTATATTTTATGTAAGATAGTGGTTTAGATAGTACCTGTACTTGTGTTAACCAGTAGTATATGTAGTGCCTGTACTTGTGTTAACCAGTAGTACATGTAGTACCTGTACTTGTGTTAACCAGTAATATATGTAGTGCCTGTACTTGTGTTAACCAGTAGTACATGTAGTACCTGTACTTGTGTTAACCAGTAGTACATGTAGTACCTGTACTTGTGTTAACTAGTAGTACATGTAGTACCTGAACTTGTATTAACCAGTAGTACATGCAGTAACTGTAAAGAGCATAGCACTCGTAGTGTTTACCTGCCAGGGCCAGCTGTGTGGCTGCGCCTCCTCTCCGTTCACCACCCTGTTGATGTCGGGCTGGACCTCAGGGACCCCACAGCCCTGAGCTGGAGACACAACACACGAGGGCTAGATACACAACACAACCAGGGCTAGATACACAACACAGCCAGGGCTAGATACAAAACACAACCAGGGCTAGATACACAACACAGCCAGGGCTAGATACACAACACACAGAACTAGATACACAACACAACCCAACCAGGGCTAGATACACAACACAGCCAGAGCTAGATACACAACACACAGGACTAGATACCCAACACAACCAGGGCTAGATACACAACACACCCAGGGCTAGATACACCACAGCCAGGAATAGATACACCACACTCGTGAGCTAGGACCACACACACCGCACACCTTGGACATATGTAGTGGTAGGAGAATGTCTACAGTATGTACTGAGATGGTGTGCGTCAGTGTCTGGCTGCGTTGCTGGACCCCAGACTCACCCGTGGCGGCGGCGGCCAGCAGCAGCATCAGCCCCAGTCTGGTCATGTGTTCAGCCTCCATGATGGACCTGTGGGCTCCAGGCTGGCTCAACCCGGGGTTTTATACCCACTGTCCGTGACCCCAGACCCACGGCGACCCCCTGACCCCGTTCATCATATCAGCACTCACGTCGATAACAGCTGGGAAGAACTTCCTGTCCCCCAGATGGACACTGTGTTGGAACTTTCCACCCTCTCTCAAACCTCCTAGTACTTAGTATATATATAGTACTTAGTATTGTGTAGCATCTTACCCTAGCTCTCTGTGTTGTATATGGGGAATGGGTTAACCTAGTGATTTTTAGTGCTTGGCACTTGGTTCTATGAACATCCTTACTGTACCGACAGAGATATATTGTTGTTTCTCTTTCTTCTGACAAATGTTCTCATTGTGAGTCGCTCTGGATAAGAGCGTCTGCTAAATGCCCTGAGTGTAAGCGTAAGTTGTAATGTTTCATGAAAGCCCTGACGTTAGCAGCGTCGGGGGAGAGCTGAATCTGTACAGACTGTACTGTTGTCGCAGTAAATATTTAACATGATAACAAAAAAGCTGGCATTAATGTTTCATGTGAGCAAACACTGCCGCAGAGATATGATTTCATGTCGTACATGGACCCACGCACGGGGGGGGTGGGGGGGAGGGCATCAGGGCCCGGCACCCCGATGGAGTCTGACACACAGAGACACCGAGAGTGGACTTAGTGTCGCCCGCCATTTTGGATCAAAACCTGCTCTCAGATATCAGCTCCCAGGCTGGAGCCGTTTGGGCCGGGCTCAGGAGAAACAGTTCCTGTAACAACTTCTCCCTCCACTTTATAACACGCTACGAGAAATCTGGAGCCAATCTTTCATGCCTTTCCCTGTGAGTATCCTTTGTGTTCCTCTGGGAAACAAGTCTCACTCTCAGAGAGAGAGAGAGCGAGAGAGAGAGAGAGAGAGAGAGAGAGAGAGAGAGAGAGAGAGTGCTTGTATCCACACACACTTCCAATTTTAAGTAGCAAATCAAATCAATATTTGCCCCCACAACCATAGGTCTGTGCTTCCTCTCGCCCTGTTATTTTAATTCTCCATAGCACATTCTTCTGCAGATTTATGAAGCCGTGTGTGCGAGTGTGTGTGCGTAACTCACGCCCTGACACAAGTGAGACTAATTCGGGTTCTAGTCGCAGCAGACATAACTCATGGCTAAGTACCCCCGTTTGATAACTGAATGAAACCAGAGTCTTGTATCGACTGAGGAATCCTGTGTGTGTGTGTAGTACTGTCGTGTTTTTTTACACCATACTTTAAGATATTTACGAGGCATTTTTACTGGGCCATATAAAAGTAGTTATCCCCATTTGAAATATTGTCGGACTGGAGAAACAAAGATAGTCATGCAATACTGCCTTTGATGTACTGTATTGTGGCTGAAGCAGTTTGAGCCGCCCTAACAATGTGAGGTGTAGGAGCCGTTCCCCCAGAGGAGCTCGATGCTACGCCCGGCGACTCCACTTCCAGGGCTGAGAGGAGTCCTCCTCAGCCCTCCTGTTGGTCCCGGCGTGTCGGACAGAGATAGATGATCTTCCATCGGCCCCGGCGCTATGCTCTAGCTGCTCCGGTTTTTATAGAAATGTCAAGAATGTTGCATTGGGTGCCTGAAAACCAACACAATAGAGTAGTGCTGTGTATAAATCAGGTTTAACAGGGCTGTCAGGTGGGCTGTCTGGGAGTCTGCCTGCAGCGGTTTAAATAAGAGTGTGAGGAAGATCAGGCTCTGGATGAGGCATCTCTGCACTAGTGGGTCAGAGATGAGCTCATCCTCTCCTCCCAGGTGAGGATGGCTGTCTCATCATCAGATAGACGGGGACTCTAGGGCCTGATGCACGGGGCTGGGAGGATAGGGGAGTGGTTAAGGCTAGAGAGGTTCTGGGTTCAATGGAAGAAATTTTCTTTACAGCCTCTCCTAAATGAATGCTCTTGTACTGATTCCCCAAACCAAACATCTCGTACGTTATTATATCTCATAGTGGCAGCATGTGGCTCAGGAGGTAGAGCGGGTTGGCTGGTAACCAGAAAGTTGCTAGTTCGATCCCCGGGTCCTCCTAGTTGAGTGTCCCTGAGCAAGGCACCTCACCCTGACTGCTCCTGACGAGCTGGCTGTCGCCCTGCATGGCTGACTCCGTCGTCGGTGTGTGAATGTGTGAATGAATGGGTGAATGTTGGACAATATTGTAAAGAGCTTTGAGTGGCCACTAGTTATATATAAATTGCTATTGCTACTTGCTACTGCGGACTGCTATATAAATGCAGTCCGTTTATCATTTCTACTGTCTCCATCTCGTACGGTGTTATATTCCATGTAATGTACACGACCGCCACTGCCGCCACACACTCGTGTCATACAGCAGCAGTCTTCGACCTCTCCGTGGTGGTAGAACCCTCCGGTGCCCTCTAAACACTACAAACAGCTGGCTGGACGGGCCCCCAGCAGGCCCGGAACCCAGCTCCTCATTGGTCCGTTCCACGGTTCACCTTGGTAACAGTTGTGTTTGTGACAGTGGGAGGTCTGAATGGCTTCCTCTGCATCAGGGCTCACCTTGTGGAACCACGCTGGCTGCTCTGAGGTCAGGGCTAACATCCGCAGTAGCTACAACAGTAGCCGCAGTGTGGTTCAGTTAAACAAACTGGTGCTGGATTGAGCTGTCTGAAGTCAGAGTTCACCTAGACTCTGCCTAGCCTCCCCCCTTACCCCCCCACTCCCACCTCACACCCCTCTTATGCACTTTTTGTATGTTGTGCATCCTGGCACTTAAAAATAGTACTTATCATCTTATCATCTTATCTGAGCTTGTATACAGTCTTTGTTGTATACAGGAATGGGTTAACCTAGCGATAGTTAGTGCTTGACACTTGGTTCTTTGAACATCCTTACTGTACCGACAGCGATATATTGGTATTATATTATCATATATTATGTTATGTTATTATTATATTGTACTTATTGTCAGTCGCTTTGGATAAAAGTGTCTGCTAAATGCCCTGAATGTAAGTCAGTCCCTCCTCGACCATTTTGAATAACCCCCATACTTCCTTTCCATGCTTGGAGGTATCAACGTATTCCAGAGGTTATTTGTAATGATGAAAGCCCCTCCACCCCCGGGGTCAGGGTTAGTTGGTCCAATTAAAACCAGTTTAGCCCGTCCTAAAGCGATCAGCGTTAACCTGCTCTATGTCAGCGTTGTACTGCAGCCGTCACTCCAGTTCAAAGGGGAGTTTAGAGAACGAACAAGAGAACCAATCCACCGACCGCTCAGAGACAACGGGGGGAACGATTGAAGGCTGGACTGAGCCGCTGACACAGTGCAGGCTCACGGGTCTCACTCATTAAAGATAAAGGTTTGATAATGATGTCTGTTTTAACATCGATCTGATCCGACAGCCGGTCCTAGCTCTGTGTCTGTCGCCCCTAACGACAGTTAAAGTCTGATTTGCCATCCTCTCATTCAAACTGGAGACAGGCACGACACAACCAACATGAGGGGGTATGTTGAGGACTCCATTACCCCTATACGTAGTAAACAAAGCTGGCTCGATTGTGACCACGTCTGAGACTAAATGGAAACATAGAGCAGGATATCAGAGTCGACTAAAGCTGTGATTCCCAACCTCTGGTCCCCGGACCAGATCCGGTCTGGGGATCGGCTTTTATACGATCGCATTGTTGGAGGGAACCTGAGACTCAGGCATTTCATTGCTGTTGCTTTAATTGTTGTGAATATGACAAATAAACCATCTTGAAAAACAGCCACATCCTTTGTTTAAAAATGATGCATCTTAAAATGAAGGCATTCAAATCGACTACCGGCCCTTCAAATATTTATATGAACATGGCGGTCCTTGAAACAAAGAAGGTTGGGACCCCCTGCTCTAAACGGTGGCACATGCTGGTGTCCCTGCAGCTCGTGGGGGCGAATTGAAAGCGACAGAACCCTCCAGGATACCAGGAGGCAGAATCAAGGTAATGGGAGTGCTAAACGCTAACGTTCTGATTGCTAATGCCTCTCCACTTACTGCCAGCTCCCATTAGCAGCGTAGTGCTGAGGCTAACCTGCGCTCTGCTAGCAGAGATCACATGCTGGTTGTGGACTCCCGGTATGTGTCCCTTGGGGGCCCCCTGGAACCAGGGGTCCTTCTCTGGTTCCTCCTCCAGGGTCCCTCCCCCTGGGGGGGTCTCCCTGTCCTCTGATGTGGGTTACGGGTTGGAGAGAGAGAGAGAGAGAGAGAGAGAGAGAGAAAGAGAGAGAGGTGTGTGGACGAGAGAGAGGGAGAGAGAGAGCGGGTGATGGATAGGACATACAGGTGATGGAGAGGACAGATGGATACTGACAGACAGGTGATGATGTCTGTGAGGTCACATCCTGTGTGAGTGAGAGTGTCAACACACACAGAGTCTCTTTGAGGCTCCAGCCTCCAGCAGACACTATTTATTATTGGAAGCTTACATAAGGCCGACATGAAGCGAGGCGTCCCAGGTGTGTTTACCTGGGGGGCAGGGGGTGTTTACCGGGGGGGGGGAGGTGTGTTTACCTGGGGCCCAGCGGGGGAGGGGGGCTGGAGGTGTTTGTCCGGCCTCGGGTTTCCCTCACAGCTGAGGACGTGTCACTTTCATTAACACGTTCATACGGCCGCGCAGCAACACACACAAGGTCACCGCCGTGGAGCTACGTGGGCTATATATACAGGGAGGGGGTTGGCGGGGGTGGAAGGGGGGGAGAGAGGGAGGGAGAGAGGGAGACCATGTGATCGTGTACATGATATTACTGCCCACGCATGTGAGATGTCATTCATGTTAGTAAGGACATTAGTTACAGTGACACATTAACAGCAGTTGTGCATGTTGTGTTCAGCAGTCACCTCCAGATGAGGGTCAGATGTGGTGGTGGAGAGAGAGAGAGAGAGAGAGAGAGAGAGAGAGAGAGAGAGAGAGAGAGAGAGAGAGGAGGATAGTAAGGGGATTTAGTGGTGAGGAGTGAGAAGTGAGAGAGTGAGGAGTGAGCTTGTTCTAAAGCTGGCTCTCAGACGGCTTTAACCCCACCATTAGCTCCCCAGTCTGATTTATGGACTCCTCAGAGCCGCTCTGTTAAAGCAACGCTGGCTACAAGGGAGGGGGGAAGAGGGGCTGGGGGGGGCGGGCGGGGGTGGGGGGGCTGCAGGTGTCTGTGGAGTGTGAGGTGAGCTGAACTGTTTCAATGGCCCCATTATGAAGCCATGTGCAGAAACACACTGAAACACACTCACATATAAACACACTCACAAGAAACACAACCACACAGAAACACACTCGCACAGAAACACACTCACATATAAACACACAAACACAAGGAATACACTCGCATATAAACACACTCACGCAAACACCCACACACAACCATACTCACACACAGAAACACACTCACACAGAAATACACAAACACTCACACACAGGCACACATGTAAACAGAAACACACAGAAACAGAAATACAAATTAAATGACATCTGTTTAGGCAGACAACAGCACAGCCACACATAAACAGCCACACAAATCACACATATGGATGCACACATCACACACACAGACACACAAATCGCACACACAGACAAACCATCACAGACGCATGCACACAGCCGCTCACGCACACAGTGTTGATGCATGTGCACAAACTGGCTCTTGCAGGGTTTCTAAGTGCTGCAGCGTGCAGAACAGTGCACGTGCAGACCAGTGCACATGCAGACCAGTGCACGTGCAGACCAGTGCAAATGCTACAGACGACCGGTGGTGGACAGGCTGTTTCGCCGGCCTGCCAAGCAGATTGAGTTCAGGGTTGGCAGTTAAATTATGTGTTTTGGGGAATAACAATAACTCGCAGAGTAGGAGAGAGAGAGAGAGAGAGAGAGAGAGAGAGAGAATAACAATAACTTGCAGGGTATGACATCAGGTCCAATAATCAGGAGGATTATTCCCGGGCTCAGGTCTGTGATGGTTGGACAGGAGCTGGGCGGCGGAGGCCAGAGTGTGAGCTCATCCCGAGGCCTCCGAGGCCTCAGGCCTCCTGCACAGGGGGAGCAGACATCCACAGGCCTGATCAGACAAACAAAGGCAGCAGTGAACCCGCTGATACAAGCTGTGATCCAGCTGATTAGGGTCTTTTGTCTGCGACCACCGGTATAACAGGACAGCTCTCAGTTCATCTGAAGCTTTACCGTTAAACTGATACAGTTTAGGGACAGAGAGGGAGTAATTATAAATATAAATAAAATTACATTAACATTCAGGGCGTTTATCAGACACTTTTATCCAGAGCGACGTACAATTAAGCAATAGATCATGACAGGCTGTGGTGAAATGTTCTCATTATACCACATTATACCACAGATAATGAGAACATAAATGTTCTCATTATCCGCTGCGCGTCGGGACGGACAACGCCCCTTAACTGTAGTATAATGAGAACATTTCACTGACTAAAGTGATTTAATGCTTTTATAAAATGGTTACATAATGGCGAAATGAAAGTCATAGACACCCTCAATTTTGAAAAAGCGAGAAAGTCAGAAAAGCATTTTTTTTAACAAATACAAAAAAGTAGTCCCTCCTGGCTGCTTGCAAAGTGTACGGCGGTTGCTATGCAACACACTGTAGCGTCCTTCAGAGAGAAGGCTAGAGACAGTAGCTTGGTTCGCCGGCAATTTAGCCTCTTATCGAGCAGTTCACTCACCGTGTGCCTATTGCTTTACAACATTTCCACCCTCTCCAGCAATCAACATATTTTTAGGCTTCAGTGAACTATGCTATTGCTTTTATATATAAATAAACATCAGTTTAAGTTAGGAGCGGAGTGATACTGAATTCTATAAACTGAACAGGCATCATAGCTGTGTGTATATGCTCAATATACAACAGTTGGGAACCAATCAGATCGCTTGATTTAAGCCATCCGTTTTATAATAGAATACGTACATTTGTCAGAAGAAAGAGAAACAACAATTTATCCCTGCCGTATACAACAGAGATAGCTCGGTTAAGATGCTACATGAAGCTAAGTGCTATTTTTAAGTGCCAGATACGTACAACATTTCGTGTGTACATTTCCATTTCATCTCTCTCTCTCTTTCTCTCTTCTCCACCACATCTGACCCTCATCTGGAGGTGAGTGCTGAACACAACATGCCCAACTGCGGTTGAAAACGTTTACTTGATAAAGGTATTCTCCGTGGGACCCGGCCCGGGCTCTCCCACGGGGTGAGATGTTTGCGTACGTTGCAGATGCCTCCTTGTCTCCTTGTCTCCTGAAGGACAGATGAGGAGCAGGTGCAGATTCCTCCGCTAACCCTCCTCGCACCTCCTTACCCCAGGACAAATCTGTCTGTCTCCCTGGTGTCCGTGTGTCTCTCTGAACGCGGCCCGCTGTGTCCGTCCGTCTGGGAACGTCTCTGGCATTCCTCCCTGGTTTCATCTGTCTGCCGGCTCGCAGGGAGGAGTGTCCGCAACGTTTGATCGTCCTCCTTCTCCCTCTCTCTCTCTCTCTCTCTCTCTCCCCTCTCTCTCTCTCCCTCCCTCCCTCTCTCTCTCCCTCTCCCTCTCTCTCTCTCCCTCTCTCCCCCTCTCTCTCTCTCCCCCCATCCATCCCTCTCTCCCTCCCTGCCTCTCCCCCTCCTCCTTTACCCCCCGCCTTCTCCTTCTCCTCTCCCTCTCCTGTCCTCCATCTCCTCCTCCACCTCCTCCTCCATCTCCTCCTCCACCTCCTCCTCCATCTCCTCCTCCTCAGGAGTCATGGGAGATTCCCATCCTGAGCAGCTGTTGGCTGTCATGTCACCAGTGGCAACCGCCCCCCTTCCTCTAACGAGGTGCCCTAACGAGGTGGTAACAGCAGGGCCCCTGTCCCGGCGCGGGGACACTAATCGATTAGCGATTCCTGCCGGCGTCCGCGACACGCCGTCCTTCATACGCAGCCGCCGTGACGGAGGAAGCAGCTGCTCCGATGTCTGACTCCAGTGGACCTTGACGGGCCGGTCGGTGTGTTTCAATCAAAGTTCACGTCTAAAAACAGACTTAAAAACAGAGCCGGTCCTGAGGACGGCCTGCCCAGAGAGGCTCCGAATGAAACACGGCTTCTCCTGACAGCCTCCTCGAACCGACGAGCGTACGGCACGGATCAACTGGAACCGGACCGACCCACAGACACACCGTCGGTTAGTTTATGAGCTGGAAAGTGTACAGACACACACAGACAACACACACACTCAAACACACACACAGACACACTCAGACACACACAAACACACACAAACACACACAAACACACACACACACACACACACACACACACAGGCAAACGCACACACACAGGTGTGTGTGTGTGTCCTCAGTACTAGAGCTGCGGTGGATCCTCCGCTGAGGAACTGGATTCTCCTGTACACTTTGGGGATGTTTATGAGTGTGGTAATGTGAGAACGACTGGCTGGGGGCCACATCTGGAGGAGCAGGGGCCGGGCGGAGGACAGAGCCCGACGTAGGGCCCAGGTCCGAGGCTCCGGCTGCGTGTGTGTTTGTGTGTGCCTGCTTGATACGGTGTGTGTCTGTGTACAATACATGGTTGATACTTTGTGAGTTTGTGTGTGTTCGTGCATGCTTGATACTATTTTGTGTATGTGCGTGCACGTATGGTTGATAATGTGTGTGTGTGTGTGTGTGTGTGTGTGTGTGTGTGTGTGTGTGTGTGTGTGTGTGTGTGTGTGTGTCCTCACCTCACACACAGTATCAACCAGTGACAGGATGAACCCCTTGTGTCCAGCATTCACCCTGTCACTGGATGCAAGGCCCCCCCCACCCCCGGCCCGGGACAGACCGCCGTTTTCACACCTCGGCTCTGACGTCACCGCTGGCCTCCCGACGCTCTGCATCTGGCCGACGTGTCGACGACGTCATTTGGAATTTCCCCGCATGACGTCTCGGATTAGCACGTTATTTATGATGATGATGATGATGATGATGATGATGATGATGATGAGGAGGAGGAACTAAACACTCTGTCTGCTTAGTTCATCCCGGATTGCCGTGTTGCTAAAGGTTTTAAATGATGTGTTACGGTTATTTATTGCGTTGTTTATCATGCGTTGCGTTTCCGGGGGCGGCCGACAGAGGGCAGTGGTGGGCAAGTCTCACGAGGAGTTGGCGCGGAGAATAGGTTGTGTGTGTTTGTGTGTGCGCCTACTTGATACTGTGTGTGTGTGTGTGTGTGTGTGTGTGTGTGTGTGTGTGTGTGTGTGTGTGTGTGTGTGTGTGTGCGTGTGCGTGTGTGCGTGTGTGTGTGTGTGCACGCATGGTTGATAATGTGTGTGTGGGCATGCTTGATTGGGTGTGTGTGTGTGTGTGTGTGTGTGTGTGTGTTTGTGCTTACACACATGGTTGATAGTGTTTGTGTGTGCGTGTGTGTGCACGCACATGGTTGATAGTGGGTGTGAGCACATGGTTGATACTATGTGTGTGTGTGTGTGTGTGTGTGTGTGTGTGCGCACACATGTTTGATCGTGTGTGTGTGTGTGTGTGTGTGTGTGTGTGTGTGTGTGTACATTCCTCCGGTGCTCTCAGCAGGTCACTGACCTTGAGGCTGCGTCTCCAGTCGTCGTCCGTGTGTCTGCAGAAGCCCAGTGTTTACGGAGATGGACGGACTCTTAATGCTGCTTTACTTTAGTGAATTATTTAACAAAGGACACAAACACACACACTCACACACACACACACAATTTTAGGCAGACAAAGACACAGAAAAACACATAAACAACCACACACAAACACATACTATATTCTTAGGCACACACACACACACATCCTGTGTGAATGGGGCCACACAGAGACAGCACTCTGTCCATCAGTACATTATTGGTTGTTCACCATATCCTCGTCTTGTCTATAAAAGCTGTTCATCAACTCAGCCTCTAAAAGCTGCTCGTCCAACCAGCCATTAACTAACCTGTGTGTGTGTGTCTGTCTGTCTGTCTGTGTGTGTATGTGTGTGTGTGTGTGTGTGTGTGTGTGTGTGTGTGTGTGTGTGTGTGTGTGTCTCTGTCTAAATGTGTGTATTTTTGTGTGCATGTGTGTGTCTTTGTGTCTGTCTGAGTGTATGTGGATATATGTGTGTGTGTATGTATGTGTGTCTGCATATGTTTGTATGTCTGTGTGTTTATGTCTGTGTGTCTGTGTGTGTGTGTGTGTGTGTGTGTGTGTGTGTGTGTGTTGCCAAAGCGAGTGCATTAACCAGTTAGGATGTTTACATTTGGTAATGGTTTCCTCTGTGAAATTCAAACATCGGCTCTCGAACCCGAGCCTTCATACCTGTTAGCATGGCTGTTAGCATGGCTGTTAGCATGCCCGGGCATCAAAGCCTTCCCGCGCTCGGAGACGCACAACTCATGTTCTTTCAATTTCCTTTAAGAGCAGCAAATCCAATGATACTTCTCTCCAATAAGATGAAAGGGCCGCCCTGATTCGGAGTGATGTCATCACCGGGCGTTATTGGAACGCACTCCGCAGGGGGGCCGCTCGCTGGCCGTACGCCAGAGCAGCTGCTAAGAGTTGCAGCGCTGCACCTGAGAGGAGGAGGTTCTGCTCCAAGCAGCTCCTCTGAGCCCAGGAGGAGGAGGTTCTCCTCTGAGCCCAGGAGGAGGTTCTCCTCTGAGCCCAGGAGGAGGACGTTCTTTGGATAAAAGTGTCTGTAAATGAATGTAGATGTAGATGTTATTAGACCTTGTGGCCCGAGTGGCTCGTCCGTCCACCCTGGACGGACCTCCACCTCCCCCTCCACCTCCTTCTCCACCTCCACCTCCTTCTCCACCTCAACCTCCACCTCCACCTCCACCTCCACCCATTCAAAGACCTTTCTCCCTGTGTGTCTGTGTGTGTGTGTGTGTGTGTGTGTGTGTGTGTGTGTGTGTGTGTGTGTGTGTGTGTGTGTGTAAATGGACTGCATTTATGTCACGCTTTTATGGCCACTCAAATCGTTTACAATATCGCCCCACATTCACCCATTCACACACCGACAGCGGAGGTTGGGCGACAGCCAGCTCGTCAGGAGCAGTCAGGGTCTCGCTCAGGGACACCTCGACACTCAGGTCTCATGGAAGCCATTATGTGGGGGTCCCTGCTCGCCCCACCGTGACCCTGATGGAGAGGCAGGGTCAAAGGTCAACCAGGCCATTAGCAGCCTCATCAGAGAGCCTCACCTCACGTTGAAGACAGAAACAGAGGAACCAGGAGACCCCCGTTTGACACAGTTACAGACCAGTTATACACCAGTTATACACCAGTTATACACCAGTTATACACCAGTTATACATCAGTTACACACCAGTTATACACCAGTTACAGACCAGTTATACACCAGTTATACACCAGCAGGAGTGGAATGAGCAGGCCGACTGCAGACGGGAAGTGACATCAGATGAGTTCTGCGCAGTACACGGCCCATACTGACGGTTCTTTAAAGATGCGGTTCCTGAGTGGTCCAATGGTCTTCTATGGTCCATGGGGGTCGCTGTTGCTATGGACACTGTTTTACTTTCCCTCTTCAATCCATAATGATAAAGTACTCAATTCAAACACATACACACACACACACACAGACACACACTTACACACACACACACTCACAGTCACACATTCACACTCTCTCTCTCTCTACACCCTCACACACCCGCACACACATATACACACACACACACACACACACTTATACTGTGTGTGTGTGTGTGTGTGTGTGTGTGTGTGTGTGTGTGTGTGAGAGAGGATGTGTGTATGTGTGTGTGTGTGTGTGTGTGTGTGTGTGTGTGTGTGTGTGTGTGTGTGTGTGTGTGTGTGTGTGCACACCCTGACTAAGCGTATTCAGTGAAACCAAAGACCTCGCTGTAATTCGACCAATTGAAAGTGAACTCTGGGCTGATTCTCGATTGCGGTCCAACGACCCTTCTCTCCGAGGCCTATCATCTTTCCCTAACCTCTGCTAATTCCTACAAAAACAATCCCGCCTTTCCAGTCAGAACACACACCCAGAGGAGGTTAATCTGGCTCATGTGTGTGACCGCGTCGTCACGTGCACGGCTGCACAACTCATTTGATGTCACTTCCTGTCTGCAGTCTCAAAATGTCACCCGTACGGCTAAAGACCTGATGCAGACCCTGATAACCCCGGGGCCCCCACCAGCCCCCACCGGCCCCAACCGGCCCTCGGGACCCCCTGCTCTTAACTGTCACCATCAGCATCTGCAGACCACCAGGCTAGTCACCCTCCGACCCTGTCACGACCTCTGAACCCTGCACACACATACACACGCACGCACGCATGCACGCGCACACACACACGCGCACACACAGTCTAACATACATAGACACACACACACACACACAGCTACACACACGCACGCACACAGTCTAACATACGTAGACACACACAGCCACACACACACACAGCCACATGCATACACACACACACACTCACACACACACACACACACACTACATTAGCGTCTTTAAGTCGTTGTCCGGTTAGAAGTGTAGATGTGTGTTGTGGGGTTGGTGTGCGTGAATGTGTTGGTTCGGTCGAGTGCAGCTGGATGTGTGGCTGTTTGCTGGTGTGTTTTATTACTGCTACGTCATTTCCTCTTGTGTTTACACAGTGTCCACTTTCAGCGACGACCCAAGGCTACTTTGTGTAACTCAAGGCGAGGAGTAACTTCTTGGAGAAGTGGAGGAGGTGAACTCTGAACAGGTTTAAAGGAGTGTTATTGATATAGCGAGATGTTAGATGATATATTTTGGGGATTATGTGCGATCACTTATCTGCAATTGAACCGAAAGAAACTGGTTTAGAACACTAAATGATCTTTCTGAACACATATGATCAGAAAGATGGGGGTGGCATGTGGCTCAGGAGGAGCGTGTTGGCTGGTAACCGGAAGGTTGCTGGTTCAATCCCCGACTCCTCGTAGCTGAGTTTTTGAGGTGTCCCTGACCGAGACGCCTTACCCTGACTGCTCCTGACGAGCTGGCGGTCGCCCTGCGTGGTTTATTGCGCCGTCGGTGTATGAATGGGTGAATGGGTGTATGAATGGGTGAATGTGAGGCAGTATTGTAAAGCGCTTTCAGTGGCCACTGGTTATTAGTGCTGTACAAATGCAGTCTGTTTACCTTATGTATGATAAATAATGTAATACAATAGGCAGTGACAGCAGCTTGGCAGAGCTCTCCTAATGGCCATCACTTTCTCCTGGTCTCGGGAGTTTTCCAGCTTTTGACCTCAGGGGTTAGAGGTCAGTTCACCGTGGGCAGCTGTCTGCTCCTGGCAACAACGGTAGCATCATCCAGCTGACCTCCTGGCCTGTGACGTCCCCGACTCCCCGACCAGCCAGGGCGCTCTCTGTATCGGGTGTCCTCCCCCCCCCCCCCCCCCCCCCCCGGGCCAGCAGCACCCTGACACCCTGCGGGGGAACCCTGCACTGTTCTCGCACTGCGGGGGTGGAGCGAGGTCCCTGCCGACGTCAGGACCCCAGAGTCGCTCACCAGCCTCCACTAGAGACTCAAGACTCACCTGCTCAGAGTTCACCTGGACTCTGCATAGCCTCCCCCCTCCCACCGCCCCCCCGACACCCCTCTTACATACTTAGTGTGTGTTGTACGTCCTGACACTTAAAAACAGAACCGAGCATTGTGTAGCGTCCTAGCTATCTCTGTTGTTTACGGGGAATGGGTTAACCTAGTGATGGTTAGTGCTTGGCACTTGGTTCTATAAACACCCTCACTGTACCCACAGAGATATATTGTTGTTTCTCTTTCTTCTGACAAACTTACTTATTGTAAATCGCTTTGGATTAAAGCGTCTGCTAAACGCCCTAAATGTAAATTATCTGCTTTAAAGTTAAAACGTTTAAAAAGCAGTTGTAATAAAAAGACTTTGGAACAAGAACTAAAAACCTTGAATGGTTAAAGGCCCAGAAATCCTTTTGGTTTTGAGTGTTACTGACAGCAATCGGTAGAACACTCATAAATCTCCATTTCCAAAAAGGGTTTTGGTGTTTCCTCAGTACGGTGTGGAGGCTGTGGAGGGCTGGGCGCGGGCAGGACTGTGTGTGGTTCAGCCCTGATGGCGACGGTGTGGAGCAGGCTTACGGCTCCGCCAGCGCTGATGGCCATAGTGTGTCGTATACCTTCTGTCTTTAGAGCTCCCTCCCGGACCCTAACTCTCCTGCGAGCCCAACACCTCGCTCCAAATAAATCCTCCACCAGTTTTACGAGCTCCTGGCTCGCTGAAGCCGCTCCACTCTGCGTGAGTGCCGTGAGTGCCGGGAAAGTCACACGCCTTGAGGTTCGTTAGGACGTCAACCGTTTGTACAGATGTAGAGCTAACGCTGCTTAGTCTCACACACCAACCTCCACATCTCTGAAGACCAGGACCCCACCTCCACGTCACCACCACCACCACCACCATCACCACACCACTACACCACCACCACCACACCACACCACCACCACCACACACCACCACCACACACCACCACCAACAGCACCACTCTCCACGTCTCTGAACACAAGGACCCCACCACCACTGACGGAGGCGGGCTCCACCAATGCCAGGGCCTCACCACAGCCCTCTGCCCACCCCCCCCTGGTCGCCCCGGCCAATTAGTGTCAGGCTTGGACACGGGGAAATAAAGAACATTCATGTTAACTCCTTCTCCTCTCTGGCCTCGGGTTTAGGGCTCACCTGCCAAACTAATTGATGGTGTTGTTATGGGAACCGCGGGCCAGGAGCAGGAAGACGGGGCAGAGACGCCCGGACCATATTTCATCATTATCAGCGGCCCCCCGGAGCTGTCATAAAGAACCTGCTATTACCAGCCTGTCTCCTGCTGCCTCCTCACCCTGCTCCTCCTCTCTGTATCCTCCTCCTCTAAGGGTCCATCTCCTCGTCTAATGGTCCATCTCCTCCTCTCCTCGTCACCCTGCTCCTCCTCTCTGTCTCCTCCTCCCTCTTCTCTCTGTCTCATCCTCCTCTCTGTCACCTCCTCCTCTAAAGGTCCACCTCCTCCTCTCCTCCTCACCCTGCTCCTCCTCTCTGTCTCCTCCTCCTCTAAGGGTCCACCTCGTCCTCTCCTCCTCACCCTGCTCCTCCTCTCTCTCTCCTCCTCCCTCTTTTCTCTGTCTCCTCCTCTCTGTCTCCTTCTCCTCTCTGTCTACTCTCCCCTCTCTGTCTCCTCCTCCTCCTCCTCTCCCGTCTCCTCCTCTCTCTCCTCCTCATCCTCTCCCCTCTCCTGTCTCCTCCTCTTCTGTCTCCTCCTCCTCTCCCTTCTCCAGTTTCCTCCTCTCCTGTCTCCCCCTCTCCCCTCTCCCCTCTCTTTCTCGTGTTGTGAGGTGTGTCCCTGAGGCTCTAGGGTTCTCCAGTAAATCCCCGACCAGCGGGTCGTCTTGGAGAGAGGCTCCATAAACATGTTGGAGGATGTGAGTTCAGGGCAGACGGCTCGCGTCCCGCTGAAGGACTCTTCCAAGCTCCTGATGCCAAAGTGTCCTTGCAGAAAGACACACAAACAAACACATATCCACACAGACAGACAGATGTGTGTCTGTCCAGTGTGTTCTGTGCCGATGCTGTAAAGTGAAACACTAAAACATGACCGGAGAATGACGGTCCCTCCACCACAGAGTCCCAGGAGGGCTGTGTGGAGAGTTCTGTTTTACTACCTTCACTAAACCATAGAATACATCGTGTTGATTTAAGCTGGCGCTAGCTGGGGCTACAGTTGGCCCACTCCAAAGCCCTGTTTGGGCTGAGACCAGCCCACATAGCGGCTCGTAAACGCTAACATGACCAGCTACTCCCCAGTGCACAGCCAACCACTAGAACCAGTACATAGCCAGCCTCTAGTACCAGTACATAGCCAACCTCTAGCACCAGTACATAGCCAACCTCTAGCCCCAGTACATAGCCAACCTCTAGCCCCAGTACATAGCCAACCACTAGCAGCAGAACATAGCCAACCTCGAGCAAGCAGTACATAGCCAACTGTAGCCCTTGCTAGTGTCTGTATAAAGCCCTCTGGTAAATGATTATCTAAAAGTTAATCTAACTAACCAGCCTGAAGGAACACACACACGGACGTTGTTGACCACCACACACAGCTCCAAATCCCTTTCACAAACGTTCTTAAGGTGACGAACTGACACTTTTATTTGGCTGTGTTTGTAAAACAAGAGCAGCCAGACAGGCTGTCTGTGGCCGCCTGGCTGGGAACCAGCTTAGTGGTTTGCGCTAACGTCTATAACAGTAGCAGTCTGGGGTGAGCAGGTGAAAAGAGCCGCGGTCTGTTATGCTAATTGGGGCTAAGACGCTCCGATTCTCAGGTCGTTAGACGGCGTTCCCAGCGCCGCCAGTCAGACCCCGACGCCGGGGGAAGTCTCTCAATTAACAAACGTCAGAGCGGGAGAGACTCCGGTGGAATGGCCCGACGGCGCGGGGACAAAGGGGTCGCGGCGCTCTGTTTCCCCCGGGTGTGAAAGCGTCGCAGGGACAGAGGGAGGAACACAAGGAGCCTGGAGCTCCACAAAGCCCTGGAGATCCTCCTCCTCTGGGCCCAATGGACTCCTCAAAGGAGATGGTAATGCTGCTCTGAATGGAGCTGCTTTCTCCCTGTGTGAGACCCAGGAGCCACCTCCTCCCTCCCAGCCCGCGTACTTCCTGCCCTAGTTACAGCGTTTTAATGATTATCTTCGGGGTTGCCAGGCGGGCGAGGCCCCCCTTGGCAGAGGTCAACATCTCGAGAGAGAGAGAGAGGCTGGCGTCGGGGGCATCATCTAACCCCCGGGGAGAGGGGCCCACAGCGGGGGAGTGGTGACCATCTAACCCCCGGTGGAGAGGGGGTGGCTCAGGAGGTAGAGCGGATTGGCTGGTAACCTGAAGGTTGCTAGTTCGATCCTCGGCTCCTCCTAGCTGAGTGTTGTGGTGTTCCTGAGTGAGACGCCTCACCCTCACTGCTCCTGACCAGCTGGCTGACCCTGAGGGGTCGTCTCCACCATCGGGTAGTGAATGTGTCGTTGTAAGTCGCATGGATAAAGGCGGCAGCAAAAATCCCTTCATTGGTCGACTGGGGGTCACTTTACCGCGGCGATGCCCTCAACAGGATTATGGGATGTGACTCATAAAGGGTGGTTGTTTTGTTTCAGTTAGGGCGTCGTATCTGCGTCATTTTCAGACTCGTGTCACCGAGGAGCAGGAAGAGATCAGAGGTCATCTGTCTGTAGGAGGCCGAAACACACATTTTACCTTGCCGGGGCATGTCCAAATGAAAAGAAAATACATTTTAGAAGATGGTTTCAAACACAACAAGATTCCAACACAAACTAACACAACTCTAGTCTACAAAGAGTGTGTGCAGTGAAGGTAGTGAAGTCGTCCCTCGGCCCCAGGAGATGTAAACACTGTCTCAGCAGAGGAGAAGATCCTCTTCCTACATATAAATGATTCAGGACAGGGACAGGGGATATGACTGCAGAGGAGAGAGAGAGAGGGGGAGGGAGGGAGAGAGAGGGAGAGAGAGGGAGAGGGAGGGAGGGAGGGAGAGAGAGGAAGAGAGAGAGAGAGAGAGAGAGAGAGAGAGAGAGGTCAGTGAGGAGAGCACCCAGGAGGTGTGTTGAGGGAGGAGATGAGAGGTCACAGCCTACAGTATGTAAGGTCATTGCCTTGGGAACGTCAAAGACGTCCCTCTGTGTGATGAGAA
>NC_140279.1:9800234-9836455 GCF_964030765.1 Micromesistius poutassou | reverse complement strand
GTGGCGACCCACACCTGAGGAACAGCTGGCTTTGGGTTCTTTAACGTTCTACTCTCCAGCACCCCCCGCCCCCCCCCCCCCCCCACCCGCGCTCTGCACATCAGCCCCCCCTGCCTGACGACCATAACATCTCCAGGATCCACTCGACGGGAGATCTTTACTACACCCCTCTGAAGAACCACACGATCATCTGACTCTTATCCACCCCCATTAGGATTAGATTAGATTAGATTAGGTTAGATAGTATTAGATTAGATTAGGTTAGATTAGGTTAGATAGTATTAGATTAGATTAGGTTAGATTGTATTAGATTAGGTTAGATAGTATTAGATTAGATACTATTAGATTAGGTTAGATGAGATAGTATTAGGTTAGGTAAGATAGTATTAGATTTGATTAGGTTAGGTTAGATAGTATAACATTTGATGAGGTTTTATTAGAAGTATTAGTAGTAGTAGTATTAGTAGTAGTACTATTAGTAATAGAGTAATAGAAGTAGTAGTAGTACTAGTAGTGTTATTAGTAGTAGTAGTATTAGTAGTGGTATTAGTAATAGTAGTAATAGTATTAGTAGTGGTATTAGTAGTAGTGGTATTAGTAGTAGTAGTAGTAGTATTAGTAGTAGTAGTATTAGTAGTGGTATTAGTAGTAGTAGTAGTGGTATTAGTAGTAGTAGTAGTAGTGGTATTAGTAGTGGTATTAGTAGTAGTAGTAGTAGTAGTAGTAGTAGTAGTATTAGTAATAGTGTAAGTGTTAGATAGTTACTCACGTCACACTGGAAGGGCTTCTCCCCGGTGTGCGTCCTCATGTGTTCATCCAGACCTCGCTTCTGGCTGAACGCCTTGTTACACTCACTGCACTTATAGGGCTTCTCCTGCACTCACACACACACACACACACACATTTGATTCCTTTATTTGGAATGACCAATACTACAACACCATAGCATCCAAATATTAATAAATAACCTATTATGTCTGACACAACAACACAAACACTGTGCAAGTATTTACAACCTAGTGAATCAGTAGAGATAAATATATAGTTAAGCAATAGATCACGACAGGCCGTGGTATACGCTCATTATACCACAGTTAAGGGGCGTTGTCCGTCCCGACGCGCAGCGGAGGGGCGGCGACCCCCTTCACTGTGGTATATTGACCGTATATCACTGACTGAAGTGATCTATTGCTTTTATAAAACGGTTACGTAAATATGGCGAAATTAAAGTCATAGACACCCTCAATTTTGAAAAAGCTAGAAAGTCGGAAAAGCATTTTTTTTTAACGAATACAGAAAAGTAGTCCCTCCTGGCTGCCGGCAAAGTGTACGGCGGTTGCTATGCAACACACTAGCGTCCTTCAGAGAGAAGGCTAGAGACGGTAGCTTGGTTCGCCGGCAATTTAGCAATTTAGAAGGCTAAATTGCCGGCGACCGTGTGCCTATTGCTTTACAGGCTTTTTTTAGGCTTCAGTGAACTATGCTATCGCTTTTATATATAAATAAACAACAGTTCAAGTTAGGCGCGGAGTGATACTGGACTCTGTAAACTGAACGGGCGTCATAGCTGTGTGTATACGCTCAATATACAACGGTTGGGAACCAATCAGATCGCTTGATTTAGGCCCCCCGTTTTATAATGATAGTTATATTATGGGTAGAGATGTCAGCGCCTTCTCCATATATGCAGACTGCCTATGATTGCTGACACAGAGCAGTATTTGGCTATTTGCTCAGAGTTCTTCTTATGAAGTCAAGCGATTTTGCAATCCAAACATCCAAGGCTACCATAAATGAGTCCAACTGTCAAAAGCACTGTGGTATTTTAGTATCTGGTGGGGAATGGAGGAGCTGTGGCCTGAAGACAGCACCTCCTCCTGAACACCGTCTCCCTGCTGCCTCCTCCACCCAGCAACTCACTTCCTGTACCTCCTCCCTTCCCTCCTCCCTCCTCTCCTTCTCTCCTCCATCTTGTCCATCAGTGTGGATGTTGTTTCATTAGAACAACAACCTGTCCTCCTCACTGCCTCCTCCCACCTCCTCCTCCACTGCTCTCCTCCTCCCTGTTCTCCTCCTCCCCCCTGCTTTCCTCCTCCTCCTCCCCTTTCTCCTCCTCCTCCCCTCTCTCCTCCTCCTTCCTCTCGCCTCCTCCGCCTCTCTCTCCTCCTCCTCCTCCTCCTCCCTGCTCTCTTTCTCCTCCTCCTCCCTGCTCTTCTCCTCCCTTTCTCCTCCTCCTCCTCCTCCTCCTGTCAGTCTCTCTGTTGATCAGACTGTTGTGTGGACATTCCTGCACGCGCTCAGTAGAGCAGCGTGGACCACCTCCAGGCTGGGTGGGGGGGGGGGTTCTGTTTGTGTGTGTTTGTGTGTGTGTGTGTGTGTGTGTGTGTGTGTGTGTGTGTGTGTGTGTGTGTGTGCGCTTATCTGAGAGGAGGAAACGGGGGTGTCAGTTGAATGAAGGACAACAGAGGAGGAGGAGGAGGAGGAGGAGGAGGAGGAAGAGGAGGAGGAGGAGGGGGGAGCAGGAGGAGGAGGAGCAGGAGGAGGAGGAGAAGAGGGAGCAGGAGGAGGAGAAGAGGGAGCAGGAGGAGCATGGGGAGCAGGAGGAGGAGGAGGGGTGATGGTTTCCTCTCCGCCTGACAGTGGGCTGATAATGCCGCCCTCTCCATTTACAGCTTAGTTGTCATGGGAACGGTGGTGAATGCAGGAAGTCAGGGTCCTGGGAAACCAGCTATCTGGTGGGCGGGGCCAGGGGCAGCCAATCAAACCAGATAACAAGGGAGGTAAAGATCAGGTTCACTGGATGTGTGTGTGTGTGTGTGTGTGTGTGTTTGTGATGAATGTGTGTCTGTGTGTCTTTGTGAGTGAGATCATGTTTTTGTGTGTATTTCTGACTGTGTGTGCGTGCGTTTGTGCTTGTGTGTGTGCGTGTGTGTGTGTGTGCGTGTGAGTCTGCGACCCACTGCCCAGCATTGTAAACACCTTCAGCGATCCTATTGGTCGATCAGACCTCTCCTTCCTTCATGAAGGGAAACATTCTCCAATCCCTCAAACCCAGATCCCCTTAAGAAGGCCCAGGGGTCAGAGGCCACCCAACACATGGACAGACTTAGGTACTGCAGGGTACCAGAATGCACCAGTCTGACCCCGGCAACTCACAACATCTGGACCTGCTGACCTTCACTCTGACCCTCGCCCTGACCTTTGACCTGGCTCTGACCCCCCCCCCCCCCCCCTCCCCCGGGCTGACCACCACGCCACCCAGCCCGGGTTTGTTTACAGAGCGCCAGTGTCTCCTGTGACAGGAAGTACGCTCTGCTCCTCAGGAGGAACGGACTCCTCAGGAGGAACGTTGCTGTGTGCGGTGGTGTTGTGCGGTGGTGTTGTGCGGTGGCGTTGTGCCGTACTCACGCGGGTGTGCGTGCGGATGTGCATCTTCAGTCCGTCGTTCTTGCTGAAGGCCTTGTCGCAGTACGGACACTGGTACGGCCTCTCACCTGGGGGAGGGAGAGGGGAGAGGAGCACGCTATGAGCATGTGTGTGTGTATGTGTGTGTGTGTGTACAGAACATACATGTGATAACACGCTTTGATGTGGGAACCCGATCCCAGCGACACACACATGACTCACAGCCATGACCGTAAATATCTGCTGTGAGACATCTGATCCAGAGAGTCCTGCACTCTGCCACAGTGTGGCCCCGGGGACACGCACACGCGCCCCGTGGATGTGTTATCTCGCCCGGCCCCGTGGGGGCCCTGGACTAAGCTCCGGTCCCCATAACGCAGTGAGGACCTTATGTGTGTGAGAGTTGATCCATCTCTCTGGGGACCTTGCACCCACCAATAGGCCGTCAGCAGGGTCTAGGACTAGGACTCCCTCCTCGTCCCTAGAGCAAGAGCTAGCTGTAGAGTTAGCTAGCTGCAGTGGTAGCTAGCTACAGCAATACAGACTTAGCTAGCCACAGCTTTAGCTAGCCGCAGATTTAGCTAGCTACAGCCTACAGACTTAGCAAGCCACAGCTTTAGCGAGCTCCTAGTAACCCACAGTGTGTAGTGTTGGATTGTACGGTGGAGGCTAGCTGGCGGGTACACGTGAATCAGAGTAAGCTAACTTGTACGAACCCACACGAGGTGGAGGAACATTCAGCGCTGGCCAGCTAGCGTTGGCTAGTTGCTGTTAACCCAGGGTATACAGAGAAGCAGGAGTATTCCTGTATACGTCTCCATCAAAGGCTCTGGAGTCAGGCTCTGGAGATGCTATCTGAGCATGCTCTGATGGCGGCCAGAGGAGCTGACAGCCCGTCAGTCACGCGGCCGTCGACAGGTGGGTCTGCTTACCGCTGCACTGATTCCAGGCCAGATAGCCGCTCCAGAGCCCGGCGCTAATCCAGAGAGAGAACTTGGATGAAACGTGCCTTTAGAACGCGGTTATGCGGCTCTGCAGAACGCAGGACATTCACATTTTTCCTTTGCGTTTACATTCAGGGCGTTTAGCAGACACTTTTATCAAAAGAAACAACAATATATCGCTGTCGGTACAGTAAGGATGTTCATAGAACCAAGTGGCAAGCACTAACAATCACTAGGTTAACCCATTCCCCGTATACAACAGAGATAGCTATGGTAAGATGCTACACGACTAACATTCTACATTTAGCAGAATGTTAGTCGGGACCTTAGCAACGAGAACCAGGTGGGTTGGACTGGTTCCTCCGAGTTCCACAGAGCCTCCTCAGTAATGTTCTAACACACTTTTAAAGGACAAAGTAACATCTAAACTCACACATTTGTCCACTCCACATCTGAACCAGGACTGGGTCTAATGGAATCCCAGTTGTAAATAGTGCGTCGCATGGCTGGGGTAAATAGCCCAGGTCCCGGGGGGGGGGGGGGGGGGGCTCCACCACCGTGGGGGGGCTTCACGGTGGGGCTAACGTAATCACCCCCCCTCTCTCCAGAGGACTCTCGCTCCTCACCCTCTCTGTGTTTTTAATCTCTCTTTAGTCGCTAATTGTTGGGCGGCCGTATTGATGGGGGCGGTAACGAGGTAACGAGGCTAACAAGGTTAATGAGCTGTGTTTCCCAGGATTCAGAACCCAGAGATGCTGATTAGATCACGAACCACCCAGGGAGGGAGAGGTGTCCTAATGAGGCCACCGTTCAAAGAACAACACATTCTCCATCCTGTTGTGGAGGCTGGTGACATCGGCCATCTCACATCACCCATGTTATGGGGAGTAGACCCAACAACATGTGATAGAGACTAGACCCTACAACATGTGATGGAGACCCAACAACATGTGATAGAGACCCTACAACATGTGATGGGGACTAGACCCTACAACATGTGATGGAGACTAGACCCTACAACATGTGATAGAGACTAGACCCTACAACATGTGATGGAGACCCAACAACATGTGATAGAGACCCTACAACATGTGATGGGGACTAGACCCTACAACATGTGATGGGGACTAGACCCTACAACATGTGATGGGGACTAGACCCTACAACATGTGATGGAGACTAGACCCTACAACATTGGATGGGGACTAGACCCTACAAAATGTGATGGAGATCCTACAACATGTGATAGAGACCCTAGAACATGTGATGGGGACTAGACCCTACAACATGTGATAGAGACCCTACAACATGTGATAGTGACCCTACAACATGTGATAGAGATCCTACAACATGTGATAGAGACTAGACCCTACAACATGTGATGGGGACCAGACCCTACAACATGTGATAGAAGGCTTTGTGTTCCTCTGTTCAGCTGCAAACCTCCCCTCATCTTCCACATTCTGCTACATTGTCTGAGTGTGTGTGTGTGTGTGTGTGTGTGTGTGTGTGTGTGTGTGTGTGTGTGGAGATGGTAACTGATTTAGCATGTGCTGCAACCCAACACCATGTCTTTGACCCTCGGTGTCTCCCCCCTCCCTCCCTCCCTCCCTCCCCCCTGCTGTGGTCTTCCCTCTTAGTCTGCTAATCGATCCGTTTGGCACTGCTCTACTGTGGGTGAGTGAGTGGGTGGGTGGGTGGGTGAGTGAGCGAGTGAGCAAGTGAGTGCTGTATGTGAGTGAGTGAGTGAGTGAGTGAGTGAATGAATGAGCGAGCGAGATAGTGAGTCTGGTTAGTGTATTGTGTATTGTGTGTCTCTATTGTGTACACAGGTGCAGTATAAATAAAGTGTTTAGAGCGTCTGGTCAGTAATGTGTGTTTTCTGTGTAGTGTGGACAATGTGTTCAGTGTGTACAAAGTGTGAGTGTGGTGAGCACTTGTGTGTGACTGAAATGTCTGGGGAGTGTGTTTATAATGTGTGTATTATGGCCAGATGTGGTGTGTGTTATATAGTGTGTATTATATAGTGTGTGTTATCTAGTGTGTGTTATATAGTGTGTGTTATATAGTGTGTATCATGGCCAGATGTGGTGTGTGTTATATAGTGTGTGTTATACAGTGTGTATCATGGTCAGATGTGGTGTGTGTGTTATATATGGCGTATGTACTGTCCATCACACAGTGATCCCCTCTTCCTGGTAAGACCTCAGAGCTATGGCTCACCCTGTTCGCCTCTCCACCAGCCCCCTGTTGAGGCTAGTGGAGGCTGTAGAGGCCAACAGAGCCAACTCTATAATATGTTAGTTGGTTTAAAAGGTGAGACATTGGTGAGCCAAAGCCTAAGCCAGTTGGGTGCAGTGAGCTTAGCTCCTCTGAATGTTCTCCTCGTCAGAGAGGACCGGAGGTGAGAGGATAGGGAGAAAGGTCTGAGGAGGAGAACATTTAGCAGGAGCACAGCCTTCTGCAGAGAGGTGAGACGCTGGAACCTCCTCATGTCCTACTCCTCGCAGAGGTCAGGAGACACTGAGGAACCTCCTCATGTCCTCCTCCTCACAGAGGTCAGGAGACATTGGTGGTCTTCATGGTGGTCTTCACCACCATGAAGGAGGAGGAGGAGGGGGAGGAGGAGGAGAAGGAGGAAGAAGAGGAAGAGGAGGAAGAGGATGATGAGAAGATGAATGATGAGGAGATGGAGGAGGGGGATGAGGAGGAGGGGGAGGAGGAAGAGAAGATGGGGTAGGAGGGAGAGGAGAAGGAAGAGGAGATGGAGGAGGGGGAGGGGTTGCTGAAGGAGCTTACCGACGGAGCGGGCGGCCATCTTAACAGTTTTATTTACATAACAAGCAGCATTTTATGATTGAGGCATTCCTGCTCCGCACCACAATGGCGGCCGCCGGGCGGGCCGTAACCATGGCAGCCCGGACCAGGGCTCTCTCAGGGCCGGTCCCTGAACAACATCCTCTTTGTCGCTCTCTGTTCCCCTAAACCTTATTCTCTCAACCGCCTCACAAACACAACAAACACAACGCCGCCGCGGCCATAGAAGGAGGCCACAGATTTACAGCCGCCAGGGTCAAAGGTCGGCCTGCAGGATGCTTTCTTCAAGTGCTCTTTTATTTTCTTTCAGACGTCTCCCCCTCGCTCTCTCTCTCTCTCTCCTCTCTCTCTCTCTTTCTCTCTCTCTCCCTTCTCTCTCTCTCTCTCCCCAATCTTTACACCCTCCCCCCTCTCTCTCTCTCTGTTGCCCACGCCCCCACATTCCCCAACAGCATGCTCTTTGTTTACTTTATATATATACAATCTGACTCTCCCTCCTTTTCTCCTCGTCTCTCTCTCCCCTCCTCTCTCTCTCTCTTCATATGTATTCACTAACTAGACATTGGCCTGTGATTGCACACACACACACACACACACACACACACACACACACGCTGGTTGGATTGAGTTTGAACATTGGCTAGCTTAAGCATGTCCACATAGTGTGTGCTAACATTAGCATGACCGCCTAGCATGGGCTGAGATTAGCCCTCAGGGCTAGCAGAGGTGTGAGCCAGAGGTACGGCGGCGGCGCTGGGACCAGCAGCAGGCTGGAACACGACTGTGTTCAGCTGGGAGAAGAAGAGTGACAGCCCACCGGATGGTGTATTTGTGTTTGTGTGTGTGTGCGTGTTTGTAATTGTGCGTGTGTGCGTGTTTGTAATTGTGTGTGTGTGCGTGTGTGCGTGTGTGTGTGTGTGTGTGTGTGTGTGTGTGTGTGTGTGTGTGTGTGTGTGTGTGTGTGTGTACGTGTGCATGTGGGTGTGTGCGTGCGTGTGTGTGTGTGTGTGTGTGCGTGTGTGTGTGTGTGTGTGTGTGTGTCTGTGTGTGTGGTAGTTAAGGAGACACAGAGGAATGTGTGCATCTCCAGTTAAAGGCTGTTTAATGAACAACCAGCAGGAAGCTAACAGGGCTAGCACTAACAAACATGGTTTATATGACATAGTTATAGCCATGTATAACTGGCTAACAAAGCTAACATATAACTAGATTATAGAGCTATAACTGGCTAACATTTTCTAACCAGTGGTCGCTCAAAGCGCTTTACAATATTGCCTCACATTCACCCATTCATGCACACATTCACACACCAACGGACACCGAGTCAGCCACGCAGGGCGACCGCCAGCTCGTCAGGAGCAGTGTGTGTGAGGCGTCTCGCTCAGGGACACCTCGACACTCGAGGACGCTAGGAGGAGCTGGGGAACTAGCAACCTTCTGGTTACCAGCCAACCCGCTCTGCCTCCTGAGCTACTGTCGTTCAATAGTAGAAAGAGTTGGACCACCACTGATGTCCACGCTGTTTGCTGACTGACCTGTGTGGCTGCGGATGTGAACCCGTAGCGTGCCGTTGGAGGCAAACTTCTGTCCGCAGTACGGGCAGATCTTCTCCTTCTCCCCGGTGTGGGTCTGCAGACGGGAGAGAGAGCAGGTGGTCCTTGTTAGCAGAACACAACATTTGTTACATTCAGACCCCACATCTTTCCCCTGTTAAGAGACGGGGCGATGGGCGGTGATAGAGCAGCCGTCCACCATCACAACACTGTCCACGGTGAGGAGACCCCCTTTGATCTGGGGTACAGGGGGTTCAGATGTGGCTCAGTGGAGCTTCTAAAACACATCCATCACCCCTATCCGGAAGGTCTCATGTTTGAGGACATTGACATTACATTTAGGGGATTTTGCTGATGCTTTTATTCAAAGTGACGTTCACTCATTCATGCACACATTCACACACCGACAACGGCGGAGTCAGCCACGCAGGGCGACAGGGACAGGGACAACTCGACACTCAAACTAGCAACCTTCTGGTTCCCAGCCAACCCACTCTGCCTCCTGAGTGCAGCTGGTGTGTGGGAGACACCTGGACCTCATGACTGCCGCGAGCCTTCAGTCTGGTGGTAGACATAATTTGAGGAGATTTTTATTTGGAATATAGGGAAGGTTTCTGCAGTCTCTCTCTCTCTCTCTCTCTCTCTCCCCCCTTACTCTCTCTCTCCCTCCCCCTCTCCTTCTCCCCTCTCTCTCCCCCTCTCCCTCTCTCTCTCTGTCCCCCTCTCCCTCTCCCTCTCTCTCCTGTAGGAAGCTAGCTCGCTCGTCCTACCATGCAGGTTCCATGTTTAAATAAAGTGTGCACTGGGAACCAGTCCCACATGGTGGTGCGGTACCAGATGCTCTCTGCTCCTCCTCTCTGCTCCTCCTCCATGGTCCTGGACACCAGGAGGTGAGGAGAGGAGACATGTGACCAGGCACCATGTGGTCCAACAGAACACGTCTTACTTAGGATTCTACTTTCTTCCCCTCTTCTTTTCTCACCCTCTTCTTGTTACTCGTTTACTCCTCCTCCTCTCCCCTCCCTGGTGGTAGCTCCTCCCCCTGCCCCTCCCATGGCCCCTCCCCCTTCTCTAACCACACCCATTCTGGCTGTTGAAAGCTATGCTCTGAATTAATTTCCTCCAAAGCAAACATTGGCATGTGACTCGAGTGAGAGCGACAGTTTCAACAGCGAGGGCAAACACCACCTCCTCCACCTCCTCCACCCAGCCCCCACCCTCAGGGTCACACACCACCCCCTCCAGTGTTCAGTTACAAAAGCTTTGTCCACACACACACACACACACACACACACAGACCACTCTCAAACACAGACACACAAAAGCACACACACATGCGCGCTCTCCGAGACAGGCACGCACACTCTCAAACACGAAAGCATAGCACGCTCAACCACGGAATGTGTCAAGGAACCCTCAACACACACACACACACACACACCCACACACAGACACACACACACACACACACAGACACACACACGCACAAGTGTGCGCGGGGCCAGGTGCAGCTGGTCAGGACACACGTGCTCTGCAGATGTTCTGCTCATTGTTTGGATAAACATCGCCGCTCTGGTGACATCACAAAGGATGGCGGCGGCCGGCCTCACATGCGACCGCAGCACGCCTGTGAGACGTTCACGTGCACGCCCCTTGAAGTGTGCACGCTAACAAGCCATGTGCAATGTGCATGTGCATTTGTGTGTGTGTGTTTGTATTAGACACAGTTACACTGTTAGACACAGTGTTGACTCATGAAGGCTCTGCTAGTGAGCCGGGACCCGCCCCCTGCCTCCCCAGGACCCGGCCTGCCTCCCCAGGACCCGCCCTGCCGCCCCAGGACCCGGCCTGCCGCCCCAGGACCCACCCTGCCGCCCGGAGGGGTGCTGAGTGGCAGGTCAAAGCGATGGCAGGTTGACGTGCGACTGGCGTTCCGCCGCCCGTCAGAACCCGGGCCGCAGCGTCCCGGTCACAGCGGTGATCCGTGCTTTGATCTGGGTCGGGGTCCGGCGGCCCGGGGTCTCGGTGCAGCGGTGTGATCGCTCACTCTGTCTCCCCCCTCTCTCCCCCCCCTGCTCTGCTCCACCCCTCTGTCTCCCCCCTCTCTTCTCCACCCAGCCGCCGTGTTTCATCTGCGACGCAGATCTGGACCCTGCAGCGCCCCAGGACCGGCGGACCCTCTGGTCGCCACCGAGGGGCCCAGAGCCGGTCGGCTGGGCTTATCCACGGCTATCTTAGGCCGAGCCGCCGTCCGGTGGAAACACTCCCAGGCCTCCAGGAAGTTCCCAGCAGGGGGCCCCCCAGACCCCAGCGCAGGTTCTGCTGTTTTGTGTTCTCGTTCTCTGTTGGTTTGCATCCCACATTGTTCTGGTTAATCTGACGTGTGTGTAGCCGTGCGTCACGCTGTCGGTGTTCAGGTTGTCGTGTGGTTTCCTGTCGGAAGAGTTTAAAGCCTCGATGCATCACGTTGAACCCGTGGTCCTCTCTGAGCCCTGTGTGTGTGTGTGTGTGTGTGTGTGTGTGTGTGTGTGTGTACCTGTGTGTGTGTGTGTGTATGCGTGTGTGTATTGTGTCTGAGGCGAACCCAGCCCCACACAGTGATTGGGAGTCATTATGGGGGTTGTTAGTATTGTGTGGCGGGTGCTCGTGGCCGTTTACCTTCTTGTGGCTCTTGAGCACGGAGGGCGTGACGAAGGCCTTCTCACACAGGTCGCACTTGTACTTCTTGTGTCCGTCGTGGACCACCTGGATGTGGACATTCAGTGTGTCCTTCCTCTTGAAGGTGGCGTCACACTGGTCGCACTTAAAGGTGCGCTCGCCTGCGGAGAGAAGGGGGGGGGCGTCAGACCCTCTGGAGACTGAATGACAGCAATCATACGCAGCGAGGGGGGCTCCCCGGGGGGGCCGTTGTCTGGGCGACGGCCCCTCGCTGCCCCCTCGCTGCCGGCTCTGCTGCTGCTGGAGATAAAGGAACCAGTCCCAACGCTGAAGGCCTCAGACCAGCAGCCTGGAGGAACTTTAACACTGATTCTACTTTTCTTAAGGTTTGAACAGAAAAAACCGGACTTCAGGACTCACTCCAGAGATTAATCATCAGACCGTGAGGTATAGAGCTCTGCTGCTGGGGCCTGCAGCCCCTAACAGACCACCAGGACCCCCCTAGACCCCACAGACCACCAGGACCCCCCTAGACCCCACAGACCACCAGGACCACCCTAGACCCCACAGACCACTAGGACCACCCTAGACCCCACAGACCCCCACAACCAGCCCTAGTGTGTGTGTGTGTGTGTGTTTGTGTGTGCATACACGTGTGTGTGTGTGTGTGTGTGTGTGTGTGTGTGTGTGTGTGTGTGTGTGTGTGTGTGTGTGTGTGTGTGTGTGTGTGTGTGTGTGTGTGTGCGTGCGTGTGTGCGTATGGCAGATGAAAGAGGCAGACACACAGCCCCACAGTGTGTGAGCTGATCCTCTATTTATGGAAGGCTTACCGCAGTGACCTCTGACCCCTCCCCCTAACCCAACACGTTTCTTCCTTTCTCAAACTAAGAAAACATCGACCCCCAGACCCTGACCCGCCGCACAGTCGTGTCTCGTGTCCCCAACCCGGAGAATAACACCTCAGTCCTGCCCGGCGACAGGTCCCGCCCACCACCCAACACAGGCCCCACCCCCCCACCCAACACAGGCCCCGACCCCCACACCACACAGGCAGTACAGAGACAGGTCGTTAAGAAGCAGGTAGGGGTTAGACAGTGCAGAGACTGGTCATTAAGGAGCAGGTAGGGGTTAGACAGTGCAGAGACAAGTCATTAAGGAGCAGGTAGGGGTTAGACAGTACAGAGACAGGTCATTAAGGAGCAGGTAGGGGTTAGACAGTACAGAGACAGGTCATTAAGGAGCAGGTAGGGGTTAGACAGTACAGAGACAGGTCATTAAGGAGCAGGTAGGGGTTAGACAGTGCAGAGACAGGTCAGAGACAGGTCATTAAGGAGCAGGTAGGGGTTAGACAGTACAGAGACACGTCATTAAGGAGCAGGTAGGGGTTAGACAGTGCAGAGACGGCATGTTAGTTTGAGGTATGAGAGGAAATAAAGTGTAAAGTGTAACAGAAAGTCATTTTGAGAACCATGAGAAGTTCAGTCCAAACATCTCTGTCTAAATACACCAAGACCGGAATGTGGTACAAGAGTTCCCTACATGGCCGGGAAATTAAAACACGAGGGTTTTAAGAGCTCTGTAATGAGGCAGTGAAGTTAAAAACAGATCTGATCTGGGATGCTGTTCAAACGGCCCAAACCAGCAGCACCAGGGCTGTAGTGGGGAGGGACAACCTTCATTCTGTCCTAGTGGTTAGCTTTAGGACGTCTGGAGGCTGGTGTGTGTAGAGGCTAGTGTGTATACAGGCTGGTGTGTGTAGAGGCTGGTGTGTGTAGAGGCTGGTGTGTATAGAGGCTGGTGTGTGTAGAGGCTGTTGTGTATAGAGGCTGGTGTGTGTAGAGGCTGGTGTGTAGAGGCTGTTGTGTGTGGAGGCTGATGTATAGTACTATCTGAGTACCAGGTGGTACCAGGAGTACTAGGTGGTGTACTAGGTGGTGTACCAGGTGGTGTACTCGGTGGTGTACTAGGTGGTGTACTTACTGTTGTGTATCAGAAGGTGGCGCTGCAGGCTGAAGGGCGTCCTGAATAACGCCTTACACTCGTCACACTGGAAGGGCCGCTCCTCGGAGTGGGTCTGAGGGAGACACCATCAGCACCGTCACAACACCACATCAACACATCAGCATCGTCACAACACCACATCAACACTTCAGCACCGTCACAACACATCAGCACCGTCACAACACCATCAACACCGTCAGCACCATCACAACACCGTCACAACACCACATCAACACTGTCAGCACCGTCACCATCACATCACCACCACCAACACCACAGCAACACCTTCACATCTAATCATCAAAGTGTTGCTTTGTTAGTCGGGGAGTGAGGGAGTTCTTCTATCACTTTATCCCTCCATCACCTCCTCCATCACCTCCTCCATCCCCTCCTCCATCTCTCCTCTATGCCTCCTCCATCACCTCCTCCATCCGCCACTCCATCTCTCCTCTATGCCTCCTCCATCACCTCCTCCATCACCTCCTCTATAAGGCTCCCCCAGCAGATACGTTGAGTAGACTTGAAGACGAGGGGGTCTCAGAGTTCAGAGTGCTTCAGTTGGCCTGCTCCTCCTCCCACCTGACTGACTGACAGTTCAATCTGACTGCTTTTAAAACAGTTAAATCATTTGGTTTTAAAATACTTTGTTAATTTGGTTTAAAAATAGTTAGATAATTGGGTTTTAAAACAGTTAAATCATTGGGATAAAAAAAATGTGATCATTTGGTTTCAAATATTTAGGTAATTTGGTTTAAAATACTAAGATCATTTGGTTTAAAATACTTAGGTAATTTGGTTTAAAATACTAAAATCATTTGGTTTCAAATACTTAGGTAATTGGGTTTAAAATATTGGTTTAAAACACTTAGATCCTTAGCTCTTAAATTACTTCATCATTAAGTAAACTCTGCTCAGCTTAGCCCTGGGGCTAAAACGTTGGCGCTCATTAAAGTCACATTTAATGAGCGTCATCATGTCTTTCTTTTCTATATTCAGTCACAAGCTGCCAGTTTCTGTCAGCGTCTCCTTTGACGTGGCCCGGTGGCTCAGCGGCTCCCTCGTGTCCGGGCGTGTCCCGGGGGAAACCTTTAGTCTCTCCAGACACCCGGAGCTACGAACTTAGATGTGATGATGGAGTGGTGGTGGCATCAGAACGGGTTCTTCTGGAACCCCCGGAGAACAACGTGGTCCCAGGGAGGGGCGATCATCCCTGCTCCGTCAGAGGCCTTCATAGCAGGACGGTTAGTCTCTAATTGTCCTTCAATAACCGGATATAATCTCCACGGTGCTGTCTGACTCTGAGAGGGCTGAGCACTCCCACAGCCGGCGCCGCGCTGTCGCACCTTCTCCTGGTTCTGTAGACGCTGGTGTCGGCGAACTGGAGTACTAGTGGAGTACTCCACTAGGAACTGGAGTACTAGCTGAGTACTAGCTGAGTACTACATGAGTACTACATGAGTACTACATGAGTACTAGCTGAGTACTACATGAGTACTACCTCAGTACAGAGTCTCACCTTCTGGTGGTTCTTGTAGACGTTGCGTTGGGAGAACTGGAGTACTAGCTGAGTACTAGCGGAGTACTATCTGAGCACAGTCTCACCTTCTTGTGGTTCTTGTAGACATTGCGGTGGGCAAACTCCTTCCCACACAGCTTGCAGCGGTACGGTTTGTCCTCGCTGTGGATGATCTTGTGCGCCGTCACCTGGTCCAGACGCTTGAAGGACCGGCTGCACACCTCACAGGTGTACGGGCGCTTCTCTGGAGGAGGAGGAGCAGCAGGAGGAGGAGGAGGAGGAGGAGGAGGAGGGGGAGGAGGAGCAGAGGGAGGGGGAGAAGGGGGAGGAGAGAGAGTAGGTAACCACAGACGAGGAAGAAGAGGAAGAAGAGGAGCAGTAGAAGTTAACCAGAGAGGAGGAGGAAATGCACAGACAAGGCAGAGAAGAAGGTGTAGGAGGACGAGGAGAGACAACAGAAGAAGGAGAGGATCTCGTTCAGCTCTACCTTACCTGAGTGTGTGATCATGTGTCGCTTCAGTTGATTGGTGGAGATGAACTTCTTATCACACGCATGGCACTCGAAGATCTCATGGACCTTCAGAAAAACACACACATATCTCAAGGATCTTCAGAAAAACACAGACACATCTCAAGAACCTTCAGAAAAACACACACATCTCAAGGACCTTCAGAAAAACACACACACATCTCAATGACCTTCTGAAACACACACACACATCTCAAGGACCTTCTGAAACACACACACATACATCTCAAGGACCTTCTGAAACACACATACATCTTGTTGTCCTGCAGAGAAACATGTGAGGGAGTCAACTCCAGAAGTTGCATGACGTTAATACCCGTCGCTGACCGTAATAACGTTCAGAGGAACGCCCGTATATTTTACAAGACCAATATGTCTACAGAGAGAAAAGTAATTAAAGCCACAAAACACGACCCCTCTTCGGCAGAAACTTAAAGCTACTTCCAATAATGAGGTCTTTGATGGCGGGGGCTGGGGGCGGAGGAGCGGGTGTGATAAGCCCTCTCATAAGCCTCTTTACAGGGTATCTCCACGCTGAGACCACTGACCCCTCCATAACATCAGCCTATTTATATCTGCATGTCATATCATTTCGTACTTATAGCACTGTGTGTATTTGTGTTCAAATCCTATTTATCAGAGCTTCGCTGCGCTTACGACCACTGTGTGTGTGTGGAATAACACGGCAAGAGTTTCAAATCAAATTAATAATAATATTCCAGTCCTACTAAATCTGTGTGTAGTTATTGACAGCCATGCGTCTTTACGGCCATAATAATTATATTTGGGGAAAACTAAATTGCTACAAGGACTGAAGACCAGAGAGATCCATCTAAGATGGATGCCCTGGGACTCATAGGGAGGACCAGTGGAACACCAGGAGACAGACTCTGTTGGTTAGGACGACACAGGACTGGAGGGAGGGGGAAGAGGGAGGGAGGGAAGGAGGGAGGGAGGTTGAGGAGGAAGGGGGAGGAGGGAGAGGGGACCAACCTTACGATGCTCCTGCAGGTTTAGAGATGAGGAACATTTCCGGTTGCATATCGTGCACGTGAGTTTCCGCCGTGCACTTCCTGGAAGAAACAAGAAGATTGTGTGTGTGTGTGTGTGTGTGTGTGTGTGTGTGTGTGTGTGTGTGTGTGACCTGTGTGTGTGTGTGTGTGTGTGTGTGTGTGTGTGTGTGTGTGTGTGACCTGTGTGTGTGTGTGTGTGTGACCTGTGTGTGTGTGTGTGTGTGTGTGTGTGTGTGTGTGTGTGTGTGTGTGTGTGTGTGTGTGTGTGTGTGTGTGTGTACCTGTGTGTACGTTGCCCTTGTGTTTCTTCAGGGCGTCCTTACTCTTGAACCTCTTCCCACAGCTCTCCGCCTTGCAGACGAACCTTGCGTCGCCGCGGCACGCCTCCTTATGCTGCTCGAAGCTACATGTTAACACAACATGTTATTAGAACAGGTTAGAACTACACCACATGTTATTACAACAGGTTAGAACTACATGTTATTATAATAGGTTAGAACTACACCACATGTTATTACAACAGGTTAGAACTACACCACGTTATTACAACAGGTTAGAACTACATGTTATTATAATAGGTTAGACCTACACCACATGTTTTCACAACAGGTTAGAACTAATTAGTTATTATCACCAGATTAGAACTACATAAGATGTCATGTTATTATCACTGTGTGTGTACATGTGCTTGCGTGCGTGCGTGCGTGTATGTGTGTGTGTGTGTGTGTGTGTGTGTGTGTGTGCGTGTATGTGTGTGTGTGTGTGTGTGTGTGTGTGTGTGTGTGCGTGTGTGTTACCTGGACTCTGAGCTGTAGGTGTGGTGACAGATTGAACACTGGTGGCCTTTATTGCCCCCCGCCGACGCCAGGGCCTCAGAACAATGGAGGACGCTGGAACACAGCACACCGTTACAGACGGTACAGACACTACAGACACTACAGTACAGACGGTACAGACACTACAGTACATACAGTACAGACACTTCAGTACAGACAGCACAGACGCTACAGACACTACAGTACAGACAGTACAGTACAAGCAGCACAGACACTACAGTACAGGCAGTACAGACAGTACAGCCACTACAGTACAGACAGTACAGTACAGCCAGCACAGACACAACAGTACAGGCAGTACTGACAGTACAGACACTACAGACAGTACAGTAGACAGCACAGACACTACAGAAAGCACAGACACTACAGACAACACAGACACTACAGTACAAACAGTACAGACAGCACAGACAGCAGACACTTCAGTACAGACAGCACAGACAGTAGACAGTACAGACACTACAGTATAGGCAGTACAGACAGTACAGACAGTGCACACAGGATCTGCCTGGACCACATTAATCCATCAGATAAACAGTAAAGTGACAAAGAAATGTGCTGTCTGCCCTTGTGTGGTAGGAGAGTGTCTGGAGGACCTACTGCCGCTGCAGGGCCTGCTTCACGGGGAACCTCTTGGAGCAGTTCCTGCACTTGAACTCCTTCTCCTCCACGCTGGGCCGCTGGTGGAGGCTCTGTAGGTGGGCGGCCAGCACCTCCTCGCTGGGGAAGCTGCTCTCACACAGCAGGCAGGGGTGGTCCTCCTTCTTGATCACCCGCTCTGGAGGGAACACATCCAGTACACATCCCGTTTACAACACACGTCCAACCACACATCCAGTATACACACCCAGTATACAGAGTACACATGTAGTACACATCCTGTTTACAACACACGTCCAACCACACAGCCAGTATACACACCCAGTATACAGAGTACACATGTAGTACACATCCTGTTTACGTTGATAAGGTTTTTCTTGAGCCGATATTTGGAGCCGATACTGGTTTTGCTCCCTCAATTTAGATCATAAAAATGACACAATGATGATAACAAATGTCCAAAAGATAACAAAAAGTCTTCATTTAAAAAAGGAACATTTATTGAACCGTCTGTAAATCATGGCAGGAAAAAATATTTTAAAAATTAAGAAATAAAAATAAAACACCCCAAAAAATCGATACACGTGAAAACCGCAAATATCGGCCAATGATATCGGCCGGCCGATAATATCGGTCGATCACTACTCTCTACCGTCCACACAGTAACCCTGTTACTTCATAACTCTCTACCGTCCACACAGTAACCCGGTTACTATGGTAACTCTCTACTGTAGGGATGTCACGAGAACCGATACTTCGGTACCAAGTCGATACCAAAATTCAAAAAACGTGACGGTACTCGTTTTTCTTAGTACCGTGGGTACCGAAGATGCAATTCCTCTGGACGTCACGTGGGCAGCATATACACCTACACGGGAACATGGAAGACGGCAACTGCAGCTGCAGCGAGTGCGATGGCTCCTCCTCGACTCGTCGATAAAAAGAATAGCAAGAGTCGTGTCTGGAAGTACTTTGCGTTTGGAACGCTGCGCCGCGCGACTGTTTCAGACGGGACCCGTTTCAATGTTGCGCTTCTAAACACGCATGGTACGACTGCTTTCGGCATCACTTACTTGATGTTGTTTTGATTGAAGATCGGCAGGTTGTAGTGGGTGCGGCGGTGAATGTGTACGTGCGTGTGCGCGTGTGCGTGTGTGTGTTGCGAGCGTATGCAATTTCAAAGTAAACAAACCAACTCAAAGCCGATGCATGCATCCAAAACTATTCGTTCAAAACCAAATAAACAAATCAAAAACAGCGTTGCTTATTCGCTTCAAATACTTTTTCTTTTCAAAACTTGGTAATTAATACGGCGGGTACCGAGCGGTTGAAAACAATGTTGGCGTCTCCTGTGGCTGCCTTGCGCACCTGCATTATATTACTTAATATTAGGTTGGAAGTTATGTTTTAAACCCCGCCATGCACGCAAGTGTAAACGCGAGCCACATAGCTGCATGACTTCCTGCTTTCAGCGCGTATTTTTTTTAAATTATTATTATTACTTGAACGCTACATAGGCCTACCACTGTTCTTTTTTTGTAATGTTAATAGTGATTTATTTTTATTCATTACTTGAAGGCTACATGCCAGTGCCACTGTTTTTTGTAATGTTTAAATGTTTTTAATAAATAAAGTACATGGGATTTATTGTTTTGTTTTTGACCGTGGTATCGAATTGGGTATCGAGAATCGTGGAATTTCACTGGTATTGGTATCGACTACTAAATTTCTGGTATCGTGACATCCCTACTCTACTGTCCACACAGTAACCCGGATACTATGGTAACTCTTTGCTGTCCACACGGTAACCCGGTACAGGGACAACCTTTGACCCCGCCCACTCACCCGTCTCCACCGCGTGCTTGGGGTCCTTGCCGTTCTCCTCCTCAAACAGGATGACCTCGTCCTCCTCCTCTGCCTCCTCCTCCTCCATGTCGCTGTCCAGGTAGCCAATCAGCAGCTCTGTGTCCGTGTCGATGTCCTCGGGTGCCAGGTAGAAGATGTTCTCTCCGTCCTGCGGGGGACAGACGGCAGACGGGGGGATGGAGATCAGACGGAGGGACAGACTTCAGACGTGTTACAACATTGCAGTGTGACAACGTTCCAATGTTCCAATGTTACATTACAGTTGCAAAGAAACAACTTTACAACATCAGATTGTTAGAACGTTGTGACTTTAGAACGACAGGTCAGACTGGCATGGTACATCAGACTGTTGGAACCTAGCCTGTAACCTCAGACTGTTAGAACCTAGCATGGTACCTGGATAGCAGCCAGGTTCTTCTGGTCCTGAGACGGCGCCTGGTGGACGAACCTCAGCCAGTTGGCGTGTCGGGGGTTACTGGCGTCCAGGACGTACAGAACGTCTCCCTTACCGCCACGCACCTGAGGAGACACAATCGTTACACAGGCTACTAGGTGGTAGGCTACTAGGTGGTGGGCTACTAGGTGGTAGGTTACTAGGTGGTAGGCTACTAGCTAGGCTACTAGGTGGTAGGCTACTAAGTGGTAGGTTACTAGGTGGTTGGCTACTAGGTGGTAGGCTACTAGCTAGGCTACTAGGTGGTAGGCTACTAGGTAATGTGAATAAGGTGCTGTTCATAGTAATAGGTAATGAATAAACCAGTATATTCATGTGAATAAGGTGCTGTTCATCGTAATAGGTTATGAATAAACCAGTGTATTCATGTGAATACAGTGCTATTCATAGTAATAGGCTCTGAATAAACCAGTAGTAACTGGTTACCTCCCACATGAGCCGGGTATCGCTGCTGTCGTCCACCTCCGCAGGGAGTCTCTTCTCTCCAGCAAACGGACCAAACTTCTCGCCCTTGAAGCAAAAACATATAAAGTTAGCTACCATTTATTCATCTTCCATTGATTAGTAATTAAACCATTCAAACAAGTGCACACAGTTGTACTTATCCAGTACTGTAAGTACTGCACACAAATAATCTGTAGAGTACTGTACTGTAGTTTAAGTAGCACACGAGGAGTGACCCAAGTAAAGTAGTAAGCTACTAGCTAAGCTACTAGGTAGGCTGTTAGGTGGTAGGCTACTAGATTGTAGGCTACTAGGTAGGCTACTAGGTGGTAGGCTACTAGATGGTAGACTCCTAGCTAAGCTACCAGCTAGGCAACTAGCTTGGTGGCTACTAGCTAGGCTACTCTCCATCCCTGGCTGTGGTTGTCAGGGGGCGGGGTCTAGTGTTGTGACTACTAGAGACCACATGGCCTCTGGTCCACAGAAACATAAACCATTCATACGACAACAAACCTCTCTTCATAATGCTTCTCATTCCTGGACCAGCTCTGGGATTCAGACTAGTCTGTGGTCAGTAGACCAGCTAGTCAGTCACTAGTCGACTAGTTAGGTTCAGTCAGTACAGTATAATACAGTATAGCATTAGTCAACTAACGACTGACCCACTACTATCTCTGTGCCTCAGACTAGTCTGTGGTTCGTTAACCAGCTAGTCAGTCGTTAGTCGACTAGTGACTCAGTACTGTAGGGGTAAATAAGGGAGGGAATCCCTTTTATCTAAATGAGTCCATAATGTTGAGAACAGTGGAGACTGAGTAAAGTGTGTGTGTGTGTGTGTGTGTGTGTGTGTGTGTGTGTGTGTGTGTGTGTGTGTGTGTGTGTGTGTGTGTGTGTGTGTGTGTGTGTCTGTCTGTCCTTCTGTGTTTGTTTGTTTGTGTGTGTGTGTGTGTGTGTGTGTGTGTGTGTGTGTGTGTGTGTGTGTGTGTGTGTGTGTGTGTGTGTGTGTGTGTGTGTGTGTGTGTACAGAAAGTGTATATACGTGGCACTTCACGTCACAGCCGCTCCGCCTTCGCTTGAGATTTGAGAAAAGCGTCGAGGACGCAAAAGGGGGAAACACACACACAGACACAGACACACACGCACACACACATACACACACACACACACACACACACACACACATACATATATATACACACACACACACACACAGTATACATGTTTTACTTTGGGGTTCGGGTACAGACCTTTTTGACCCTCCTCGCCGCGTACAGCCCGACCCCATCCTGGACCCCGGAGGCGCGTAGGGAGAAGCGGTCGGGGATGTACAGGCCTAGCATGGTCATCTGGACCCCCTCCTGGACCACCTCCCGGTCCCCCGGACCCCTGCTAGATCACCGCTCGGACCCGGACTCGGACCCGCTGTCACTGAGCACTTAGGCTCGGTTCTTGACTCAAAAAGTTGCTCCAAGTTGCGCTCAGAGAGGAGCCGAGGAGCGCTGTTTCTGCAGCGGAGGGAATGCAGCGCTCTGATTGGTGAAAAGTTTGGAAGCAGGAGGCGGTGCAGCTGGGTGACGTCACACAGCGGTGTGACTTCAACTAAATGAATCTGATCAAAATACCATTTATATATTATAAATGTACTGGTTGTATACAAAATAAATATTCTTGATACTTCTTTATTTTGAGGCGATATATCATGAATATTTAAATTAATGAGTAAATAAATAAATGAATGAATACATACAAACATAGATATATACATAAAACACGCACCTATATACATATATATATATATATATATATATATATATATATATATATATATATATATATATATAGACTGTATATTATATATACTCTATGTATATATAATATATATTAACATTTCTATATATATGATATGTAAGGGATAATGTATAGAACGCCGGTCATTATCGGTAAATTACAGCGCATTATATTCTATTATTTTCCTGATAATGACCGGCATTCTATATATAATATCCCTTACACACAATATATAATTATACAGATGTATATGTATATATGGCTCTATATATAGATTTGTATATAACTATAAAAGTCTATAGCTAGCTTTGCAGATTAAGAATTTACATTATAGACTTAATTACATGTACATTTCTACTACTCTGTCTCCATTGTGATGTTTAATTTATTATTTATTATTTAACTTATCTGTGTTTACGCCGTTGGTTATTTTAGCTTCATCTCAGCCTCAAATCGAACTGCTTCCCGATTGGTCCTGATGACGGGATATATCATGAATATTTAAATTAATGAGTAAATAAATAAATGAATGAATACATACAAACACAGATATATACATAAAACCCGCACCTATATATATATAGACTATATATTATATATACTCTATATATATTATGTAAGGGATAATGTATAGAACACCGGTCATTATCGGTAAATTACGGCGCATTCTATTGGTAAAGCGGTATCTGGATTTATACTGTTTCCTGTCCGGAAAAGTACAAAAGAACCCCCGTCCTACCTACTAGGTCTCGTCATCAAACTTGGGGAAGGTCCAGGTAGGCCGAGTCGGAAGATTCAACGTCACAACGATATTGGTGACGCACATTATGAATGGGAAACAAAGTTATGTGTCCTCAATTTGTCCTCGTATATGCTGTTTTATTAAGCGTTTGTGTTGTAAAAACTATGCAAGTACTTTCTAATGGCATTTCTATTTCCACTGTTTATTGTGTTAGAAAAAAAGTCTGTGAAAGCCTGTTGTAGCCTAAAGTCGTTTGAACCAGCAAAGTCTATGGCTAGACTACGTTGCTCAGCAACCATGCAAACAAAAATGTTTGCCATGTTTTCCGGACTGTTGCAATGAAACACTTTCAGATCAGACGTGTCATTCGGTCATATAAATCCGGGAAGGAATGAACGGCCTGGATTGCCAATAGAATGCGCCATTAGCCCCTTCAGGGCGAAGCAAGACACCTCCACTTCGCATCGGTGTCCTGTTCGCCCTGTCGGGGCTTATTTCCCGATAATGACCGGCGTTCTATACATTATCCCTTACTTATTACACGGCTCTTCTCAATGCTGTGGAACACTCCGTTCACTTGCATGGGCCTCCCGACTTCCGGCTGGGAATTCTTTTTCGATAATTGACCGTTGCTAAGCATATAATGACCGCTGTCAAGGAAAGTGGATTTTTTGCCTCTGATTCACGTCTTTGGTTAGCCTGGAAATCCAGACCCACATCTAGAAAGCTGTAGGGTCTGGCAACGAGTAATGGAACCAAGCATGGATTTGAAAATATCACTGCATGCAATTAAGAAGACATATAATAAGAATATAAGGGAAGACGTATCCAGACCAGTGGAGCTCAACAATAGATAAGACCCTTGGCGTATCCGGTCAGTCAAACAGAAACAAGCCATGTAATAACTGGGATAATGTATAGAACGTCGCCGGTCATTATCGAAGACACCTCCACTTCTAGTTCGAGTTCTATATATAATATCCCTTACACACAATATAGAATTATACAGATGTATATATGGCTCTATATATAGATTTATATATAACTATAAAAGTCTATAGCTAGCTTTGCAGATTAAGAATGTACATTATAGACTTAATTACATGTACATTTCTACTACTCTGTCGCCATTGTGATGTTTAATCTATTATTTATTATTTAACTTATCTGTGTTTTAAAGTTTATTTTTGTGTCCTGTACCTCCTCCTGATGTCCTGATCACACGGTAACCCCTCGTCCTCCCAGCTCACCACAGAACCCTCACCCTAACACCACACACTGCCTTCACCAGCCTCACCTGCCCAGGTGGTCCCACAGAGGCCCCGCCCTCCACCAGCCAGCCAATCAGAGGGCCACGGAGGCCTCCTCAGAGGACCTGCCGTCCTTTAATCAGTGGGCGGCGGTTCTCCTCCTGTTTACGTGTTTGCGGCCGATGTTTACGCTGTTGGTTATTTTAGCTTCATCTCAGCCTTAAATCTAACTGCTTCCCGATTGGTTCTGATGACGGGTGATGAGTGATGACGGGCCGTGCTGGTCACCGCAGGTTCCTCCTGTGTTAATGTTTATGTCTGTGACCGGAGATCTGTCGGGGCTCGGCTCCACCACCGGGACCCGTCCAGAGGGTGGAGGAGCAGCAGAACATCCCAGGGTGGAGGCTGGATGCTTTAGTCCTCAGTCTGGTCTGGTCTGGTCTGGTCTGGTTTGGTCTGGTCTGACCTGGTCAGTTCTAGTCTGGTCTGGTCTGGTCTGGAAGGATCTGGAAGGGTCTGGTCTGGTCTGCCCCACTCAGGTCCTCCTTCCTGGTCCTCAGCTGGCCTCCGTCAGGGTCCGGTCTGCGGAGTGAGGACCGTCAGAGGTAGCGACCCATGGGCACCCCGGTGGAGCACTGGGCTAAAGCGCGTACCATATAGGCACAGTCCTGAATGCAGCGACCCAGGATCGAATCCGGCCTGTGGTCATTTGCTGCATGTCCTCCCCTCTGTCTTCCACACTTTCCTCTCTATCTCTCTCTATAATAAAGCATGCAAAAAAAAAAAAATCTTTAGCGACCCCTCTGTGACCTTTGATCCCCACTAACCCTCAGCCTTCCATCAAAGCCCTGGGTGTTCCAGGAGGTCTCTGTCCCACGCCAACGTCCACCACCTGCACACCAACACACGGTTCATATTGAACCATTATTTAACCTGATAGTCTTAAGAAACTCCTTCTGATTCACCTTGATGGGATGGTGGAGATCTACAGGTCCTACAGTTGAGATCTAGAGGAGGTTTAGAGGAGATCTACAGGTCCTACAGTGGAGATCTAGAGGTTCTTCAGTGGAGATCTACAGGTCCAATAGTGGAGATCTAGTGGTTCCTCACTGGAGATCTAGAGGTTCTCCAGTGGATTTCTAGAGGTTCTATGGCAGCAGGATAGGATAAATACCTTCACTTCACTTTGCTCCGTCCTCTCTAAGTCAATATTTTCCCTGGACAGAAAAGCCTCCAGTCTGGCAAACACACAGAAGGTCCCATACAAGAGTTTCCAAATGGATGTGTGCATTTTGCTTAAACGTCCCAAACCTGATACTGTAGATTCGGAGGCCAAACCACCTTTTGTTTCATGTTCCACCAGCGGCTCCAGCCTCGCACCGCAAGCCTCTCTTCAAGGCTGCCCTGGAATACCAGCTCACCGCCCCCCCCTTCTCCTCCTCCTCCCCCACCCCCCCCTCTCAGAGAGAAGCTAAATGATGTTTTCATTTGTCAACCTCAGCTCCTTCCATCTGCCAGAACCTGGGGAGGAGCAGGAGGAAGAGGAGCAGGAGCTGGAGGAGGAGAGAGAGGAGGAGAATGAGGAGGAGAGGAGGGGGGGAGGAAGGGGAGGAGGAGCAGCAGGAAGAGGAGGAGGTGGGGAAGGAGCAGGATGAATCAGGAGTAACTGGAGCCTCTAAGAAGGATTGATAGAAGAGAGAGAGAGAGAGAGAGAGAGAGAGAGAGAGAGAGAGAGAGAGAGAGAGACAGAGAGAGAGAGAGAGAGAGACAGAGAGACAGAGAGAGATGGGGGTGTGTAGAGAGAGGGAGAGAGTGACAGACCACCCCTACACCATTCCCCTGGGATGGGAGTGGGGGGGTGTTGTTGGTCCACTACCCTATACACTCAGAGACACCAGGCTGCACTGGTATGTACCAGACGTACCGCACACACACACACACACACACACACGCACACACACACACACACACACACACACACACACACGCGTATCTCTGATCCTGGCTGATTGGTTCCTTCCTCTGGGGCGGCACTGGTCCACACCCCTCCCTGGGAAACAAGGGCTGGTTCAGTCTGGTCTGGTCTGGTCTGGTCTGATCTGGTCTGTTCTGGTCTGGTCTAGTCTGGTCTGGTCTGGTCCGGTCCAGTTTGGTCTGGGTTTTAAATGGTTCCCTCAATGTCAGTTCTCCAGTGTTCTCCAATGTGTAAGGTTCTCCAGTGTTCTCCAGTGTGTAAGGTTCTCCAGTGTGTAAGGTTCTCCAGTGTTCTCCAATGTGTAAGGTTCTCCAGTGTTCTCCAGTGTGTAAGGTTCTCCAATGTGTAAGGTTCTCCAGTGTTCTCCAGTGTGTAAGGTTCTCCAGTGTTCTCCAGTGTGTGGTTCTCCAGTGTTCTCCAGTGTGTAAGGTTCTCCAGTGTTATGCTGTGTTATCCTATGCGTGGTTTTCTATCTCTGATGTATTTTACATATTTTAGACACTGACACATGCTTCTTGAAACCAGACCGACACACACACACACACACACACACAGAAACCTTCACCAAGCCAGTTTCATTTGAACTTCTGGACTAATGTAGGAGATATTTAGTGGTCGGTTCTTCAGTGAAGCATTCAGTACACGTATGTATATTTATGTGGTGTGTGTGTGTGTGTGTGTGTCTGTGTGTGTATAGTGTGTTTCTTTGTGTCTTTTTAATAGTGTTTACTTTCGAGTTGAGTGATTTTCTCGGTTAAACGATGGAAACCAGAGCTGGAGGAATTGAGAGGAACTGGGAGTTTTCGGGGGTTCTCAGGACTCTGAAGCTACGGGTCTGACCCGAGAGAGAGAGAGAGTGAAAGAGAGAGATAGAGAGAAAGAGAGAGAGAGAGAGAGAGAGAGAGAGAGAGAGAGAGAGAGAACCTGACCCCACCTGGTTCTCACACTTCCCAGTTCTGTCCTGGTTCTTGTGGTTAGTAACCTGTTTGTTAAAATACACATTACAACTTTCGACAAAGGTTCTTGAATCTTGGTTTTCCTATTCTGTTTCATGAACTGGGTCATTGGAATCATCATTGGAATGGTATCAATGGAAATAATCAACTGCCATTCATGGCAATAATCTAAATGAAAGATATAAACTCAAAGTAATAACTCTGGAAAGAGGGGTTCATGGTGGCTGTAGAACGGCCTGTCCCTGTGTGAGCAAAGTTATGTTGAGTTAAACGTAAAGTTAACGTTGGTTATGTTAAGTTAAACATGACACTGTGGCGCTGTGTTCTGGGTTCCAGCAGGCAGCCAGCTGCTGACATCAGACCAACAGCCAATCAGATGAGCAGGAGAGGAAGGGAAGGGTCTCCATGGAGACCTCTCCTCCAGGGGTCTGGGGACCAGTGTGTCAGACCGCCTCAGGGTGTCATGCAGAGAGATTCTCAGGAAACAAGAATGATGGAACTGGTGTCGGCTGGTGTTTCATTCTTTTTATTATTTAAGGTGTACATATGCGAGACACTGCTTTCAGAGACCTGGACTACAGTCGTGTTCTCGCTCTCCATCCTCCCAGATCTCAACACCTCAGAGAGCGTTTCACACTTAAGTCTTTTTTTAAACCCCATTTATAAAAAACAAAACAAGAAGGTCCAGCCAGGGATTAATCCTTCTACAGGAGATCTGATCTTCACAGGTCACTCTCCGCCAGATCAGGTTCTGGTCTGCAGACCCTCCGTGGATCAGGTTCTGGTCTGCTGGCATCTGGTGTTCGGACCCCTGCTGGGGTCTGGTCTGCGGACCCCTGCTGTGTTCTGCTCCGTCGTCACGCCTCCACCAGAACAGGACCCCGGCAACCAGGCAATGGGGGGGGGGGGGGTATATCTAATGTTTATGTACATCAACACTGGCAGGACAACTCTGTACATGTGACACACAGCGAGACAGTGGGAGCACACCTGCAGCACACAACGCATATACAGACGCACTCAAACACAACAACAGGAACCTCCCACACATCTTCCCCATCACTGGAATCCCCTCCTCTAACATCATCATCAATACAAACAATCAGAGAAAAAAGACGCCCAAAAAAGTATAAAATAATTTAAAATCTCTCGTGGAATACGTACTGGAGTATGCAGAGAGAGAACCTGTACAGAGGAGGAGCAGGGAGGAGGAGGAGAGAGGAGGAGGAGGAGAAGGGAGGAGCAGGGAGGAGGAGGAGCATGGAGGAGCAGGGAGGAGGAGGAAGGAGAAGTGAGGATGATGTAGCCATAGAAAGAAGCAAGGATCATGCAGCTACTTAAGAGCAGGGAATAGGTTGTTCTCTCTCCTCCTCCTCCTCCTCTTCGTCAAAGCACCTTGAACTCAAACTACCACGATGAAAAGTCAACTGAAACACAGAGGCTGAAGTCTCTCTCTCCAAATGAGTCCCATAGTCAGTCTGTATACACTCCTTAGTAGAATATCACTTAGAGTTAAATAAACGTAATCCATATATATTTATATATTTATAATAGATTTCCTCTGGCCGCCGCCGCCGCAGCCCTTAGCAGTACTTGCGGGTCTTGACCAGCTTGCTCTGGTACTTGACGGCATGCCCGCTGTGGCCGACCACATACACGTCCAGCAGGTAGGTCTTTCCCGGCTCCAGGCCCGTGATGGTCTCCGTGGTGACCGCCTTCTGCAGGTTGGGGCTGCTGAAGAACTTGCAGAGCACCTTCTCTGCCTTCCTGCGGCCCTCTGGCCCGGCGCACTGGTTCTGCTGGCGCCGGCGCTGCTCCTCGCCGTAGCCCTCCTCCACCTCCCGGCGGTAGACGCAGTACTTGTTGCGGTCCTGCGTGCCCAGCCAGGCCACGGTGGCGGAGGAGCAGGTGCGCAGCTTGTCGAAGGCCTTGATGCGCGTGTCCTCGGGCAGCGAGGGGAAGGGCTGCTTGCTGCTGGGCTTGCTGGTGGCCAGGACCTTCAGTGTGGACGCGCCCTTCCGGCTGCCCCGCAGGCGGATCACGTACTTGGCCTTGGGCTTCCCCCTCAGGGTGAACTGCCGGACCCCCTCCACGCTCTGGGACAGGACCAGCTTGTCATCGCGCCGCACCTGCACCTGAACGCTGTCCAGGCAGGCGTGGACGAAGAGTGTCACGCGCTGGTGGGACGACACCGGGGCGAAGCGTAGGAACTTGCTGCCCTTCCTCTTGATGAAGACGTCGGTGACGCGGCCATCCTTCAGCTCCAGGGTCTTGGGCCGCGCCTCCTCCTTGGTGCGGGCGAAGGTGCCCACGTAGGCGGTGCTGGTGTTGGTGGCGGAGTTGACGGCGAACACGTCGAAGTAGAACTGCGTGTCGGGCTTGAGGTCGGACACGGTGTACAGGTTCTTGTTGCCGATGCACACCTTCACCATGTCCGCCGCCTTGGGCCGGCCCGCCGGGTAGCGGGGCATCTTGTTCCCGGTGAAGCCGCGGTCCCGGCTCAGGTCGTTGTCCGACGGCACAAAGCCAAAGTGGGCAAAGTCGAAGGGGCTGAAGTCGCGGCCGGGCTTGGGCGCGGGCATGAAGGTGTCGTCGGCGCTGAGCTTGGCCTCGGCAGCGCACATGCTCTTGAAGTTGTGCTCCTTGTTGATGATAAGGCAGTACTGCACAGGCTGGCCCATCAGCACCCCGGTGGGGGTGGGCTTCCAGGCCAGCGTGACGGTGGTGCGGCCCAGCGCCGTGACGTCCACGCGGGGGTCGTAGGGCAAGGTGGGGTAGGGCTGGTCAGACTCGGGCGTAGTGGTGGCGTACACCTTCAGGGTGCTGTCCTTCTCGGTGCAGAGCACCTCCAGCTGGTATAGGCCGGAGGGGGTGCTGCCCGCCACGTAGGCCTCCACGTCGTTGCCCTTGTAGCTGAACAGCTCCGTCCCCTCCTCCGCCACCGGCACCTGCTGCTGCTGCTTCTGCTGCTCCAGGGGCTCGGGCCGACCTGCACACACACACAGGATTGTTACTGGGACTGGGACTGGAGGTACTGGTACTGGTACTAGTGCTGGTAGTGGTACTAGTACTGGTACTTGAGGTACTGGTACTGGTACTGGAGGTACTGCTACTAGTGCTGGTGCTGGTACTGGAACTGGTACTGGAGGTACTTTTACTGGTAATGGTAATGGTACAAGAGGCCAGGTGGAGGAACTGGTACTAGTACTGGTAATGGTACTCTATCATCTCACTCTCTATCATCTCACTCTCTAGGAAACAAACACTAGTCTGTCTGTGTGTCTCTCTGCGTGTGTGTGTGTGTGTGTGTGTGTGTGTGTGTGTGTGTGTGTGTCGTGGTTAGCACCAGGGCACCAGATGACAGGCCGCTTCATGCAGACGTTCTAAGTGGCCCGACTAGACAGCCTGACTACGGCTAATTAAGACACACACACATCAGGGCCCTGGTGTGTGTGTGTGTGTGTGTGTGTGTGTGTGTGTGTCAGCTCCGCCCACCTGAGGCCTCCCCACTGGACTCCTCCGGGAGCTCCTGCAGCGTCAGCCTCCACTCCAAGGGGGCGTCGCACGGCGTCACAGTGACTGACAGCGGCGTGTTGTCCTCCTCCACCACAAAGTAGTACCTGGCCAATCACAGGAGGGGAGACGATACCACTTAGCCAATCACAGGAGGGGACACGAGATCACTTAGCCAATCACAGGAGGGGACACCAATACTTAGCCAATCACAGGAGGGGACAGAACACCTCTGAATTTCTCTGTTTTTCGTTGTATGTCAGCCAATCACAGACAAGAAAGATATCTCATCAGTCTACAGCCACGCTACACACTATATTAGTGACTCCTCTCTCTCTCCCTCACTCTCTTTCCCTCTCCCTCCCTCTCCTTCTCCCAATCCCTCCCTCCCTCTCTCTCTCTCTCTCCCAATCCCCCCGTCTCTCTCCCTCTCCCTCCGTCTCTCTCCATAAGTAATAAGGCGTCTCATTAAGTATTTATCCCCCATCAGAGTGTGTGTTTCAGTGTCTGATGGCTGAGATCTGTTTACATCTGCAGGTCCATTATCAGGTCCAGAGCCGGTCATCAGGACGGCCATTAGAGGCAGGAGGCATGGAGATACCAAGGAACACCTGCCAGCTACTTCATGGAGGAACAATGGATGTTCACGCTGCTGTGGAACCTCCTAGAGCTGCTGAGGAACCTCCTAGAGCTGCTGTGGATTCACAAAGCCCTTGTCATATTTAGTAATATGACCTGTCTACCGCTCAAAGAAAGAAAAGGTAATCTCAATGTATTCCGGTAGTCTCTCTCTCTCAGTCCCTGACACACCAGAACCTCAGCTCTCCACTTTGTCCTCAGCCTCTAGAGGAGATGGAGGTCAGAACCTCAGCTCAGCTCTCAGCCTCTCTGGAGGAGGAGGAGGTCAGCTCTCAGCCTCTAGAGGAGATGGAAGTCAGAACCTCAGCTCAGCTCTCAGAATCTCTGGAGGAGGAGGAGGAGGAGGAGGAGGAGGAGGAGGAGGAGGAGGAGGAGGAGGAGGAGGGATTACCTTTTGGGCGTGTCCCTGAACAGGTATCCGCTGATCTCGGCCCCGTCGGGGATGACGGACGAGTCATGGAACAACGTCTGGTCTCTGATCTGCATCTGGAACAGCCCCTCGTCCCGCGTGGGCAGCTTCTGGGCCAGTGCCCCCATGCCCACGAGCAAGGATAGGACCGCCGCCCAACCGGCAACCCTTCCACACGGTCTCATTCTGTAGGGAAACAACACAGAGACACAGAGCTTAGAACACAGAGACACAGAGCTTAGAACCAGAGACACAGAGCTTAGAACCAGAGACACATAGCTTAGAACCAGAGACACAGAGCTTAGAACCAAAGACACAGAGCTTAGAACACAGAGACACAGAGCTTAGAACCAGAGACACAGATCTTAGAACACAGAGACACAGAGCTTAGAACCAGAGACACAGAGCTTAGAACCAGAGACACAGAGCTTAGAACACAGAGACACAGGGCTTAGAACATGAGATGCCTTGGGACAGCTTGAGGACAGACTTGAGGACTACAGAAATAAAATCGTCCCAGAACTCAACAGCCATGAGGTTGTGATGGTTCCTCCTGATTAAAACCAGAATGGACGGAGCAGAGACACAAAGAACCCAACAGATAACATGAGGACCTGAGATTGACTAGAGAGAGGAGGTCACCGCATGGAGGGGGTGAGGACCAGAGTGAAGCCAGGAAGAGGCCGTCTCCACAACACAATCTTCGACCTCCAGGGACCCATCAGCCAGAGTCAATAGTGTTCTACAAACAGGTCATATGAGGAGCAGGAGGAGCAGCAGGAGGAGGAGGAGCAGGAGGAGAGGAGTAGCAGGAGGGGGAGGAGAGGTGGAGGAGAAGGAGCAGGAGGAGAGGAGGAGCAGGAGGAGGAGGAGAGGCGGAGGAGGAGGAGAAGGGGGAGGAGGAATAGGAGGAGGAGCAGGAGCAGAAGGAGGAGGAGGGGAGTAGGAGGGGGAGGAGGAGGGGGAGCAGGAGCAGGAGGGGGAGGACGAGGAGGAGGAGCAAGAGCATGAGGAGGAGGAGGTGATGTCCGTGCGGAGGAGATGCAAGCGTATTCATGTCCATTGATTTGAGCACATTGATCGTCTCTGATAGCGCAGCCAAATCCCTGGTGATTTCATCAGGCTAATGATGGAGGATTAGCCAGATACTTTACTGCCAGTTACTGGGAGGCTGTCCTTTAAATGACCCTCTCCCCTCTCTCCTCTCCCTCTCTCCCCTTTCCCCCCTCTCCCCTTTCTCCCCTCTCCCCTCTCCCTCTCTCCCCTCTCCCTCTCTCCCCTCTCTCCCCTCTCCCCCTTCTCCCCCCTCTCCCCTCTCCCCCCTCTCTCTCTCTCCCCCCTCTCCCCTCTCCCCTCTCCCCCCTCTCCCTCTCTCCCCTCTCCCCCCTCTCCCTCTCCCTCTATCCCCTCTCTCCCCTCTCCCTCTCTCCCCTCTCCCTCTCTCCCCTCTCCCTCCTCCCTCCCATTCGCCCCTGTCTCGTCTCTTTCGACGTCCTGAGGGGACAGACCCCAGACCCTCCTGATGGGACAGACCCCAGACCCTCCTGATGGGACAGACCCCAGACCCTCCTGATGGGACAGACCCCAGACCCTCCTGATGGGACAGACCCTCCTGATGGGACAGACCCCAGACCCTCCTGATGGGACAGACCCCAGACCCTCCTGGGGTCCGTCCCCTCAGGAGGAGCTCGGTTCTCTCGTCCTGAGCCGGGTTCTGTTCTTCCGGAACGAGTCAGAGTATCTCTCCGTCTCTGTCTGTACCACACGTCGCTGAAAGCCGGCCCGCGCTGCACTGGGAGCCACTGGGAGCCACTGGGAGCCGTGTGCACACCGACGTTCTCACGCCAAGCCGCTCGCCACAACACGACATTAAAGCAGCCGGCATCTGGAAGGCGTAGAGCTGAGGTTGGTAGATTAGAGGCAGAAGCCTCAGCCTCGATCGGAGGTAATTTCAAGGCGAGGTTCGGCCGCAGTCGTGTCAACTTTGTTTTGCTGCTGCTTTCCATTTGGTGTCGTCCACGGTTACTGCAGTACTGAGCGGAACGGAGCTAGTAAAACATACTCTGTGAATGGAAACTGGGGTTTGTGAGGGCGGTTCTGCGGCCGGGGCTTGTGGGGGGGGGGGGGGGGGGGGTTGTGAGAGGGACTGCTCCTCTGAACCGGGTCAACAGCGCAGCCATCCCCCGGTTCTAAACAGAGGTTCCTCTGCTCGCGGACCAGATTCTAGTCTCTGAACGTCTACAAAAGGTTGCTGCGATTTCTCAGTTCCAGAATGGACAGGATTCACGTTCTGTAACTTTCTAAAGATTTGACCGTGGTCACTTCAACGGGACATCACTGCCTCAAACTATCCTCAAACTACCAGTCTGTCCCTCAAACTACCAGTCTGTCTCTCAAACTACCAGTCTGTCTCTCAAGCTACCAGTCTGTCCCTCAAACTACCAGTCTGCCTCTCAAACTACCAGTCTGTCTCTCAAGCTACCGGTCTGTCCCTCAAACTACCAGTGTGTCTTTAATACCAGTGTGTCTGTCCTTACTCCCACTCTGTCCTGACCTCTGAGAATCGCCAGTCAGACGAGTGATGAGGACATGAACCGCTGTTCACCACTTCACCACATGAAGTATCACCATCAATTATCCATCAATTATCCATCAATACCAATACCAATACCAATACCAATATCAATACCAATATCAATACCAATATCCAGAGTCATCTGACATCTGGAGAGAGAGAGAACAAGAGAGAGAGTGAGCAGGAGAGCGAGAGAAGGGAAGGATGGATAGGGAGAGAACGAGAGAGAGAGAGGGGGAGAGATAGAGTGAGCGGAATTAAGTGAGAGAGAACGAGGTGAGAGAGAGCGAGGGAAATAAAGGGAGAGTGATAGAGAGAGAGAGCGAGGGAGACAGGAGAGAGGTGTGAGTATGAGGGTAAGGCATGTGACCATGTTGTTGCTGAACATCAAACATGGAGACCACCTCAGTGAGCAGACCGTCTCCTGAGGAGGTAGAGCTCATAGCTAGAGTCAGGGTTCTCCTCACTACAGTTCCTCGTTAGGATGTGGTTCTAATAGTTCTATAGGCGGCATGTGGCTCAGGAGGTAGAGCGGGTTGGCTGGTAACCGGAAGGTTGATAGTTCGATCCCTGGCTCCTCCTAGCTGAGTGTCGAGGTGTCCCCTGAGTGAGACGCCTCACCCTGACTGCTCCTGACGAGCTGGCGGTCGCCCTGTGTAGCTGACTACGCTGTCGGTGTGTGAATGTGTGTATGAATGGGTGAATGTGAGGCAGTATTGTAAAGCGCTTTCAGTGGCCGCTGGTTAGAGAAGCTCGGTATAAATGCAGACCGTTTACTCATCTTCAAACGCGTCCACGAGACTCGTTAAGCTAATGGCCGTCGCTTCTCAATCATAGGAATAAAACGCTGCCTGGATCAAACCGTGAGAGATGTCGCCTAGACGACAGGTAAACACAGTGCCAGCCAAAAGAGACTCCCAGCAATCTTCCTCCTCCTCCCTACCCCTCCCCCTCCCCTACTCCTCCCTCCTCCCTGACCGCTCCCCTGCTCCTCTCTCCCTACTCCTCCCCCTCCTCCTCTTCCTCCTCCTTCTCCTCTTTCTCCTCCTCCCCTCCCCTCCCCTCCTCCTTCTCCTCCTCCGTGAGTGTGTGTGTGGGAATGTGTGTGTTTGTGTGGGTATGTGTGCGTGTGTGAGTGTGTTTGGGAGTGTGTGTGTGTGTGTGTGTGTGTGTGTGTGTGTGTGTGTTTGTGTGTGTGTTGCCCTCCAAACAATGAAAGGCTGAATGATCCGTCACAAAGTCCCTCACTCTGTCATCCACACCCCCGCACCGCAGGGGACCCTGCCCCACCAGGGGGAGAGGAGGTCAGCCTCCACCCTCCTCCTCTGACCCCTACCTCCACCTCCTCCTCCTCCACCTCCTCCATCTCACCTCCACCCTCCACCTCATCCACCTCCAGCTCTACCTCCTCCATCTCACCTCCACCCTCCACCTCATCCACCTCCAGCTCTACCTCCTCCATCTCACCTCCACCCTCCACCTCCACCTCCTCCACCCTTCACCTCCATCTCCACCCCTCCACCCTCCTGGGGTGGGGGTCCATTGGAGGAGGTGGGGGGTGAGCCTCAGATTAGCACGCGACAAATTAGCCTTTCACATGTATAGAGGGGGAGGGGAGGGGCCTGGGAACCACCCCCCTCCTCCCCCCTCCCCCCCACCACCACCAAGGATGAGGGACGCGTGGGAATGAGCTAGTGGGAGATTTGTGTGTGTGTGTGTGTGTGTGTGTGTGTGTGTG
>NC_140279.1:9683880-9796380 GCF_964030765.1 Micromesistius poutassou | reverse complement strand
GAGAGGAGGGGAGGATGAGAAGGAGAGGAGGTGTGGAGAGTAGAGGGGACGAGAGGAGAGAGAGGAGGAGAGATTACATTTCAATGAAAATAATGTAAACAGTAAGGTGAAATGAAAGGTAGGGAGGGAGTACAGAACATGGAGGAGGAGGAGGTCAGGCTCCAGACTGCTGTTGTTTACGAGAGAAGTTTTAACTTTAAGCTCTCAGAGAAGATTGAGATACCATCAGCATATCTCTCTCTCTCTCTCTCTCTCTCTCTCTGACTCCAACTGAAAGCAGATGAAGACGATGAAGATGATGGTTAGCGAGGAGCACATGTCGTATGGGTCGCTAACCTTCCCTCGTTATCCAATGAGATGGCAGCGTGTCAGTGACCACTTGAGCCCATCATCCAATCAGGCGACAGCATGTGGGCGTGGCCGCAGGGAGAATGTCGTCCGAGAGGTAAACACAGAGAGATGTTTACATCCAGCGGCTCCTCAAGAGGAGGAGAAGGTGGTGAGGAGAGGAGGAGGTCTCTGTAAACACAGGTGGCAGCCCCTCCTCTACCTCCCACCTCCTCCAACATGCTGCACCTCTCACCTCCTCCACCTTCTACCCCACCTCTGACCTCCTCCACCCCCTTCCACACCTCCACCTCCTCCTCCTCCACCCCTTTCCCCCACTCAGAAGACTTTCAGGGGAAACCATCGAAACCTAAATATTAAGATAAGAACATTGAGAAGAAACCGAGTCGAGGCCGCTGTGAACTTAAGCGTGGCGCAAAGAGGACGTTCACGTTTCAAATGTATCGTAGCTCAGAGTTGGAAACACTTTTGACACAAACACTGATGAGGATCTGTAATGTTAAAAAGGACAACACTGTCCTCTGCTGGACAGACTGGGGAACTGCGGTTTAAGGGATTACATCGAGATTAGATATGCCATTTTTCCACCGACAGCAGCCTACCAGCTCGACTCGACTCGACTCGCCTCGACTCGACTCGGTTTGGTTCCAGGCACGTCGCGTTTCCATCTAAAAAAGTACATCTTCAATGTGGGCGGCTCGTAGAAAAGAACCTATCCAACATGGGCGGGTCGTCATTAGGTTTTAATCACGGGAGACGGGATTCCCGGGAAATCTGAATCTGATCAAGACTATTTCCTGATTCCCGGGAAAGGTTATGATGGGAAATAAAATAAAATAAAATAAAAAGCGCAATGACTGTGCGTCTATTGTTGTCACACGGTAACGTTGATGGAGGCGAAACTCGAGCCCTGGGAAAGGAACGACACTAAAACGAAACAGCGAAACGCTGATCCTCGGGAGCGGGTCTGTGGACTCCAGCCACGCCGGACACACACAACCACGCCGGACACACACAACCATGCACAGCCCCGGGAAAGGAGCGACACACGGCGAAACGCTGATCAGTGTCCCCCTCGGGAGCGGGTCCGTGGACTCCAACCACGCCGGACACAACCAGGCACGGCGCCAGGATTTTTTCTCCAGGATGGGGAGCTTGACCGATAGGTGGGGGTGCTAAGAAAATAATTGATTTTCACGACTTCAGTTACTTTATAAAGAGGTTCTGTTTTTTTCAATAAAAGCAGCTATGATACACAGGGGCTTAACTGGGGCTACACAGATTTTTGACGGGACTATAGCACCCCCTAGCCTAGTAGCCCCGGTGTAGCGCCGTCCCTGGACACAACTTAACTTTGAGTGATTATTCCCATTTACAGCCGCTGGCCAATCAGTTGCCAGCAGCCTGTTTACGTCACACAAAAGTACCTACTTCGCTCGTTTTCAACCTCGACGGAGGTAGTAGGCCTACTAAAAAAAGTACCCGGTAGGTAGGCCTACTGGGTATTTTTTTGCCAATGGAAACGCAAAGTAAGGCACTTCCGTAAAGATGGAAAAAAATTGGCAGATTCTGAGTTTGCGGTTCAATAGATCATCTGTGAAACATCGTTGCAACACAAATGACCCCTCTAGCTAAATGTAGTAACCTAGAGAACCAGCTACAACCTTGTTTTCATCCAAACGAGCCGTCTTTAGCGAACGGTGAATTGCATTGGCTTCTATGAGCTGTCGGCTTTCAGCCGCGAGCTTAGGGACCGTCTGCAAAGTGCAAAAAAGAAAACGACCACAATGGTCAAATTTCAATAGCGTCGCCATTGTTGACTCTAGAGCTCCAAAACTTGTTCCATATAAGCAAGGCCTCTATATGGTCTTACTACAACCTTTAGTTTTGAAAAATATATCTCTTCTTATTTTTAAGGAATTTTTATTTGGAAAAATTTCAATAGCGTCGCCATTGTTGACTCTAGAGCCCCAGAACTTGTTCCATATAGGAATGGCCTCTATATGGTCTTACTACAACCATTAGTTTTGAAAAATATATATCTACCTATTTTTAAGGATTTTTTATTCAGAAACAATTTCAATAGCGTCGCCATTATTGACTCTAGAGCTCCAAAACTTGTTCCATATAGGCATGGCATCTATATGGTCTTACTACAACCTTTAGTTTTGAAAAATATATCTCCTCTTATTTTTGAGGAATTTTTATTTAGCAACAATTTCAATAGCGTCGCCATTGTTGACTCTAGAGCTCCAAAACTGATTCCATATAGGCATGGCCTCTATATGGTCTTACTACAACCTTTAGTTTTGAAAAATATATCTCATCTTATTTTTGAGGAGCAGAGATATATTTTTCAAAACTAAAGGTTGTAGTAGGACCATATAGAGGCCATGCCTCTATGGAGCAAGTTTTGGGGCTCTAGAGTGAACAATGGCGACGCTATTGAAATTTTGCCAAATAAAAAATCCTTAAAAAGGATGAGAGCTGCGCCGGCAAAGGCAGCGAGTCGGGCAGGATTGAGCTAGCGTTGCTAGTGCTAGTGTTCACAACGGTTATACTGTCTGATGTATTGGATTCTTTTGCGGTGTTCTTTTTTATTTTCGGATATCCATTGTAAATGCCTAATTGTTGCTGCCGAAGAAGTTTAATGTCACTGACGTGCGCGCCGCCGGACGGGGCGCAGTTCACGCGCACCTGTCATAATAATAATAACGTTCTTATCGGTTTAGTGAACAAAATAAATGCAGCAAACAACGGTATTTAATGGAACAATTAGTTTTGTGAGCAAGTGTTTTATTTTTTTTTATCATATTTATAAAAAAAATAATAATAATTCACTCCCTCCTTTTTTCAATTGAGGGTGCAAACAATTTTTTGGGGGGTGCGCTTATGCACCCCCGTAGAACCGGGCCTGACGCGAGCGTTCTCTAGTGGTAGGCCTACGCGGAGTATGAACGATTTTTTTTTTTATAAAGTTGAAGCAGAGCTGGGTTCACCATAACTCTCACGGGTTCACCGTGTGACACACGCTTTTGCCTGCTTACACACACGCCACACATCCAACAACAATAACAATCCTGATCCCCCCCCACCAAAAATCCCTATCGCATTGTTGACGGTTCATTTATTACATAAATGAACTGGCTACAACAATGAAACAATAAATGATTTACAATGCTCCGAATGAGCACATGTGTGATGGCCGTGCAGTGTTTCCCACACATAGGCCAATGTGTGGCGCTGCGCCACAGATTGAACAACGAGCGCCACAAATTGATTCCGCGTTTCTTATTTATTTTTACTTGAACGCGTTTTTATAAATGTAACTCCGCCAGCCCGTAATCGCGCCCCCGTAATGCTGCCAGTCCGACATGTTCCCATTCCGACAGTCCTGTGCGCGTATGCAAATTAGCCATGTGCGCCAAACAGAAGAAGGGCCCTATCTTGCGCCCGGCGCAATTGACTTTCTACACCGACGCATGTGTCGTTGCTAGTTTGCACCCGCGCAAAGCTGATCTTCCCCCAGGGATTCCCCCTTCTCCCAACCAGGCACCACTACACTTGCATGTTAAATATTATGATGTCAAAGATTATTCATACGTGTGAAACTGCATAGAAATAGCGTGTGGATTGTGGAAACATTTTTTTTCCATAGGGCTGCATGAATGAACATGAATGAAGTATAGGCTATGCCATGCGTTAAAATAATAATAACAATAATACATTTGAGCAAAGTATATTCCAGGCTTCCAAAACAAAATCTAGTTTTAGGGTAAATGATTGGTTAAATGATTTGGGAAAGAACAGCTGATACAGCGGTAAATTGTACTTTTAAATCAATGCATCTGCAAACACCGTACAGCAAACACATATGTTCTTGACCCAGACATCGTGTACAAGCCCATTACTTTTAGGATTGAAGAGTATTTGATCGTGAGAAAACATAGGCTAGTTTTACCGCGAGTGAGTGTTTAAAAGAATGAATGAATGCGGGTGATGCTTGGTGCGCGTGTGTGTGCGCGCCCATCTGTCTAAACACACGCAAATTAAACACGTAAGTGTATGAGAAGGAAATCGAGTCAGTCGACCTGCGATAAGCAGCTGATTCTGAACGGACTCGTCTTCGAGATGGACGTGTTCTAACACATTTTTAATCAATGAAATGTTAACAACAGTATATATCTGACCATTTCATTTTCGAAATTTTAGGTGAAGCCGAGCTTCCCTTGCAGTCGAGAAGTCGCCACTACGAAAGAATGCAATGTATCCAATTAGCGGGATCTAAACAAACTAAGCTCCAGCGAATTACTACTACTACTATTCTTAATTTTCAATTTGTGCCTGAGTAGGCTACATTCTCCTTCAAACCTAAACATTATATTCTGACCTGTTAGTATTGTCTCGTTGCAAGTGTTTAAATACAATACATGAGTTTACATAGAGTCTACAGTTGGTTGCTTCAGTCAAGTAAAGTTATGTGAATAATAAATCATATTATTAATATTAATGCCTTCTTTGTAAACTTTATTTTAATTCCGGTGGTACTTGGAGAGCCAAATCATTTCTAAGGTGGTACTCATGGTAAAAAGTTTGAGAACCACTGCTCTAGGTTACTACATTTAGCTAGGTGTCATTTGTGTTGCAACGATGTTTCACTGATGATCTATAGAACCGCAAACTCCGAATCTGCCAATTTCTTTCCATCTTTACGGAAGTAAAAAACGCGGGGCGAGTCGAGCTGGTAGGCCTACTGTCGGTGGAAAAGCGGCAATAGAGTTTATTTACAGGATTTAGGAGGAGGGAGAGGAGGAGGAGCGTGATGGTGGAGGAGGAGGGGAGGAAGACCCAGATGGAGACCCAGCAGCCTGCCGTCTGTTAGACAGCCTCCTGGATGTGGAGAGGTCTGACGGAGCAGCATGGCGCTGTTGACTCAGAGTCCAGATGGACACCCCGCCCAACGCACAGCGCAGGACGACAGCCCGGGACTTTGATTAAGGACTTCATTGTGGTAAGAAACGGAGAAGTCTCTCAGCATCTGCATGGACGGTGACTGACGACACGCGGCCGGTTCTGCACGCTGCCTTCTTCTGCTTTGGCTCCGTTCTTCAGGTGTTTGTGGTGGTCTTCGAGTTGTTCCGTTTCTCTGTGGAACTGACAGGACGTTTGAAGGGAACTCTCTAATTATGTGACGAGTTGTTCTCCCAGTTTCAAAGTGCTTTGATTTTGACAAACACCTGCAAACTTTCGACCCAATCAATATTTGAAAGTCTGTCGTATATTTACCGAAATAAAGTGAGTTAAGTCGGTAGGGACGTTATTTAAATACCTAAAGGGCTGACGTTTCTGACTTGACGTTGGCATGGGAACGGAGGAGGCTGGGGCACGATGAACCGCTGTCCCCATGACGACGAGAAACGGGTTGGAAACGTAGAAAAGAACAGTTAAGATCCCTAGATCCTCTCCTAACCCTAACCCTAACCTTCCTGACCAACCACCTCAACTAACCATTTCCTAATACCTCAACTAACCATCTCTACCGTCCTCAACTAACCATCTCTACATAAACTACCCATCTCTAACCTAGTTAGTTTAGTCTGACCAATGACAGCCCTTCGATCAGTGTTTCATTATCTCAGTTAAACTCACACTCCATGTATGGGCGTGGCATGTAGCTCTGGACTAATCACAGCCCACGGTGCTGATGATGTCATGGCAGCAGGTCCGGTCAGATGTGGTGCAGATGTGCAGCGAGTCGCCGTGCCAATGGAACTCTCTCACGCCCACGTGCACACCCTGAACACTCACACACGCAGAGCAGCATGTCACAAGGTTCACTCACTCACAGGACATCATGCCTTCATCACATCAATGTCTGACACTGGTTTCAGACCAGTGTCAGACTGGTTTCAGACAGAATGGAACTAGTTTCAGACCAGTGTCAGACTGGTTTCAGACAGAATGGAAATGGTTTCAGACCAGTGTCAGACTGGTTTCAGACAGAATGGAACTGGTATCAGACAGGAGACTGGTTTCAGACTGGTTTCAGGCCAGCATCAGACTGGTTTCAAGCAGCGTCAGACCGGTTTCAGACACTCTGTTTGAAGCTGACCTCTCAGAACATGGTTGTGTAAGTTGTGTCTGTGGGAGAGAGACCATAATAGCCAGCGTCCCCGGGGCCTGAAAGTGAAGTCAGGGCTGAGGAATGCTCTCCAACATCTGGGAGCAGATGGAGAGGTCTCATCTGGTCCTTGGCTGTCTGCGTCTCCGCCTGGGACCAGAACAGATCCCAGCAGCCACCTGGGGCCTGGTCCCGGTCCACCTGGGGCCCGGTCCACCTGGTCCCGGTCCACCTGGTCACTACAGACCGCACTGAGCAGGGGGTTGGGAGAGGAGGGGATCGCTCCCCTCTACAGCGACAGGCAGCTGGTCAGCTTCAGCAGCTAACGCTAACGGGGTCAGGTGATCACCATGACGACGGCACTCCTCCCAGCAGGAAGCTCACCTCTCGTCTCCCCCTTCCCAGCAGGATGTGGGCAGTGCTGCAGGTGGTGTGTCTGCTCCACGCTGTCCTGGGCCAGAGGGGCCGGCCCCAGGGGGGGGCGCCCCCCCGCCTGGTCTGCAGCGCCCCCGGGCCCCCAGGGCCCCCCGGACACCCGGCCCCCGCTGGCCCCCAGGGGCCCCAGGGCCCGGTGGGGCCTCCCGGGAGGGACGGCCGGGACGGGAGGAGGGGAGAGAAGGGAGAGAAGGGAGACGCAGGTACAGAAATCACTGGCTCTCTGTCTGTCTCTCTACCTGTCTGTCTGTCTTTCTCCCTATCTATCCTGTCGATATGAAGGGACAGACCCCTCACAATATCACCTGTCCATCACCTCATCTCTCTCTCTCTCTCTCTCTCTCTCTCTCTCTCTCTCTCTCTCTCTCTCCTCAGGCTCTAGGAGCCGGGTGGGCCCCACCGGCCGTCAGGGCGAGCGAGGGGAGCGGGGCCCGGCGGGGAAGAGAGGCCCCGGGGGGGAGGGTGGGGCCGGGGGCCCCCCTGGGTTCCCGGGGCCCAACGGAGCGCCGGGGGACAAGGGGCCCCGCGGGGGGCCGGGCGTGGTCGGGCGGTGCCGGTGCAGGGGCCCGGGGCCGCGGGCCGCGTTCTCAGTGGGCATCACAACCTCCTACCCCCCTGAGGACACGCCCATCCGGTTCAACAAGGTACAACGAGGACGGGCACTACCGCACAAACTAACTACAAAACACACACTACATCGTGTAGTTAGTTTGTGTCATTAGTGTGTGTTGTGTTGTTACTGTGTGTTGTGTAGTTAATGTCATTAGTGTGTGTTGTGCCATTAGTGTGTGTCATTAGTGTGTGTGGTGTTGTTTTTCCACCAGGTGCTCTTCAACGACGGCGGCCATTACGACGCGTCCACCGGTAAGTTCCTGTGCTCCATGGCGGGGGTCTTCTTCTTCTCCTACCACATCACGCTGGCCAACAAGCACCTGGCCATCGGCCTGGTCCTCAACGGGGAGTACCGCGTCAAGACCTTCGACGCCAACACGGGGAACCACGACGTGGCCTCGGGCTCCACCGCCCTGGCCCTGCGGCCGGGGGACCAGGTCTGGCTGCAGATCTTCTTCCTGGACCAGAACGGCCTTTTCTCCGACCAGAGCTGGGCCGACAGCCTCTTCTCTGGGTTCCTGCTGTACGCTGACTCCGCCTCCCTGGACGCTCTGGCTGAGGACCGCGCCTGGAGGCCACACCCCCCTGGAGACCACACCCCCCTGGAGACCCCCTGAGGACTAGACCTAGAGGCTAGGAGACTAGCAGACTAGGAGACTAGGAGACGAGAGTCTACAACTACTAATCCTAGAGGGGACTCTGTTATTACACATCCTACACATCATTATATGGTTGATCAGGTAAAGGTATATATCTTATATATATATATATATATATATATATATATATATATATATATATATATATATATAATATGCATGTATATATATGCAATATATTGTATTAATATATATATATATATATATATATATATATGCAATATCTTGTAATAAAAAATATATATCTTAAGGGGAACAGTTTGTGTTGCACTTGTTCTGCTGAAGATAATCCAGAATCTAAAATAATAAATGTTATAAAGTAGGAAACACATAAGTATAAGGCAATTTACTAAAAATGTCTGTAAATAAAATGTGCATGCAATGTGCATTTATACACAGGAGCAATACAGTATGACTCAAGTATAGAATATATACATAACTACCGGTTTGTATAGGTTACCATTACAAGATATTGCACATATTGAACATGAACACGTTTCTACAAGTTGAGTTTGAATTTTGTATAAACTTATAAATGTGTGTTTGTGTATTTATGTGTGTGTGTGTGTGTGTGTGTGTGTGTGTGTGTGTGTGTGTGTGTGTGTGTGTGTGTGTGTGTGTGTGTGTGTGTGTGTGTGTTATGTGTGCGTGTGTGTGTGTGTGTGTGTGTGTTATGTGTGCGTGTGTGTGTGTGTGTGTGTGTGCGTGTGCGTAACTTTGTATTAAAAACTATGAAATCAACAAACACTGTTTAAATATTATTCATCTCAACACATATTATTTAACATCCGCATATCCATCGTTTTAAACCATGAATATAAACAGACATTTTTTTTCGACTTAATGAAATATGCGCCTTACCGGACACCGTAGTGGGCTGCTTAGTGACGTCAGTTGTGTGTGTTGATTGACGGCTGTGTAGACGAATAGAAAGCCCCGCACAAAGCCCCGCTAAGCCTGGGCGAGCCAGTCAAGGTAGGTGGTGCAGCCGTTCGCATGGCAACCAGGCAGCGCGCGGAGCCGAACCGGTCCTCGCTTTGAAGTACCGCCGTCTCGCGGGTGTGCGTTACACACACCGACACATTCGCCCACACACACACCGACACACAACACCACTATTGTGTGACTAAGCTCTGTCCTTGGTCTGTAATTAACTAACGTTACCCTCCCCAGCTCAAACAATCCGCGACAACAACACAACGTGTTGCATTGTGGGTCGTTACTACGTTACATAGTTTGTTATTACAGTGTGTTATTATAGTGTGTCGTTACACTGTGTCTTAACATAGTGTGTCGTTTCATAGTGTGTCGTAACATAGTGTGTTGTTACAGTGTCGTAAAATAGTGTGTCGTTACATAATGTCATTTTGTTACATAGTGTATCGTTACAGAGTGTCTGTCTGAATTTGTTGTGTTGTTCTTGTTGTTACTGATGTCTGAGGTGTGTTTTGTTGTTTCTGAAGACGTCGGTTGAGAGAGAGACTTCATCCTCCATGAGGGAGGAGCCATGGCGTCTGCCAGGTAAATATCCCCCCCTCTCTAGAGTACCCCGCCCTCAGAGCTCAGCCCCGCCTCCCTGAGCCGCCCTCCTGACCTAACCTACCCTCTGTCCCCCAGTGACATCGGGGAGAAGCTACGCAAGAAGCGGCGAGCGTTCCAGGAATCCCTGGGCAAACACCAGGAGGCCGACCAGCAGGTAACGCCCACCTGGACCAGAGGGGATCTGTCCACAGAGCGGAGCTACATCAGATCACTGTGTGAAGACACACACTGATCTACAGCCAGGAGACCTCAGCCTGGACCTCTAGGGAACAGCAGAACTTCAGAAGAGCCTGAACCAGTCCAGACCAGACCACAACCAGGTCCAGACCTGAACCAGGTCCAAACCAGACCTAGTTCAGGTTTGGACCTGGTTCAGATCTGGCTGGACCTTGATCCGGTCTGGTCTGGTCTGGTCTGGACCTGGTTCCGGTCTGGTTTGGACCTGGTTCAGGTCTGGCTTGGACCTGAAGTTCTGCTGTTCTTCAGAAGACCAGGTGGATAAACCCTGAACCGCAAACCCTTAACCTGAGTCCAGAACCGCTCTGATCCTTGAGTCTCTCCCCCCCCCCCCCCCAGGCTCTGGTGCCCCACGGCAGTGAGGAGCGGGTTCACAGGGCGCTGGAGGTCGGTACAGTGCTCAGTGGTAGTCTGTAGTGGGTGGAGCTCCGACACGGACGTAGCCCGTCATGTGACCCAGCGCTCCTTAACAAGCTACTGGATCAGCTAGGGGTTCTGTAAACCTGGAACCAACAGCTTCAGACCGGGCTCTGACCCACGGGGAGGGCCTCATCCCAGTGGGGGATGTCCCCACGTTTACCCGGGAGTGGTGGGTCACATGGGGCACAGTCCTGTATGTTCCTCTTCTAGAACCTTCTCTCCATGTCCTAGCTAAGTGTTAGCGTCCTGTACTGCATGGCGTGCATCTGCTGTAGTGAGTGGTTGAATCTAGCTGAATGAGTGTTTAACGCGTCTCCAACCGTCCCAGGACCTGACGGGGGCTGAGGAGGACCCCGGGGAGACCCTGAAGAGGCAGATGAAGGCCCAGAGACAGAGGCGCAAGAAAAAGGTAGAGTTCACCTCCTCCCCCCCCTCTGATGAACCGCTAGCCTGTGTGTGCTCGGACCCTCCTGCCGAACATGGTCTGACTCCTGAGTGACCGAGGGTCTGTTCTCTCTCAGCTCCAAGAAGTGGGCTCTTTCTCCGGATCAGGAGAACGGGTGGAGGAGATGAACCAGCACCTCCCCCACGAGGAGCAGCAGGAGAAGGTGGAGGAGGTGGGGGCGTCCAAGAGGAGAGGTCTGGAGCCGCTGGTGGTCTCCAGACCTCCACCCGGACCTCAGGCTGGTGAGTCTGGGACCTGGGGCCAAACCTGAGACTCCCAGTAGGGGCTCAGGAGGAAGAGGGCGTTGCCTGGCAACGGAACAAAAAGAACACGAAGTACTGAAAAGTCTCAGATAAATGAAGCTCTTATTTGGTCTTAAATTAGTTAACGGTACTGGGAACAATATTAATGCAGATGACACAGAATCAAACTCTTTAAAATGACTAGTTAAAGTAATAATGATCAGTATATTACTTGTTATTTTATTCGCCTGTGTGTTCTGTTTTCAGGTGTGTCTCCGCCTCCCAGTTCCAGCCAATCAGACCGGGTCGTGGACACGCCCAGCTCCAGCCGCTCGGACCAGTCCATGAGGCAGCGAATGAGGGAGAAGCTCAGAGCTGCCAGGGTACCGCCCCCTCGCGCCGCTCACTCTACCTTAACTATGACTCTTAAAACGAGCACTCTTATAACTAGGACTCTTATAATTAGCACTCTTATAACTAGGACTTTTATAACTAGCACTCTAATAACTAGCACTTTTATAACTAGGACTCTTATAACTAGGACTCTTATGGCACATTTCCACTGGCGGGTATGCTTCGGACCCAGCACGCCTCAGCTCGGTAGTGAGGGTGCGGTATAGCCCAGCTCAGTTACGGCTCTTGTTTCCACTGACACCAGTACTCTTATGGTAGGGCAGGGTTTAAGCCTTATTTATACATATTTTTATTTATTTATTTTATTGACTTTATCTTGTATTGTTGCTGGTATGTGGCTATGGAGAAACCAAGCCTCAGATTTGTACTCTTGTGTACAGTAAGATGTAATAAAAGCACCTCTGATTCTGCTTATAACTGTCAGTGCTTGAAGATGTTGTTTTTCTGCTCCAGAGTAAAGCGGAGAGCTTCCTGCAGCAGGAGGCCTCAACGGAGCCTGGGAGTCGCCTGCAAAGCCTCCGAAACCGGGACCCTCTCACCAGGTTCGACCGGCAGGTGAGTCCCTGGCCCCGGGTGCGGCCTCCAGCAGAGTCCAGTATGAATCACAGGGTCCCTCGCGATACGATACGTGATGCATGGCCCACCATACCGATAATATCACCATACAGTCCTTCTGCGATAGTAAATATATTGTAAGGAAATCCTATAACGATACATCACGATGAATACAAAATGACTGCGAAAAGGTAGTGTTGGAGTGCTGGAGTTCAGTCTTTATTTAGGGTCGAAACTGAGTGTTTCAGTGACTCGGCTTTGGTGAGTTAAGTTTCCCTCGTTCATGTGTTAGGGTTAGGGTTTTCGTTAGGGTTGTCGCTCCATGGAGTCTGTTTAGAGCGCCTTATTTTCAGCGCAGCGCTTCTCCTATCGCACGTGCTGTATGTACGGTGCTGTATCGCCGTGTCGATGTTTCCTCCCACCCCTACTGTGGGGTGATGTAGGGGGGCTGATGTTTAACTCCATGATGGACCCACAGGGGGAGCCGGACCACCCTGGGCCCAGCGACGGTCCCACCACCACCGGTCCCGCCGCCACGCTCCGAGAGTCGGCCAGACGCGTAAGGCCTGACGCCGGAACACGCCTGTACACGCCTGGACTCATGTAGTTGTAGTTGTAGGTGGTGTTGATGTTCATTCCGGGTGTTTCTTTGGGGTGTTAGGGGGAGAAAGGCCGACCGACAGCAGAGGAGTCCTACAACTTCTTCACCTTCAACTTCGACCCTGAACCCGAGGAAGGAACGGACGAGAAGTCATCGAGAAAGAGGAAGAAGAAGAAGAAGAAGAAGGCGTCTGAGAAAGAGGGGGAGGATGATGACGAAGAGGAGGAGCCAGAGAGAGAGGGGGAAGATGCCAGCGAGGAGGAGGAGTTTGAACAGGTATGGTGCGTTAGGTTGTGGAGACCAGATAGTTCCAGAAGCCATCTGGTTAGTATCCGGACGGCTAGCCTGTTGCTGATAGAGATCTTTAACTAACGTCACCAGAGCTCTAGAGTTTCCTGTTTATTTACTGCTCTTTGTTCCCCTGCCTCTTTCATCTTCTCATCTTCCTCTTCCTCCTGCTCCTCATGCTGCTCCTCTTCCTCTTCCTCCTCCTCATCCTCATCTTTCTCCTGCTCCTCATGCTTCTCCTCCTTCTCTTCCTCCTGCTCCTCCTCTTCCTCCTGCTCCTCCTCCTCCTCTCCCTCCTGCTCCTCCCCCTCTCCTCTCCTCCTGGTCAGAACGAGGAGGTGCCCCTGGTGCCGGATCAGGAGGAAGACGTGTTTGTCATCGACCAGTCATCCCAGGACTTCCTGGAGGTGAGGAGGGCGGACTACCTGGGCTACCAGCCCCGCCTCCTCAGGGACTCTGGCCTGCTCTTCACGCCCAGCCTGCTGACAGGTCCTACATTAACCTCATGCTAACCCTGACCCTAACCTTAACCCTTACCCTAACCTTAACCCTGACCCGGACTCATGCCCCCCCCCCCCCCCCCCCCCAGTGCCGTCGTCGAGGAAGCTGCCTGACAACGCCCAGCCCAGGTACCTGGAGGAGGAGGGGCTGTACGTGGGGGAGAGGCCCCCAGTCACCGCTAGCAACGAGAACATCCTGGAGAACCGGGTCCTGAAGCAGGAAGAGGTACGGCGTCACAGCTGGGGGGGGGGGCGGGGATGTATGAGGAGGAGAGGGGGATTCTATATATAATATATATATCAGGAGTATATATGGTGGACCTGGCTATGCAGAGTCACCCAGACTCTGCATAGCCACCTCCTCCTACTAGAGATGCGCAGATGGGCTATTATTTCATCCGCATCACAAAACGCATCATCCGTCCGCCACCCATCCGCACAAACGTTTTTGACCAATTTTCAAAACCGCACCCGCCCGCCGTCCGCCGGTTGTTTTTAGGTCTATAGGCGACGGACGGTGCTGCTGACGCAAGGCTATAAAGCAAGCCTTGATATTAAAGAAACGCCGACTCAAGCCTATTAATTCTGATATTCGCTGCAAGTCAGCCACACAACAGTGCAACATGCAAGTTCACATTTTTAATGGTACATAATTAACAACCCCAAAACTGTTGTTTGCCTTGCAAATCAAAGTTTTCAGACTATTTTTCTTACCTTCTTTCTTGAGCTAGTTTAACTTGTTGTGAACATCTCGCGCTGCCATTGCCCAATGTCACTTCTGAGTCAAATCACCCCATAATCTCTTTTAAATTCCTTATTCCACGAGTGGTAGGCTACAATGACTGGCTGGTTTCTAGTTCTCCCTTTTTGAGCTTTTCACATACTACCTTCGCCTGCGCAGCCATCTCCGACAATAAACAAAGCAGCATGCATACACGCAACTAGGCCAAATTACTGCCTGATGAAAATTTGACTATTTCAAAGTGTGCTCGTTTTTTCGGATGTAGGTAACAATATATAACAATACTTAACAATGTATATGTATATATATATATTTTTTTTATTTGATCGGTAAAACCGCCACCCGCCCGAATTTAATTAAAATATAATTTTTTTTCACGTCATCCGCCCGATCCGCGGTTTAGCCGCGGAGTCCGCAGCTGCAACCGCCAACCGCGCATCTCTACCTCCTACACACTTATTGTATGTTGTACGTCCTGGCACTTAACAATAGTACTGAGCATTGTGTAGCATCTTATCCTAGCTATCTTTTGTTGAATACAGGGAATGGGTTAACATAGTGATTGTGCTTGGTACTATGAACATCCTTACTGTATCCACAGAGATATATTGTTGTTTTCCTGAACGTACCTCAGGGCCAGCACTGGTTCGGTGACGACGGGAGGATCCTGGCACTGCCCAACCCCATCAAGGAGTCGTCCACCAGACCTCCTCTCTTCCTATTGGAGGAGGAGCTGGATCCCGCCCTGCACACCGTCTACCACAAGGTTCACCCGCTCACTCGCTCACTCACTCTCACTCTCCTTCCTCTCTCTCTCTCTCTCATCCACTCACTCACTCTCTCTTCCTCTCTCTCTCTGTCTCTGTCTCTCTCACTCACTCATTCACTCACTCACTCACTCACTCACTCACTCACTCACTCACTCATTCACTCGATGATAAAAAACATTCATCATCATAAAAAAGGACTTTGGGGTCACGCACGTTTGGGTCAAAGGTTACGCCTCTCCTCTGGCTCCTCCCCCAGGCTGTGATGTCCCAGCATGCCGTGCTGCGGGGGGCAGGGCCCCAGGGTGAGTACCAGCTGGACGTGGACGTGTCGGGCCTCATCTTCTCCCACCACCCCCTCTTCAGCCGTGAGCACGTCCTCACGGCCCGGCTGGCCCAGAGCTACGACCTCCACCTCACCAGGGGGCGGGACAACCTCAGCCTGCACCTCACACACAAGGTCAGCGCCCCACCCACAAGGTCAGACCACCTCACCCCCAAGGTCAGACCACCTCACCCCCAAGGTCAGACCACCTCACCCCCAAGGTCAGAGCCCCACCTCACCTCCAAGACCAGACTGTCTGACTGTTCAGAGGTGCTGATGTTCTGATGTGTTCTAAGTGAACAGTATAGTGTCTATGTTCCGGAGGTTTTGATGTGTTCTAGCTGAACAGTATAGGGTCTATGTTCCAGAGGTTCTAGAGGTTCTGTTGTGTTCTAGCTGAACAGTATAGGGTCTATGTTCCAGAGGTTCTAGAGGTTCTGTTGTGTTCTAGCTGAACAGTATAGGGTCTATGTTCCAGAGGTTCTGATGTGTTCTAGCTGAACACTATAGGGTCTATGATCCAGAGGTTCCAGAGGTTCTGATGTTCTGTTGTGTTCTAGCTGAACAGTATAGGGTCTATGTTCCAGAGGTTCTGATGTTCTGTTGTGTTCTAGCTGAACAGTATAGGGTCTATGTTCCAGAGGTTCTGGTGTTCTGATGTGTTTTCGTTGGGCTGCAGCTCAATGGTCTGAGGAGCGCTCTGCGGCGGATGCTGGAGGTCCGCGGCGGAGAGGCCCTCACGCCCGTCATGCAGCACCGGGTCTCAGAGTACCGCCTGGAGGTGAGGAACACTAGGCTGCTGCGGGACGGTGAGATGGAGAAGGACCGGACACTGCTCAGGAACATGGTGAAGCTCTGGAAGGAGATCAAGGCTCTGAGGGAGCTGCAGCGCTTCTCCAACACGCCCTACAAGCTCTGCCTCCGCAAGTAACCACCCCATCTCCTCTGGTCTGCATGTGTGGAGGTCTACTGTTAGCCCTGTACTCACCCCTGACCCTCACCCCTAACCCCTGCTGCCCTAGGGAGGAGGTGGAGCGGGCTCTGGACGAGCGACAGTACGAGGAGGAGGTGCAATTGGAGGTGATGGAGCAGGAGACGGAGAGCGAGGAGCTGTACCAGAAGAAGCTCAGCGCCTACAGGGAGCAGCTGGAGGAGTGGAGGGTCTGGAGGAGGCAGCAGGTGGGAGGCTTACAGACCCTGGACCATGTGCGCTGGGGTCTAACTTCTAAGGTCTCACTGTCTGACGGGGTCTCTCTCTGTCTCTACATTAACTACTGTCTCTACTGTGTCTCTACGGTCTCTACTGTGTCTCCCCTGTCCCCAACGTCCTCTACCGTGTCTCTACTGTCTGATGGTGTGTTTCTACTGTCCTCTACTGTGTCTCTAATGTGTCTCTACTGTCTGATTGCAGAAAGCCAAGCAGCAGAAGAAGAAGCAGAAGAGGAAGAAGAGGAAGAAGAAGAAGAAGAGAGGTCAGTCTGTGGACGACACGGAAGACGACGAAGACGACGACGAGGATGATGACGATGATGAGGGTGAACAGGAAGTGAGCGACGCCGAGGGAGAGGAGGGGCCCCCCAAGCCTGAGGCCCCGGAGAGGCCAGACCTCGGGGTGCTGGAGGCGCAGGTCCGGGAGAAGGCCTCCAGGATCCGGAGAAAGCCCGGAGAACCGCACCTCGTCCCTGAGCTGACGGTGGCCGGGAACATCACCCCCAACGACCTGGTCCCCAGGTAACCCCGCCCCCAATGACCTGGTCCCCAGGTAACCCCGCCCCCAACGACCTGGTCCCCAGGTAACCCCACCCCCAACGACCTGGTCCCCAGGTAACCCCGCCCCCAACGACCTGGTCCCCAGGTAACCCCGCCCCCAACGACCTGGTCCCCAGGTAACCCCGCCCCCAACGACCTGGTCCCCAGGTAACCCCACCCCCAACGACCTGGTCCCCAGGTAACCCCGCCCCCAACGACCTGGTCCCCAGGTAACCCCGCCCCCAACGACTTGGTCCCCAGGTAACCCCACCCCCAACGACCTGGTCCCCAGGTAACCCCGCCCCCAACAACAGCTGAGGCAAGGTGTCTACCTGCCCAGGTGAGAACGCTCTGACCATGTGTGTGTCTCAGGGCGGAGCTGGCGCGGCGTGAGGAGGTGCTGCGGCGGCACCTGCTCGTCAAGGTGCTGTACAACGAGAAGGAGGTGTCCCAGACGGACCGCCGGGCCCTCGGCCCCGACTTCAGGGTCCACTTCGGACAGATCTTCAACCTCAGGGTCCGCAACGGCCCCGAGAGCATCAGGCTGCAGGTGTGTGTGTGTGTGTGTGTGTGTGTGTGTGTGTGTGTGTGTGTGTGTGTGTGTGTGTGTGTGTGTGTGTGTGTGTGTGTGTGTGTGTGTGTGTGTGTGTGTGTGTGTGTGTGTGTGTGTGTGTGTGTGTGTGTGATTTTAACTGTGCATACATGTGTGTGTGTGTGTGTGTAGGTGTTTGAGGAGGTGGGCTCCTCCTCCTCCCTCCTGGCGGAGGTGTGTGTCCCGGTCCCGGAGCCGTCGGTGCTGACGGGCCGGACCCCCACAGAGGAGCTGGAGTTCAGCAGCAACCAGAGGGTCCTGTTCTCCCACGAGGGCGTAGGCAGCGGTGAGCACACTCACCCATTTACCACACGCTCACTCACTCACCCATTCACCACTCACACACCACCCGCTCACTCACTCACCCATTCACCACACACTCAGGAGGAGGAGGAGGATAGATATATCCTTAATATATCTCAAAGGAGCCTCCATTGGGTGAATCCATTCTACCTCGTCAGAGCCTGGGTGTGACCGCGCCCCTCTCTCTCCCCTCTCTCTCCCCTCTCTCTCCCCTCTCTCGCCCCTTTCTCCCCAGACGTCCCCTTCTCCTTCCAGGAGGACGGGGGCGACCGGCAGACCCTGCTGACCTCGGGCAAGATGGCGTGCTGCGTGTCCTGGGGCGTGGGGGAGGAGGACACGCCCCTGGCCCCGCCCCCCACACAGCCCCCCCCCGGAGCCCTGCACAGGTAACTCACTCACTCACTCACTCACTCACTCACTCACTTGCTCACTCAGTCATTCACTCGCTCACATAGAGAGTGCATCTAAATGTGTGTGTGTGTGTGTGTGTGTGTGTGTGTGTGTGTGTGTGTGTGTAGGGGGGTGCGCCAGCGGGACCTGGTCCCCGGTATGGGGGTGTCCGGTCTGGGGGACCTGAGGAGGATCGGGGAGTGGGCCGCCGAGTCGCGCCTCGACCCCAACGACCCCCAGAACACCGCCATCATGCAGCTGCTGAAGGTCTGAACCCCCCCTCTTAGATTAGTGGGGGGCATCAGCCACCATGTGTGAGTGGATCAGCTGCTACGAGCCCTTCCCATCACTAGGACACAGGAAGGGCTTGTAGCGGCTGATCACACCCATCCCTGGGGGCTGATGTCCCCCCGTTTGTGGGATTGTGTTTAGAGACGGCAATAGTTGGCCTCACGTTCTGGTCTGTAGATCTAACGTCCAGGCCCTCCTGCTGCTCTATCTCTCTCTCCTCCTCCTCCTGCTCCTACCCCGGCCCACCTCCTGCTCCCCCCGGCCCTCCTCCTGCTCTTCCTCCCCCTCCTCCTCCTGCTCCTGCTCCTCCCTCGGCCCTCCTCCTGCTCCTCCTCCTCTTCCTCCTCCTCCTCCTGCCCCTCCTCCTGCTCCTCCTCCTCTCCCAGGTGGCCAGCAGTGGGGAGGTGACTGCTCCGGAGTACTTCCGTCTGGAGCAGCTGCAGGAGGAGTTTAACTTCGCCACGGAGGAGGAGCAGGAGCGCTCCAGGAGGTTCCGGCTCCTCCGCCTGAGGAGCCAGGAGGTGTCAGAGTTCCGCAACTACAGATGTGTTCCGTCGCTGGAGAGGGAGGTCACAGACAAGACGTTCCAGGTGAGGAGAGGTCTTCTATCTGAGGAGAGGAGAGATCTTCTATCTGAGGAGAGAGGAGATATCTTCTATCTCAGGAGAGAGGAGAGGTCTTCTATCTGAGGGGAGAGGAGAGATCTTCTATCTGAGGAGAGAGGAGAGATCTTCTATATGAGGAGAGAGGAGAGATCTTCAATCTGATGAGAGGAGAGGTCTTCTATCTGAGGAGAGATCTTCTATCTGAGAAGAGAGGACAGATCTTCTATCTGAGGAGAGAGGTCTTCTAACTCCTCCCTTGGTGACCTGTATCTCTGTTCCTCCTGGTTAGGAGTACGAGAGGAGGCTGAGGGAAGGCGACATCGTGGACACCAGAGAACACCTGGACTCCCACAGAGCTGTGGTGGCCAAGTACCTGCAGAAGGTGAGGAGGACTCTGGGACATACTCTTCATCACAGAGCATCCACTCTCCTGGCCGCCTCGTCCTCAACTTCATCTTCCTCTTCCTCCTCCTCCAGATCCGGGAGTCGGTGCTCAACAGGTTCCTTGTGGCCAAGCACCACTACCTGCTGTCAGACCTCGTCCTGGAGGAGCAGGTCCCCAGCATCGGGTAACACTCTCCATCTCTACTGTATCTCTGACTACTGTATCCCTGACCCCTGACTACTGTATCCCTGACCCCTGACTACTGTATCTCTGACCTCTGACTACTGTATCCCTGACTACTGTATCTCTGACCCCGGTATCTCTGACTACTGTATCTCTAATACTGACAACTGTATCTCTGATTACTGAAGATTCTATCTCTCATTACTGAAGATTGTATCTCTCATTACTGAAGATTGTATCTCTCATTACTGACTACTGTATCTTCCTAACTTCTGTAAACACTAGCTTCTCTAGTTAAAGACGGATCATTCGAGGGGAGATTTGAGTCCTCAGTCCTCTCCCTCACTCCCTCACTCCGTCATTGGGCCCTGTCTCAGTGTGAAGAGATGGGGGGGTTGACGGGTTGCGTGTTCGAACGCTGACTCTAATACCTTCCTGGGACGTGTGTAGTCATCATATCAAACTTCTGGTGTAACGTTGTTGTTCTGTCATGTCCTGCTCGGACTCAAGAGAACGATCTCTCCTCCCTCTAACCACGGCTGGCCTCTGGTAGTGTTGACATCTGGGTACTCTGTCAGAGGCCCTGTCGGCAGCTCTGTCTGTTTGAGGTCGAGCAGATGATGTCATCCTGCCATACCGCCGCCTTACAGGTGCACCTCAATCAATTAGAAAAGTGTGGAAAATGGACTTGAATTCAACAATTCAATTCAAAAAATTTAACTCATATATCATATAGATTCATTACACCCAAAGTATCATTACACCCAAAGTGATTACACCCAAAATATTTCAAGCCATTATTTGTATTCATCGTGAGAATTTTGGCTTACAGCCCATGAAAACCCAAAATTCCTCTCAGAAAATGAGAATGATTGAACTGAATTAACTTTTCCACAATATTCTAATAAATCGAGATGCACATGTACAAGGTTGTCTTCCTCCCAGCATGTGGTCCCAGTATAGTCCCAGTACCATGGGCGTAGCGGACGCGGGGTACGTGGGGACATGTCCCCCGCACTTCCCGTATCTGTGCCCTCTGTCCCCTGCACTTTTTACAGCCATTACAACCATTCAATTAATTTTTAACACGTGGAAACGTGTTTTTCCAAGCCGCTTTGAACGCACCATGAGCAGGCGGAGCCAGGTGGCAAACACTGCTGTCGTGTTGTGATTTCAATCACACACAGACGTTGATTCAGATCTGTTTCAAGCATGTTCAGCAAACCAGCAGCCAAGAGGCAAAAAATTTTACCTTGTTTTTTCCAAACAAACCGTTTAAGTTGAGTAATGCTGTTGCATGTTGTTTAGCTACATGGTGACTGACTAATAGATGTCAATATATCAAGTTAAGCTAGTTAACAATTGTCAACTGTTAACTGCACAGGTGATAGTAACTAGTTACATTTACTCTGTTACATTTACTTAACCTTTTGGATAAATTGTAAGAGTTGTTTTACTGCAAAATACTTTTTTACTTATATTATTCTAAAGTAACAATACTCCTACTTGACTACAAGTTTTGGCTACTCTACCACCAAGGAATAAACCCACTCCTCGCATTTCTGCACAGAACTTGTGCTCACTATTGTTTTGCACATATTTTTTTAATCTTCATACAATAGAAAGAGCAGGGTCAGGGAGGAGACAGTGGACCAGAGTCCAGCAGCAGCAAAAATGAACAGGGAGGGTCTTCACAGCAGGTGAGGAGAAATTATAACCAAAGTCCTTAGAACGTCTCTGTTACAACTGGCTGAGAGAAAATATTGATAGCATAAAAGGGACTTTGAGGTTAAACTCTACAACAATTTCACTACTACTACTGTATTCCTAATTCTATTTCAAAATGTTGCTTTCCACATATTTTTAAATCTTTATTGCCACAATAGAAAGAGCAGGGTGAGAGAGGAGACAGTGGACCAGAGGCCAGCAGGGATGATGATGATCATGCAGGGTCACAGGTGAGAAGAGAATATAACTAGTTGAGAAACAATATTGATAGCATAAAAGTGACTTTGCGATTAATTTCCACAGCTATGTCACCACTACTATTCTTAATACTATTTATAAGTTTTGCTTTGCACATTTATTATCTATATAATTGCAGGAGAAATTGTAGGAGAAATTATAAATGGCTAAGGAAATGTCTATAGGATAAGAGTGACTCTAAGATTAGCATTTCCACAACTATTTCTGAACTAGTCTTATTTATACTCTAACATGTTATTGTCTGTGTTGCAATAGGTAGCACAGGGAGAAGGTCATGTGTCAGGGGAGAGACCAGGCTGCAGCATTGACAGTCAGGGAGAGGCTTCAGTCAGAGATACAAAAGAGGATGGATCTTCTGTGGCCACTTTAAAACCCCATCAGCCAGATCCTAAGACCATTGTGTCTCAGAAGTTGGCATATGAAACTCCTGAAAAAAAAAGATTTCAGAGACAATGGTATCAGGACTTCCCTTGGCTTCATTTCATCCCAGGTGTTGAAGGAGCATTGTGCTTTTACTGTCGCAAAGCATTTGAAAAGAAAACATCACAGCTTGCAAAAAACACAGAGGATACATTCATTTCCACTGGTTTTAAAAACTGGAAGATGGGCCGTGAAAGGTAGTATATCATTTTAAAGAACTAAAGTCGGTCCCTGGTGCTGTGCTGTTTGTGGTTATGTGGTTCTTTAGCCACTAAGGAGAGGTGCAACTGAATGCGAGAGGATGATAAATCACTCAATAGACCTCTGAACAATTTGTCCCCCTCACTTCTGAAATGATGGCTACGCCCATGCCCAGTACCCCTCGGCGCTGGTTTCCTTTCCAGGGCGATGGTGCAGGTGTATGTGTGGTCAGGGGATGGGTGCTGGGGCATCGTACCACAACGTATTTAACCTCTCATCTTCCTCCCGCCTAGGGGCAGCATGTGGTGCTGTCACGCAGGGCAGCTGACTCCACCGTCGGTGTGGGAATGTGTGGATGCATGGGTGAATGTGAGGAAGTATTGTGAAGCGCTTTGAGCGGCCGCTGGTTAGAGAAGTGCTGTATAAATGCCGTCCATTTACCATCTACTGTCTGTTGTTTCCCTCACAGTGGCGCAGGGCCCGGGTATGTGCCTCTCTTCTACTCTGTGTCTCTCGTTGTCCTCTGACCCCTGACCCCGACGTACCCCCTGACCCCGACGTACCCCGTGACCCCTCCAGCCCTCTGCGTGTCGTAGCTCGAGCCAAGTCAGCGGTGAAAGAACCCGAACCCTCGTCCGTCGTCAACGTCTCCTCCCTCGTTTCAAACCCCCTCCCTGTCCTGTCTTCCCCCCCCCCCCCCCCCCCGGTAACCATGGCGCTCTAACACTGTTCTGTTGTCACGGCGCCCAGCATCCTGGGGCTAAACCTGTTCAAGCTGGCAGAGCCCAAGCGGCCGCTGAAGCCGCAGCGGAAGGAGAGGAAGAAGGTGACGGCGCAGAACCTGACGGACGGCGACATCAAGCTGCTGGTCAACATCATCAGGGCCTACGACGTCCCGGTCCGGAGGCCCTTCAGCAGGTAGGCCCGCTGACCCCTGACCTACGACCCCTAACCTATGACGTCCCGGTCCGGAGGCCCTCCAGCAGGTAGGCCCCTGACCTACGACCTCTGACCTACGATGTGCCCGTATCCAGGTAGGCCCCCCCCGCGCCGCCCCGCTCTGACCTCCGACCTGAGCCCCGCTCTGACCTCTGACCTGACCCCGCTCTGACCTCTGACCTGACCCTGACCTGTGTGATGTTCCAGCGGACCGCCGGCACCGGCCAAGTCAGGGGGCCACTCCTTCAGCGAGTCGTTCGCCGCCCCGCCGCCCCAGTTCCCCGCCCAGGGCAGCGATTGTCTGCTGAGCCAGGTAGGATGGGTTGCCTAGCAACAGACATCATCTTCCTCCTCCTGGTGGGCAGCAAGTCAACAGGTGTGTGTGTGTGTGTGTGTGTGTGTGTGTGTGTGTGTGTGTGTGTGTGTGTGTGTGTGTGTGTGTGTGTGTGTGTGTGTGTGTGTGTGTGTGTGTGTGTGTGTGTGTGTGTGTGTAGGTCAGACCCTTCGTGGAGGTCTCCTTCCAGAGGACGGTCCTCCAGACGTCCCCCGCTGAGGGGCCCAACCCCTGCTGGAACCAGGAGCTGGAGCTGCCCTTCAGGTACAGGAGGGTACTGTAGAATACAGTAGAGTACAGCACAGTATCATACAGTTCAGAAGAATACAGTAGAGTAGCATACAGTACAGTAAAGTATGATACAGTAGAGTATGATACAGTAGTCTTTATACAGTAGAGTACAGCACAGTACAGTAAAGTAGAGTATGATACAGTAGAGTAGCATACAGTACAGTATGATACAGTAGAGTATGAGACGTGTTATGTTAGTTTAAGGAAGGCTGTAGGATGTATCGATGTCTCCTTGGTGTTGAGCTTCTCCTCTCCTTCCAGCGCTCCAAACGGGGACTACAGCACCACGGGGCTGCAGGCGGTGAAGGACGTGGTCTTCATCAACCTCTTCGACGAGGTGATCCAGGAGCTGGGAGTGGTGAGTAGGAACCGCCGCAAAGACGGCTCCACGCTACTGCTGAGAGGCTCTTTAAACGTACTCTACTGTCTCTTTAATGTATCTAGTGCTACGCTAACACTCTACTGGCTCTTTCATGTATCTAGTCCTACGCTAACACTCTACTGGCTCTTTCATGTATCTAGTGCTACACTAACACTCTACTGTCTCTTTAATGTATCTAGTGCTACGCTAACACTCTACTGTCTCTTTAATGTATCTAGTGCTACACTAACACTCTACTGGCTCTTTCATGTATCTAGTGCTACACTAACACTCTACTGTCTCTTTAATGTATCTAGTGCTACACTAACACTCTACTGGCTCTTTTATGTATCTAGTGCTACTGCCTCTTTAATATATCAAGTACTACTCTTGAATGTAGGTAGTACTACTAGTATAGTACTCTAGTACTACACTAACACTGTACGGGTGCCTCTGGTATCCAGGACGACGCGGAGCGCGGAAGGTCGATCCACACCCGGGTGGAGCGCCACTGGCTGGGCTCCGTCAAGATCCCCTTCAGCACCATCTACGCCCAGGCCCGGGTGAGACCACGCCTCCCACCTCCACCACGCCCCTCAGCCACGCCCCTCCACCACCACGCCCCTCCACACCCCTCACCTCCACCACGTCCCTCAGCCACGCCCCTCCACCACCACGCCCCTCCACACCCCTCACCTCCACCACGCCCCTCAGCCACGCCCCTCCACCACCACGCCCCTCCACACCCCTCACCTCCACCACGTCCCTCAGCCACGCCCCTCCACACCCCTCACCTCCACCACGCCCCTCAGCCACGCCCCTCCACCACCACGCCCCTCCACACCCCTCACCTCCACCACGTCCCTCAGCCACGCCCCTCCACACCCCTCACCTCCACCACGCCCCTCAGCCACGCCCCTCCACCACCACGCCCCTCAGCATACCAAAGAGAAATGGCGCGGGTAGCTCAATGCATGCTAGCACGTTAGCATCAGTAAAGGTGTGTGCGTACGATCCGGCCATGTGCGTGCTGATTGGTCCGCTGTGCGGGGGGGCGGGGTCTGTGGGCAGATCGACGGGACCTTCAAGGTGGACACGCCCGCGGTGTTGCTAGGCTACAGCAAGGAGCGCAGCCATGGCGACGGCGGCGGCTATGACACGGTGCGCAGCCTCAGCGAGGGAACCTTCCTCACCGTCTTCATCACCATGGAGCCGCAGCTGGTGCCCGGGGACACCGTCAGGGAGAAGGTGGGCCGCTACGTCACGCTACATCAAGCTACATCACTTAATGATGTTAAACAGTTAATTAACGGTCTAGTAATCATTCATAATGTTCATGTTTACTAAGGTATTAATTTATACATTGCTTTAAAAGGTTAACCCTAACCCTCACTTCTACATAATGCTTAGTCATTAAGTAAGGGATAATGTATGGAACGCAGGTCATTATCGGGAAAATAAGCGTGCGAACAGGATACCGATGCGAAGCCGAGGTGTCTTGCTTCGCCCTGAAGGGGCTTATTTTCGATAATGACCGGCGATGTTCTATACATTATCCCGCTTATTACACGGCTACTTGCCAAAACGAAAAAATAACTTCACATGGTGTGTCTTTTTACAATTTATTTGTTACCATTGGTAGTGTTGATCAGCAGAGAAATTGTTTGCCGAAGACGTCGTTTAGCAACCGAATACGCTGGGGTTGATAAGTTACCGGACTACTTGCGGAGTGATACGAAATATGTGAAAAAAATCCACTTTCCTTGACAGCGGTCATTATATGCTTAGCAACGGTCATTATTGAAAAATAATTCACCACCGGAAGTCGGGAAGGCCCATGCGAGTGAACGGAGCGTTCCACAGCATTGAGAAGAGCCATGTAATAATGAGAATTAATGGTTAGATAATATATGCATTGTAACGGTACAGACTCTGATGCAAGAGGATGCATCAGCCTGTTGATCAATGTGAGAAGACCTTTACTCCTGGTGCCTGAGGCTGGGGTTAGAGGTCACAGGTCAGAGGGGTCTTGGGAAGGGCTGATATCACTGATGGTTGTGTGAGCTGTGACCTCTGCTCTCTGCTCTGATGCTGCGTAGCTAAAGGAAGAGAAGGTAGGCTAGGACTCAGGATGCCCTCTGACCTCCTAGACCTTCCCCTCCCCCTCTGACCTCCCTCCCCTCTGACCTCCCTAGACCCTCCCCCCTGACTTCCCTAGAGCTAACCTTGCGCTAGCACGGAGCCAAGAAGTAGCTAACCTAGCTCTAGTGCGGAGCTAACATTAAGCTAACCTAGCGCTAGCGCAGAGCCAACAAGTAGCTAACCTAGCACTAGAGTGGAGAATCCAGCGCTAGCATCTAGCTAACCTAGCGCTAGCATAGAGCTAACCTAGCGCTAGCATGGAGCTAACTGTGGTCCTGCCTGTAGTTTGACAGCCAGGAGGAGGAGCGTCTGCTGCTGGCATCAGAGCGGTTCGAGAAGGAGGCAGGGCTTAGCTTCCCCAACCGGCCCTGCCTCACCACTGTCATCGACATCAGCGGCAAAACGGTGTTCATCACACGCTTCATACGGCCCCTCAAACCCCCCCCGGAGCTACTGGACGCCTTCCCCAACAGCCCGCAGGAAGCCACGGTCAGTACAGCCTGAACCCTGACCTCTAACCCCTGAACCCTGACCTCTAACCCCTGACCTCTAACCCCTGAACCCTAACCCCAGACCTCTGAACCCTGAACCTTCATCCTGAACCCTGACCTCTAACCTCTTCCCTGGTTGTCATGATGACGGCTGCCCCCCCAGGACCTGGTGGCCCGCTTCGTGTCCTTGGTTCCGTCACTCCCCGACAGCACCTCCTTCTCCGGGGCCTGCGACCTCTGGAGCACCAGCGACGTGAGTCTGCACCGCAAGGAATGCTGGGAGAGTAACGAACGACATAGAAGACGTGCTAACCACTAAACTGTTAATTAATGGTCTGGTCGTCATTCATGGTTCATGTTTACGATTAATTTAACATTTTTTAATGTTTAATTAATCTTCTATGGAACGCTTAGTCATTAACTAATGTTAATTATTTACTAGACATTGGTCAACTGTTATGTATGCTTATTATAAAGTGAATGAAATAATAACGAAATCCCATCCCTGGGAGCTCTGGCTGAGGGGCAGGACCAGCTGACATTTCTACTTCCTGTTTCCTGTTTCCTGCAGCAATTCCTGACGCTGCTGGCGGGCGACGAGGAGGAACACGCCGTGCTGCTCTGCAACTACTTCCTGTCCATGGGGAAGAAGGCGTGGCTTATCATTGGAACCGCCATACCAGAGGTGGGGACCCTCCACTTTACTGTTGTCAGGGGGGAACCTCCACCTTACTGTGGTCAGGGGGGAACCTCCACCTTACTGTGGTCAGGGGTTAAACCTCCACCTTATTGTGGTCGGCTGGGAACCTCCACCTTACTGTGGTCAGGGGTTGAACCTCCACCTTACTGAGGTCAGGGTTGAACCTCCACCTTACTGTGGTCAGGGGGGGAACCTCCACTTTACTGTGGTCAGGGTTGAACCTCCACCTTACTGAGGTCAGGGGGGGAACCTCCACTTTACTGTGGTCAGGGTTGAACCTTCACCTTACTGTGGTCAGGGGGGGAACCTCCACTTTACTGTGGTCAGGGGGGGAACCTCCACCTTACTGTGGTCAGGTGTTCCTCCACCTGCGGTGGGGGACCTCCACCTTCCTGTCCCCCTGGGCCTCTGTTGACCCCTCCTCTGTGCCCAGGGCCCTACGGCGTACGTCCTGACCCACGAGCAGAGCCGCTACCTGATCTGGAACCCCAGCAGCGGCCATTACTACGGCCAGCACGACACCTTCTGCCCCCTGCAGGCCGTCGGCTGCCTGGTCAGCGCCGACAATGTAAGTGAGACCAGGAGGCTCGCTGCTCACTGCACTCACCCTAACCCTCACCCTCACCATACCCCTCACCCTCACCATACCCCTCACCCTAACCCTCACCCTGACCCTAACCCTGATGGTCTGTGATCTGTCAGGTGTGGTTCAACCTCCAGGAGCACGCCTCCCCCATGAGGATCAGTCTGGACGTGGGGAAGGCCAACCTCTGGAAGCCCTTCTTCTCCCGCTCCTTCCCCCACCCCGGCCTGGCCAGCATCCAGGTCAGTCCCCTGTCTCCTAACGAGGCCTCCTGTCTCCTAACAAGGCCTCCTGTCTCCTAACAAGGCCTCCTGTCTCCTAACGAGGCCCCCTGTCTCCTGACGATGCCTCCTGTCTCCTGTCTCCTAACGAGGCCTCCTGTCGCCTAACAAGGTCTCCTGTCTCCTCATGAGGTCATGGAGATGTGTCCTATCTCCCCATGAGTTTTATTTGCTGTGGTGTGTGGTTTCCCTCAGCCCCAGGACCTGGTCTACCGCCACTCAGACCGGGCCGCTGCTGCAGAGCTCCAGGAGAGGTAGGAGCACGCATAAACTTCTCCATCTCCACCTTCTCCTCCATCATGTCCTCCACCATGTTCTCCACCCTCTCCTCCAGCAGCCGGTCTGATGACAGTGTGTCCTCTTCCCCAGGATGGAGAAGGTCCTGAAGGAGAAGCTGATGGAGTGGCGGCCGCGGCAGCCCACCCGCTGGAACCGCTACTGTACGGCCACGCTGCGCCACTTCCTTCCCCGGCTGGAGCTCAGCGGGGGGCGCGACACGGCCGACCAGCACCGCCTAGAGCTGCAGGCCCTGCTGGGGGACTACCGGGTGAGTGGGCCCTTGGGGTTAGTGAGTCTGGGGGACTACCGGGTGAGTTTGCTTCTCAATGACTCTGTACTGTCTAACCCCTACCTGCTCCTTAATGACCTGTCTCTACTGTCAAACCCCTACCTGCTCCTTAATGACCTGTCTCTGCACTGTCTAACCCCTACCTGCTCCTTAATGACCTGTCTACTGTCTAACCCCTACCTGCTCCTTAATGACCTGTCTCTACTGTCTAACCCCTACCTGCTCCTTAATGACCTGTCTCTACTGTCTAACCCCTACCTGCTCCTTAATGACCTGTCTCTGTACTGTCTAACCCCTACCTGCTCCTTAATGACCTGTCTCTACTGTCTAACCCCTACCTGCTCCTTAATGACCTGTCTCTACTGTCTAACCCCTACCTGCTCCTTAATGACCTGTCTCTGTACTGTCTAACCCCTACCTGCTCCTTAATGACCTGTCTCTACTGTCTAACCCCTACCTGCTCCTTAATGACCTGTCTCTACTGTCTAACCCCTACCTGCTCCTTAATGACCTGTCTCTGTACTGTCTAACCCCTACCTGCTCCTTAATGACCTGTCTCTGTACTGTCTAACCCCAGATCTCGGGGTTCCCCCTCCACCTGCCGTTCTCCGAGCTGCGTCCGGTGGTGGAGGCAGTCTTCAGCACGGGGGTCCACAGCGTGGATGCCCCCAACGTGGAGTTCGCCCTGGCCGTGTACATCCACCCATACCCAAACAACGTGCTCTCTGTCTGGGTTTACCTCGCCTCGCTGCTGCGCTCCAGGTAGCCCCGGGCTCCATGTGGCCCGGGCTGCTTCCACACACCAGAGCTTTAAGGCTACGATTCTGCTTTTATACACGTTGGACTTACTGTAGGCCTATGCTAGCACTAGTGCTAACATTACTGTACTGCTTTTATAAAGTGCTAGCACTAGCATTACTGCATTGCTTTTGTGTAGCAATAGCGCTAACATTACTGCACTACTTTTGTATAGGTCACATTAGCATCAGGTTATAATGCTAATAGCCACCAGTGGGCGTTCCTCACATTATACTTTTATTTACCATGTGTTACTTTTTTAAAAACATTTTAAACACCAACTAGCCAGAGTATATTTTGAATTGTTTTGTGTGAACTATAAGACAGATTATTTATAATAATGTATGATTGGGTTCTCATGACTTGACCATACCTTCATCATGTATAAACATCGTTTTTCTAAATGTAGCTTGTAATAGTCGTTAATATCACCTGTACGACCTGTCTCTCCATCAGTGAGCACCATCTGTACGACCTGTCTCTCCCTCAGTGAACACCACCTGTACGACTTGTCTCTCCTCCCTTAGTGAAGGACCAGCAGGCAAGGAATTGAAACAAACAAACTTTATTGTTCTCCAGATGATGCTGGCGTCTCATGCGCTGTGACTTCCTGTTGCTGACCCTTGACCTTAGGGGTCAGAGACCCTGCCTCTAGTCTCACTACATAGTGTTGACGACACCGTCCTGAAGGTGACTGGGCTGTAAGCTAATGTTAATGCCAACGTTAGCATTCCTACGGGCTGAGCTGCTGAACCCAAACCGTTATGAAGCCAGTTCTAAACATCCCTGTGTGGCGGGGGGAGGAAACGAGCAGATCACCACGTCTAAATCATCAGCCGACATCTGGGCCGACACAAGGACTGATCGGATACTACTCAGACGCGAGAGAGGGCGTGGTAGACGAGAGGCCAGGGCAAGTGTCGAGTGAACGAACAGGCATTAGCAATAGCCTTCTGTTAGCCTTCCTATACAAACATTCCCTAGAAATACATTTGGGAACCACCATTCCTTTTACAGTTTCATCCACAAACATTTCATCATTTAACAACATGTACAGCGACTGGGATTCAGGTTAAAGTGCAATAGAGGGGGTGAGGGGTTGCGGTGGGGTCACTCTCCGGGGGAAGGGGTCGTGGTTTGGGGGCGGCAGTGGGGTCACTCTCCGGGGTGGGGGTGTCGCAGTCACTCTCCGGAGCGGCAGCAGGCCCTGAAGCCACACTGCAGGTTCTGGCAGCCGCTGGCCGTGTCCGCGTGGGGTCCTGCAAAACAAACAGCCGTTAGCCGCGGTCTAGCCCCATGCTGGAGGATGAGCGTCCACATGCTTTAATGTTAGCTGTGTGTTAACCCCCAAAGCTTTAACGTCAAAGGAATCCATAGCACGTGTTCTTTTGTATTTACACTGGTTCATACTCTAAAGCCTGCTTTATACTTTACACTGGTTTATACTCTAAAGCCTGCTTTATACTTTACACTGGTTCATACTCTAAAGCCTGGTATATACTTTACACTGGTGCAGACTCTAAAGCCTGATTTCCAGGGTTACCGTCGATGTTGTCGCAGTAGTAGAAGTGCTCGTCGTTGAGGGCGGGGCAGGCCGACACCAGCTCCTGCAGCCCCACCTCCGTCACCAGCAGGCAGCCCGACAGGTTCAGGTGCTCCAGGGAGGGGAGGCCCCCGCGCTGGGACAGGGCCCTGGGTGGGGGCACCACGTTACACACTGTACAATACACACTGTACACACTCCTCATGATGGACATCACTCAGTTAATGAGAAGCTGGAGGCCACACGCTGGATGTAGGACCAGTGTGAGGACCGCCCCCCTGCTCACCTGAGGCCTGCATCGGTGACCTGGTGGCACCCAGAAAGGCTGAGGAACCGCAAGGGGCGTGTGCAGGCGCCCCCGCCCCCGGGCCCCTGGCTCGGCGGCCCCCCTGGCGAGCAGGGCCCACACGGGGCCCCGTTCTTAGTCCTTGGGGCCGCGTCGCCGGAGCAGCAGGAGGCGGAGTCGCGGCCGCAGGGCCCGTCTCCGCCTGCCGCCGCGCTGAGCCGGTGCTGCAGGAAGGAGGCGCTGAGAGCAGTCCTGTGGGCGCGCCTCCTGCTCCTCCTGCAGCAGCAGGAGGTGGAGGAGGAGGAGGAGCCTCCCTCCAGGGACGTGGCCGTTAAGCTCCTAGTGTCGCCGCCGGCCCGGTGCCGCCCCCACTCTGCCGCATCCTCGATGTCCGCCAGCTCCAGGGGGTCCAGCAGCCAGACCCGGGGGGGCCCCAAGCCCGGGGGGGTGGGGCCCCCGGGGGCCGGGTGCTGGAACACGATGGCCTGCCGTTTGCGCCCAGCGGGGCGTGGCGCGCGGCCGTCCAGCAGGGCGGCGATGGGAAAAGGCGCGCTCCGCAGCATGCGGCACCGCCCTGGGAGCGGGGGGGCCGGCAGGTTGCCCAGGGCGACGGAGAGCTTCCTCAGTGTCTGGTCGGAGATCTTCCCGCAGCCTGACAGGTCCAGATGCTGCAGGCGGGGGCTGGCCCCCAGGGACCAGCTGGAGGAAACACACCAGTCAGTACAGTAGAGTATGGTCTGTATCCCAGACAGTGAGGGGAGCAGGCGGACCACCCACCAGTCGAAGGCCGAGTCGCTGATGTCCGTCTGGGTCAGGTCCAGGTGGGAGAGGCCGGGGCAGAGGGCCAGGATCTGACGCACCTGGGGAGGACACACCGTGAGGCTGGGGGATCCCAACACCTAGGACCCCCCACTGGTCTAACCCCCAAGGACCCAGCAGGACCCCCCCGCTGGTCTAACCCCTCACTGGTCTAACCCCCCAGGACCCCCCGCTGGTCTAACCCCCCCCCCCCCGTACCATCTTGCTGGAGACGGTGGAGCTGTAGGCCAGCACCAGCGACCTGACGGAGGTGCCCACGGCCGGCAGCAGGTGGTGCACCAGCCCCTTCAGCAGCTCCTTCTCCCGCTGCACCGCCGTCAGGGCCCAGGAGGCCCCCGCCTCTACACACACACACACACACACACACACACACACACACACACACACACACACACACACACACACACACACACACACACACACACACACACACACACACACACACACAGTTAGGGTAAGACGCGACTTCCTCCCCGAGGCTCCTCCCCCCAAGAAGTGAGGTCAGGACCCACCGGACTCATCGATGTCAGCGTCCTCGTCCCAGTCCTGGTAGGCCCGGCCCTCGTGCTGTCGGCTCCTCACCCAGTCCTCATTGGGCTCCTGGTCCACCTCCCCGGGGGGCCCCTGGTACGAGTCCCCTGCAGCACACACACCAGAGCACTTACACCCCACTGGTCCACTCACACCAGTAAGAGGTGGACGAGTACTGGGCCAGGACCAGAGGGGTCTAAGCCTGCTCCAGGGAGAGGTCTGACAGACCCCTCTGACACACTCATTGTATGATGAGCCAGTCTGGAGCCAGTCTCAACCAGTCTGAAGCGGTCCTACCTGTGGCCCAGTGGACGGGGTAGAGGTGTCTCCACAGGGAGCCAGTCTGAACCGGTCCTACCTGTTGCCCAGCAGACGGGGTAGAGGTGTCTCCACAGGGAGCCGGTCCGGGTCAGCGCGGCCCAGCGGCTGCACACCTGGCTGCAGCGGCAGAGGTCTGCGGGGCCCAGGTACCCCAGCAGCCTCAGCAGGGTCTCAGCGGGCAGCTGGGAGATGTGGGCCGGGTCCGGGTCCCTCTGGCCCGGGTCCAGGTCACTCTGGACCGGGTCCGGGTCCCTCCGGACCGGGTCCGGGTCCCTCCGGACTGGGTCCCAGCCCTTCTGGTCCGGGTCCCAGCACTTCTGATCCACCTCTGAGGACGACAGGTACACCACAGTTCAACACGGTGCAAGGGTTTAACAGTTAGGGGGCGGGACCCCATGTGGTGTGGCTTAGGTTAAAGGGGTGTGGCTATAGGTTAAAAAGGTGTGGTCAGTAAGGTATGCCTAGATATTTGAGGGGTGTGCCCGTATGTCAGAGTGGTGTGGTTAAAGGGGTATGGCTGTATGTCGGAGGGGTGTGGTTAAAGGGGTATGGCTGTATGTCGGAGGGGTGTGGCTGTATGTCGGAAGGGTGTGTCTATGTCTGAGGGGTGTGGCTGTATGTCAGAGGGGTGTGGTTAAAGGGGTGTGTCTGTATGTCAGAGGGCCATGGCCTTGGCTTGACAGACCCCCATGGGTCTTCTCGTGGTCTGCGTATTTGAAGGCCTTGTGCAGCTCCTCAGCCTGGCTCCACAGGCTCAGCCCCTTCAGCACCTCGGCGGCGCACTCCCACTGCTGCTGCCGCCGGTGCTCCGCCATCACCTGCTTCTTGATGCCCTTCAGCTCCTCGTAGCTGAAGTACTGCATCAGCATGGGCTGGAACACCTGCGGGCACAGCTGCTGCTTAGAGGGGGGCACTGCAGGTGGGGTCTGACCCGGATGGGGTCTGACAGTGTAACAGTCTCCACTCCAGTCTAACAGTCTACACTATAACAGTCTATCGTGAACAGTCTAAAAGTCTCCAGTGTAACAGTCTACAGTGTAACAGTCTAATAGTCTACAGTGTAACAGTCTCCAGTGTAACAGTCTACAGAGTAACAGTCTACAGTGTAACAGACCAGTGTAACAGTCTACAGAGTAACAGTCTACAGTCTCCAGTGTAATAGTCCTGTGAGGGGTTCCTGACCTCCTCCTCCTCCTTCATGTGGGGCAGGAAGTCCTGAGTGAAGGCCTCCAGTCGTTCCTTCAGCTGCCGGGCGTAGTTCAGCTGCTCGTGTTCGCTCTGCAACACCACCCCCAAAGTCAGTCAGGGAAAACAACACCACCTCCACAGTTAAACAGGGACACCACCACCACAACACCACCCCCCCTGGACGATGAAGGCAGCCGTGTTTACCTTGACGCTACGCAGCCCCTTCTCGAAGAGGGACAGCATCTCCGACAGCTTGTTGTCCGAGTGCACGTCGTACACGGTGCAGCTGCGCTGCTGCAGCAGGCCAATGATGCACTCGTTCTCGATCTGCTCGTGCATCTTGAACTCGTTGAAGGTGTCACACAGCGAGCGCAGGAAGGAGCGGAAGTCCTGGTTGTTGGAGAAGTTGGTCTTGGAAAGCTGTGGTGATGAGACGACACACACATGGGATTAGCAAACTGGAGCAGTCACCTCTTTTTACTCTGTAATACTCATTGACATTTAGGGCATTTAGCAGATGCTTTTATCCAAAGCGACTTACAATAAGTACATTTGTTAGTAGAAGAGAAACAATATATTACTGTCGCTACAGTAAGGATGTTCATAGAACCAAGTGCCAAGCAAACACTAACAATTACTGGTTAACAGGTTAACCCATTCCCCATATACAACACAGATAGTGCCAGGAAGAACAATGTACATCAAGTGTACTCACTTATCTCTATATAAATGTTCCTCATAGTAAAAGTACACAGAGGTGTGCTTGTTCATTAAAGCCGAACAGTGTGTTGGAGTGGTGTTGTTATTGTTATTATAAACATGAGACCATCACAATGATTCCACTTCCTGTTGAGACAACTGAGTTTCCTGTTTAACAAGAACACATTTCCAGGTAACTTTACATCATATACAAGGTTTGGTTTGACATTCGGTCCAGAGAGTCGAAGCTAGGTCAAGTTAGAGGCTACAGAGTTAGAGTAAGGGTTTAGGTTAGAGTTGAAGGATTACAGAGTTTAAAGGGTAACAACTTGCATCATGTTACACAACAAGCGCAGTAGCGCCATGCAGAGGCTAACTAAATATATAACCAGCTAGCCTCGGCTAACTAGCTACATATATAACCAGCTACTATAACCACCTAGCCTCGGCTAACTAGCTACATATATAACTGGCTATTATAACCAGCTAGCCTCGGCTAACCAGCTAGCCTCGGCTCACTGAGCCGAGCTGCTCCTGTGTTGACCTGTCAATCAGATGACGTAGTCTACAGCGATGTCCCGCCAGTCCGTCAAACTGGGATTATTCAAGGTTTTAAACACGTCCTCGTCCTGCGGATCTAACAACTAGTGAGTCCACTAGTCTAACTAGTTGTTGTTGTTGTTGTTGTTGTTGTTTACTGCAGCTAGCTTGTAGCCCCCCTGTAGCTATCGCTGACAACAGGCCCCAAATCGAGGCCTCGGTGCCGCGTTAAGACCTCTCCCGGCACCACGGCACCTTGTCGCAGTAGAGGCCGACCAGCTGCTTCATGCGCCAGTGCGGCCCGGTGAACACGTCCACCTCGTCCGGGAACGGAGCCATCGTCACCCGCAGCACCGCAACGTCGCAGCTTCTCCTCTGCGTAGGAACGCAGGCTGACGTCAACACGCCCGGCGACGCGAGCTGACGTCAACACGCGCGGCGACGCAAGCTGACGTCAACACGCGTGGCGATGCGAGCTGACGTCAACACGCGCGGCGACGCGAGCTGACGTGACGTGACGAACGACCACGTGATCGCTTGAATCCGTTCGTGTATCACGTGACTCACCGTTCATTCATTTATATTTAATTAAACATTACGTACTTTATTTCGATGAACCCTTAAATTCATATTGGGATGTTTTCGCTAAGTAGTGGCCACATAAAAAGGGCTAATGAAATATAAATAGGTAAGAAAACATTATTTCATGTTATCAATACAGTCATTTAGGTAATAAATAAAAGACGCTGAGATTCACCCAATGTGATATAACAATTATATATTTTACTATATTATATCTTAGAATTAACCTGACATTTCCCCATTAATCATTATTTAATAAATGAATCCCATTCGTTTCCTGCCGCTTTCCGTTGCTAAGGAAGAAGTTCTCAAAGAGAGGGCGGAGACTAATCCTCCTCAGTGGTGAAGGACAGCTCTATTGTCCAATCAGCTACCAGGAACTTACCGGTGGCGGCCAATCACAATCAAGCAAAGGGCTCATCGGACGTAGTCGGAGTCGTAGTCAGAACCAGGACGGAGGCAGCAGGTAAGCACCCTCTAAAGTCCTGCTCCACAGACGGTGGGTTGTGTCGATGTTGTGTTGTGTTGTTGTCAGCGAGTTGTACAGCACGTCGCTGCGGGAGGTGATGTGTGTGTGTGTGTGTGTGTGTGTGTGTGTGTGTGTGTGTGTGTGTGTGTGTGTGTGTGTGTGTGTGTGTGTGTGTGTGTGTGTGTGTGTGTGGTTAGGATGCACCAACTGTAGGAGGCTATAGTGTGTGTGTGTGTGTGTGTGTGTGTGTGTGTGTGTGTGTGTGTGTTGGACTGTAGTGTGTGTCTTGGACTATAGTGTGTGTATGTGTGTGGGTTGGACTGTAGTGTGTGTTGGACTGTAGTGTGTGTATGTGTGTGGGTTGGACTGTACTGTTTAGGTGTTTTAGTATTAAAAGTTTGAGTGCCGAGGTGTCCCCTGAGCGAGACGCCTCACCCTGACTTCTCCTGACCAGCTGGCTGTCGCCCTGCGTGGCTGACTCCGTCGTCGGGGTGTGAATGTGTGCATGAATGGGTTGCAAGTCGCTTTGGAATAAAAGCTAGTCTCCAGTTGTGTCGTGCTGTCCACGGGGGTCTGAGGCCGTGGGACCTTCTGCTGGGGGGTTGGAGATGCTGAAGTGCTCCAGATGTTTGAGTGACTTTATATTACAGTTGTGTTTCCTTTGTAAGTTCCTGCGATGAGGAGACGGTCCTCACGGTGACATGGAGAAGTACGAGAAGCTGAAGAAGATCGGGGAGGGGTCATTTGGGAAAGCCATCCTGGTCCAGTCCAAACAAGATGGACACCAGTACGTCATTAAGGAGATCGGCATCTCCAGGGTAGGTGGTCTCCCTCGCCGTCCCGCCATGTTTACCCTGAGCAGTTGTCTCTGTAAACGGTAAAGTGATGGCAATTATACTGCACTTTTCTAACCAGTGGCCGCTCAAAGCGCTTTACAATATTGCCTCACATTCACCCATTCATGCACACATTCCCACACCGATGGCAGAGTCAGCCACGCAGGGCGACCAGCCAGCTGGTCAGGAGCAGTCAGGGTGAGGCGTCTCGCTCAGGGACACCTCGACACTCAGCTAGGAGGAGCTTGGGATCGAACTGGAATACTTAAGGCTAACCCACTCTGCCTCCTGGGACAAATGCCGCCCTGTGACCCCTGCCCCCCTGACCTCCTCCTCCTCCTCCTTCTCCTCCAGATGTCCAGCAGGGAGCGGCAGGAGTCGAGGAAGGAGGTTGCGGTTCTGGCCAACATGAGCCATCCTAACATCGTGCAGTACAAGGAGTCCTTCGAAGGTACGGTGCTCCTCATCTAGAGGAGATGAGGCCTACTGTAGTTATCTAGAGGAGGTCCCATGAGGCCTACTGTAGTTATCTAGAGGAAGTCCCATCTGGCCTACTGTATTTATCTAGATGGAGCCTACTGTATTTATCTAGATGGAGCCTGCTGCATTTATCTAGATGGAGCCTACTGTATTTATCTAGATGGAGCCTACTGTATTTATTTAGATGGAGCCTACTGTATTTATCTAGATGGAGCCTACTGCATTTATCTAGATGGAGCCTACTGTATTTATCTAAACGAAGCCTACTGAATTTCTTTAGGACAAAACAATAACAGAATAGAAGCTGAAAGAGCAGAGCCCAGGATCACAGCCTGACCCAACCCAGCTAATTCACTTTAGCCTGTTTATCTTCATGCTACATCCGATTAGCTTCCTAGATTCTATCTAGCTGTGTCTGCTCATGGTTTCATGGGATGTGCTGGCTAACAGATAACTCTGGCGTGCGTGTGTGTGTGTGTGTGTGTGTGTGTGTGTGTGTGTGTGTGTGTGTGTGTGTGTGTGTGTGTGTGTGTGTGTGTGTGTGTGTGTGTGTGTGTGTGTGTGTGTGTGTGTGTGTGTGTCCATGTTTGTGCGTCTGCTAGAGGCGGGGTGTCTTTATATTGTGATGGACTACTGCGAGGGCGGGGACCTCTTCCGTAAGATCAACTCTCAGAGGAGCGGGCCCTTCCCTGAGGAACAGGTACGCTCATGATGATGAGGAGGATGATAATGATGAATCAGTACACATAGGACACTGACACATCACATGGACATTAGGGCTGGGACAAAATATCGATACGCCTGGCGATATATTGTCACCCTTCTCCGTGCGATACGAGAATTGATACACTGGCGCCAAAATATCGATATAATAAATATCGATTTTTTTTTAAGAATTTCTTTTTGCATTTTTATGCTTTATTCCTGAAGAGTTAGACAGGAAATATCACCCCAAATATCAATATTTAATTAATAAAATGAGGCGCGCTAAACTGAAACTCAAAACATCCAATCAAATTGTCCCCCAACATGGACGTCTGTACTGGAGGGAACCTCCTGTGGTTCATACAGCAGCTGTAGGAACGTTCCATCTGTAAACTACCTTCATGACGTTCTTCTGGTTCCTGTAACTAGTGGCTCTGTCTCCTCCAGGTCCTGGATTGGTTTGTTCAGATCTGCTTGGCTCTGAAACACGTCCACGACCGGAAGATCCTCCACCGAGACATCAAGTCCCAGGTAGGGGTAGTGCCGTGGTGCCGCTGAGCGCAGGTTTATACTCGGGCCTGCCCATAGCACCTGGTTAACACTCTCCTTATGTGACCGTCCAGAACATCTTCCTGACCAAACACGGGGCGGTGCAGCTGGGAGACTTCGGGATCGCCAGAGTGCTGAACAGGTAGGTGACAAGACCCATGTCCTCAGTGTCTGAGCTCAGTGTCTGAGACGTATCTGAGACGTGTTTGATGTTCCAGCACGGTGGAGCTGGCCCGGACCTGCATCGGGACGCCCTACTACCTCTCGCCGGAGATCTGTGAGAACAAGCCCTACAACAACAAAAGGTCTCTCCCCTCTTCTCCCCTCTTCTCCCCTGCTCTCCCCCCAGTCTCCAACCCGGTTTTAACTCCCAAATGGTCTTAACTGGTCTCAACTGGTTTAACTGGACTTGCCTGATATTATCTGGGCCTTGCTGGACTTAACTGGACATCATTAGACTCATCCGGTCTCCACTGGTCCAAACCAGCCACCATAATGTCTGTGGGCGTGGTGGTCTGTCAAACCATAGAGGAGGCCTCCTCCCCCTAGTCACCCCTCGTTATGGTGAGGGACCGTAGCAGAGGGGATTCCCGCTTTAGGAAGCTGTGAGGGTATCAGGTCTCCTCTCTATTGACTGAACTCATCACTGCTCATGGCCAGCAGAAAGATCTGTATCGATTCCTCTTCATCTGTTTGGTGTCTGCATGTAACCCGGGACACCTCGGCCATGTTACTCTCTGAGGCTCTCCAGCGAGGCACTGACTGATGATTGCACCCTCCTGTCCACCTCACCCTGCTGTCTGTCTGTCCGTCCCTTCAGTGATATCTGGGCCCTGGGCTGTGTGCTGTATGAGATGTGTACCCTAAAGCATGCTGTAAGTATCCTGCCTCCACCGCTCCTCTCACATGGCAGCCCTCTAAGTGCTTCATGGTAAACTCCCCTGAGGTCCCCCATGGTTAATGCATGGGTACGCTAGGCTAGGCTAACATGAGCCCTCCTCGTACTGGCCATCGTGGGTACACTAGGCTAGGCTAAAGTGAGCCCTCCTCATACTGGCCATCATGGGTACGCTAGGCTAGTCTAGGCTAGGCTAACGTGAGCCCTCCTCATTCTGTCCATCATAGGTACGCTAGGCTAGGCTAGGCTAACGTTAGCTCTCCTCATACTGTCCATCATAGGTACGCTAGGCTAGGCTAGGCTAACGTGAGCCCTCCTTATATTGTCCATCCCCTGGTCCTCACACGGAGCAGCTCTAGATGATCCACTGATCAGAGCGGTGCTGGGATTCAGTCTTCTGCGTCTTCCCCCAGTTTGAGGCGGGCAACATGAAGAACCTGGTCCTGAAGATCATCCGCGGGTCCTACCCCCCGGTGTCGCTGCACTACTCCCAGGACCTGCGCTCCCTGCTGGGCCTGCTCTTCAGACGCAACCCCCGGGAGCGGCCCTCCGTCAGCACCGTGCTGCAGAAGCCCTTCCTCGCCTGCAGGATCCACAAGTTCCTCAGTCCACAGGTACGGACCCCCAGGCCCCAGGTCTAAGTTCCTCATTCCACAGGTACGGACCCCCAGGCCCCAGGTCAAAATTCCTCAGACCGGTCCCAGGTTCCCCAGTCCGCAGGTCTGGACCAGGTCTCAGGTCTCAGGTCTCAGGTCTCTAGTCTGTAGTCTCTAGTCTCTAGTCTCTAGTCTCTAGTCTCTAGTCTGTAGTCTCTGGTCTCTGGTCTCTGGTCTCTGGTCTCAGGTCTCAGGTCTCCGGTCTCCGGTCTCCGGTCTCCGGTCTCAGTGCTTCAGTCTGCAGGTACGGACCGATCTGGACCAGGTCTGGACCAGGTCCGGGTCTGCACTGATCGTTCTCTCGTCTTCCAGATCATTGCTCAGGAGTTCAGCCCCGCCTTCTTCCACAAGCAGCCTCCAGGGGGCGTGGCCCCGGGGCTCCCAGGTAAGCCCCACCCCCCAGGGCAGAGTCTTCAATGCATCATCGTAGTTAAAGGAGCTAGAGTTGTTCCGATACCGACACCAGTATCGGAAGGAATCTGATACATCATGTGACTTGCTAGAACATCATGAACACTACAGTACGGTGTTCTGCTGTGTTCGTTAACGGTCGGAGGGGGAAAGTCGAAATGGAAATGTGTCATCTCCAAGCCGGATTAAAGGAAAAACATGGATGCTAACGATTAACTACAAGAACACTAATGAATTGTTATTATTATTATCGATTATAAATGTTAATGATCTAGGTCCGAAAAAATATTTCTTGGCAGTAAGTTCAGGAATCAGAATTCGTATCGGGAAGGAAAAAATGGTCTCGGAACATCTCTAGAAGCAGCACTGATCATTTTGTGTGTTGTGTTTTGTCGTGTTGTGTCGTGTTGTGTAGCAGCGAAGCGTCCAGCCCAGACCTCCACTCTCCTCTCCCCGGCTCAGAAGATCACTAAACCCGCTGCCAAGTACGGCGTTCCTCTAGCGGCCAGAAGGGTTTCAGATGGAGCCAGGAGACCGAGAGTGGTGAGTACTGGGACTAACCCCCAGACTCACCCCCACTAACCCCCAGACGGACCCCCACTAACCCCCAGACTGACCCCCACTAACCCCAGACAAACCCCACTAACCCCCAGACGGACCCCCACTAACCCCCAGACTGACCCCCACTAACCCCAGACAAACCCCACTAACCCCCAGACGGACCCCCACTAACCCCCAGACTCACCCCAGACAAACCCCACTAACCCCCAGACGGACCCCCACTAACCCCCAGACGGACCCCCACTAACCCCCAGACTCACCCCCACTAACCCCCAGACTCACCCCCACTAACCCCCAGACAAACCCCACTAACCCCCAGACAAACCCCACTAACCCCCACTAACCCCCAGACGGACCCCACTAACCCCCACTAACCCCCAGACTCACCCCCAGACTCACCCCCACTAAACCACCAGACTAACCCCCAGACTGACCCCAAGACTGACCCCCAGACTGACCCCCACTAAACCACCAGACTAACCCCACTAAACCACCAGACTGACCCCCAGACTAACCCCCACTAAACCACCAGACTAACCCCCACTAAACCCCCAGACTAACCCCCACTAAACCACCAGACTGACCCCCAGACTAACCCCCACTAAACCACCAGACTAACCCCCACTAAACCACCAGACTGACCCCCAGACTGACCCCCACTAAACCACCAGACTAACCCCCACTAAACCACCAGACTGACCCCCAGACTGACCCCCACTAAACCACCAGACTAACCCCCACTAAACCACCAGACTAACCCCCACTAAACCACCAGACTGACCCCCAGACTAACCCCCACTAAACCACCAGACTAACCCCCAGACTAACCCCCACTAAACCACCAGACTAACCCCCACTAAACTGTGTGTGTGTGTGTGTGTGTGTGTGTGTGTGTGTGTGTGTGTGTGTGTGTGTGTGTGTGTGTGTGTGTGTGTGTGTGTGTGTGTGTGTGTGTGTGTGTGTGTGTGTGTGTGTGTGTGTGTGTGCAGGCCCCTGTCCCCCAGAGGAGAGTGAGTCACGCGGAGGACGAGAGGAAGAAACATGAGGTATAGCCCCCTCCACCTCCTCTTACAGCAGGAGGCGCTAGACTAGAGACTAGGCCCCAGCAGGCTGGAGGCCCTAGGGTGGAGGCCTCCCCCCGTTGATAACGTCTCTCTGTGCTGCAGGACGCGGCCCGGAAGAAACGTGCGGAGCAGCTGGAGAAGGAGAGGAAACACAAGGAGCAGGTGAGGCCATGCCCTTCATCATTACTCCTTCACCTCCACCCTTCGCGTCCACTTCCTTCACCCTCCTCCACCCTCTAACTCCTCCTCCCCTGGTTCCTCCAGGTGCTGCTGCTGAAGGCGGGGCAGGTGAAGAGCTACGAGAGGGAGAAGGTGGGTGCTGCTGGGTTGGGGGGTGAGGGGTCGGAGGGGACCTCAGAGGGGTCTGACCGCTGACCTCTGACCTCCAGATGAACCGGATCAACCAGGCGCGGGAGCAGGGCTGGAAGCACGTCCTGGGAGCCAGCGGGGGGGGCAGCCCGGAGAGGAAGGTACATAAAAATGAGGACAACCCGCTCTCTCTCCTTAGCCACAGGCCGCCCTCATAAAGTGGACACGATGAGATTGTGATTCTTGTGTTCATGAATGAACGACTGAATTAGGATGGTTGGTTGTTCCAGGTCATGCGTTTAACCACAGACTCTCTAGCTGTGTTCGAAATCGTTCCCTATTCCCTCACTCACTATACTACACCCTCATTCCCTATATAGTGCAAAAAACGAGAATTCGGACACTACGCTGAACATTTCTGCACGTCATTTGTGTCAGTATATGCGCCCGCATTGCATTGTGGTATACGGGAGTAACATGTAGGGAACATCGTATGTTCACTCAAATTTTGGGTATTTTATAGTGCACTATATAGTGAACGAAATTAACCACTGAGAATTCGAACAGCACTACAAAATGGCGAGCACCCTATATAGTGCACTATATTCGTGATAGGGAACGATTTCGAACACAGCTTCTGTTTGTCATCTTCAGGGTTTCGGCAAGAGAGCCGCGGGGGCGGGGCCTGGTGCTGGCCCCTCCCTCTGCATAGGCCCCGCCCCCTGTTCGGCCCAGGCCCCGCCCTCTGCTATAGTCTCCGTCCACGGCAGAGCGGGCTACGATCACTACCACACAAACCTGTCCAGGGAGGGCAGCCCAGTGCGGTACGGACACACTACAAACACTAACGCACAACTACACACTACAAACACTAACGCACAACAACACACTAACGCACAACTACACACTACAAACACTTACGCACAACTACACACTAACGCACAACTACACACTAACACACAACAACACACTAACGCACAACTACACACTAACGGACAACAACACACTAACGCACAACTACACACTAACAGACAACAACACACTAACGTACAACTACACACTAACGCACAACTACATACTAACGCAAAAGTCCCTCGGACCGTTGTGATGATATTACAGTATACTGTAACAATCATGCTTTGGTTCAAAAGGCAGTTTCTTTCATCTGGAGTGGATACAAGTGTGTGTGTGTGTGTGTGTGTGTGTGTGTGTGTGTGTGTGTGTGTGTGTGTGTGTGTGTGTGTGTGTGTGTGTGTGTGTGTGTGTGTGTGTGTGTGTGTCAGGGGTGTTCCTGCTGCTGCCGGGCCCCTCCCCCCCCACACCCCCGATGCCGTCCGGAGGGAAATCCAGAGACTGCAGTCTGTCTCCAGACAGGCACACATCCACAGGTCTGTTATCTATCCCCTATCATCTATCCCCTATACCAGTGGTTCTCAAACTTTTTCGGTCACCCCCCACTTTGGACAAGGGGGGATGTTCAAGCCCCACCTGCCCCCATCGCCCCAACACAACGCTAACGAAATACGCCAAGCTTAACATCTCCACATTTATTGAAGTAACATCAAGTTACATCATGTTGTATCTAAATTCTAACTCAATAACGTCAAATAACAGCAAGTTCAACAACAAGAGAAAATAAAAGTGCAGCTGTGTCATGACTTGTACCAAGTTCAGAAAAAGAGAAAATAAAAGTGCCACTTTGCAATCTGTTAAAAAAAAAAAAAAAGACGAGCAATGCATTTGGCAAGACAGGTGAGCAATTGAACTCATGAGACCTATACCTGCATGAGTGGCTGCAAAGCTGCAAGCTTAAAATGTTCAAATGTAGGCCTATTTCAAATTAAAAAAAAATCATTATTAGTGACACGTCTACAAAATATGCGAGCAGCGCCCCCCCGGCCGAGAAGAGAGCTGGAGTGTCAGCGGACACGCTATGGGACGGGGAGGACTCCAGTGACGAGGCTCAGCATCGGGACGAAGCTGCTGCTCGGTTACAACACCTAAAGACGACTCTGTCGGTGTGTGATCGCGGTGGCGAGAAGCACGGTCGTTCGTTTCCCAATATCGCTCAGATTGACAGATTTATCCTCGCCACCCCTGCTCAGTGCATCCCGCGCAGCAAGAGAGCGAGACTTCTCCGGTGCTGGATCTGATATTCAGGTCGGATGTGGTTTTAAGTTGTGCGGGTATAAGGACGGGTGCGGGTTTGCAACATGAGAGCCGTGCAGGACTGCTCTGCTCACCTCTCTCTCCGTCCCGCTCTGCCTCTGGCTCACACACGCTCCCCCCCCAGCCTCCGCTCTTCCGCTCGCGTCACTTTTTAAAATCCCCTTCAGAGCGAAACATGTATTTGCCACATCTTGCTCCGACTGTTTTTGACTGACTAATTTTAAAATGTTTAGCCACCCTGGCCTACAGGCAGGTTAACGAGCACAGCGACGCGGCGCCCCCGATGTAGAATGACGAGTTGGAGCGCGGCGACAGCACTTATTTTATAGCATCATGTATATATCTTATAGCGACATTCTGCTTGAAAATACGAGATATGACTTGTGGTCCATATCGCCCAGCCCTACTGTCAAGCTTTCACTCCTACCATAAGAAATGTGGAGTTTTCAGTGAAATTTCCTCCCGTTTGTCGCGCCCCACCTGTCACGTCTCTGTTCCCCACCAGTGGGGCGCGCCCCACACTTTGAGAACCGCTGCCCTATACATACAGGCCCTAATCCACAGGTCCCTATTGTCTTTAATCTATACATGTGGGTCTCTGATAATCAGTAATCTATAATCTATAACATGAACAGGTCGTAGCCTCCTCTAGTGACTGTCTATCCCAGATCCCTTCAGTGTGTGTGTTCAGAATCATGTTTCACCCGTTGTTGAGGGAACGCTCTTTGTCGACCGTGTTGACTGCTGGTTGTCATGGCATTACTAACTAACACACACAGACATCCTCAGAATGGAACTCATGTTCTACAGAGAAGTTGTGATACCCCCTGGATCTACACCACAAACTACACCACGAACTACACCACAAACTACACCACAAACTACACCACAACCTACACAAAAAACTACACAAAAAACTACACCACAAACTACAAAACAAACTACACAACTAACTATACATCACTAGAACCAAAGTTCTGCACATTAGTCCTGTTGTTGTCAATAATGATTAAGACCTTTTGTTAAGGAGAAGGTAGGGGTTAGACAGTACAGAGACAGGTCATTAGGAGCAGGTCGTGGTTAGACAGTACAGAGACAGGTCATTAAGGAGCAGGTAGGGGTTAGACTGTACAGAGACAGGTCATTAAGGAGCAGGTAGGGGTTAGACAGTACAGAGACAGGTCATTAAGGAGCAGGTAGGGGTTAGACAGTACAGAGACAGGTCATTAAGGAACAGGTAGGGGTTAGACAGTACAGAGACGGGTCGGGTTAGACAGTACAGAGACGGGTTGGGGTTAGACAGTACTGACCTGTGTCTCCCCAGGCACCGGGCCCAGGTGGGGGCGGGCCGGGGCTGCCAGGTGGAGCAGTTCCTGCAGCGGAAGAGAGAGGCCATGCTGAACAAGGTCCGGGCGGAGGGACAGCTGGTAGGTACCCCCACCTCTATACCACCTTCCTGACCTGTTGACCCCACCTTCCTGCTGAATACCCCCTGGTTCTGAGGCCTGGGTGGAGGCCCTTTGTCTCTGGGTGGAGGCCTGTGTCTCTGGGTGGAGGCCCTGGGTGGTGTCTCTGTCTCTGGGTGGAGGCCCTGGGTGGTGTCTCTGTCTCTGGGTGGAGGCCCTGGGTGGAGGCCTGTGTCTCTGGGTGGAGGCCTGTGTCTCTGGGTTGAGGTCCTGCATGGAGGCCCTGGGTGGAGGGTGGTGTCTCTGGGTGGAGGCCTGTGTCTCTGTCTCTGGGTGGAGGCCCTGGGTGGAGGGTGGTGTCTCTGGGTGGAGGCCTGTGTCTCTGTCTCTGGGTGGAGGCCCTGGGTGGAGGCCTGTGTCTCTGTCTTTGGGTGGAGGCCCTGGGTGGAGGGTAGTGTCTCTGGGTGGAGGCCAGTGTTTCTGGGTGGAGGCCCTGGGTGGAGGCCCTGGGTGGAGGGTGGTGTCTCTGGGTGGAGGCCTGTGTCTCTGTCTCTGGGTGGAGGCCCTGGGTGGAGGCCTGTGTCTCTGTCTTTGGGTGGAGGCCCTGGGTGGAGGGTAGTGTCTCTGGGTGGAGGCCAGTGTTTCTGGGTGGAGGCCCTGGGTGGAGGGTGGTGTCTCTGGGTGGTGTTTCCTGGTTCTAAGGTGTGGTTGACCGTAGGGCGCGCGGCAGAACGCGGCGGCGGTCTACGGGAACCGGGGGGCGGGGCCTCACCGCTTCAGGAGGCCCCGGGCCAATCAGGAAGAGGAGGTAGGAACCAGGTCCTCTCCTCACCCCCTCCCTCACCCCCTCCTCACCCCCTTAACCCCTCCTCCCCTCCTCACCCCCTCACCCCCCAGACCCCTCCTCACCCCCCCCCCCCCCCCCCCCCCCCCACCCCCCAGACCCCTCCTCCCCCCCTCACCCCCTCCCCCCCAGACCCTCATGTCCAGGCCCCTCCTCAACCCCTCACCCCCCAGACCCCTCTTCACACCCTCCTTACCTCCTCACCCCCCACCCCCCCCAGGCTCCTCCCTCGGCGCTGGCTGCATGCGTATGTCAGCAGCTCACCCCTCATGGTTGGTTTGCTCCCGGTCCTTATTGTTTATCTTGTGTTCTTCATATCATGATTATTATTAATCTCTAACGGCTCCTCCACCTCCACCTCCACCGGCTTTGGTTTCAGCTCATGATTTGGTTCGTTTTGTGTCCTGAATGCTTTCTGTTGTCCCTGCCTGGGTTTTACACCACCATGCACCACCCCCACACCACCATGCACCACCTACACCACCATGCACCACCCCCACACCACCATGCACCACCTACACCACCATGCACCACCCCCACACCACCATGCACCACCTACACCACCATGCACCACCGTGAACCACCTACACCACCATGCACCACCCCTACACCCCCATGCACCACCCCTACACCACTATGCACCACCCCTACACCACCATGCACCACCTACACCACCATGCACCACCCCTGCACCACCATGCACCACCTACACCACCATGCACCACCTACACCACCATGCACCACCCCTACGTCGTGTGCTGCTGTGTGTTACTCGTCTGTGTGTGTTCTTACATCTCTCTCTCTCTCTCTCTCTCTCTCTCTCTCTCTCTCTCTCTCTCTCTCTCTCTCTCTCTCTCTCTCTCTCTCTCTCTCTCTCTCTCTATTTCTCTCTATTTCTCTCTTTCTCAGGAGTATCTAACCCGTCTCCGTCAGATCCGGCTGCAGAACTTCAACGAGCGCCAGCAGATGAAGGCTCGGATGAGAGGGGAGAAGGTAAGACTCGCCGCACGCCTCTACTGAGCATGACAGGAAGTGCACACAGGAAGTGACCCGCCCTCTGTTCCAGTATGACAGCGACGGCTCCGACAGTGTGGGGTCCAGTGAGGAGGCGGAGCTCCGCAGGAAGAAGATAGAGGTGCTGAAGGTCAGCCAATCACACACTCTCCTGTACTATTCTATATAATATGAGGGCGGGTGTGGCTCAGGAGGTAGAGCGGGTCGGCTGGTAACCTGAAGGTTGCTAGTTCGATCCCCGGCTCCTCCTAGCTGAGTGTCCCTGAGCGAGACGCCTCACCCTGACTGCTCCTGACGAGCTGGCTATCGCCCTGAGGGGCCGACTCGGCCGTCGGTGTGTGAATGTGTGCATGAATGGGTGAATGTTAGGAAATATTGTAAATAGTGTGTGTGTGTGTGTGTAGGCCAAGGCCAGTGTGCGGGCGGCCGTGCTGCAGGAGCAGCTGGAGAAGAGGAGGAAGGAGGCGTCTCAGAGGGCCTGGGAGGAGCACGTAAGAACACAGCTGAGAAACCTCCACCTATCACAGCTGAGAAACCTCCACCTCTAGCTCCACCTGGGTCGCTACGTCACGGGTGTTGCTACATTTACCTTCAGGGCGTTTATCAGGCGCTTTTATCCAGAGAGACTTACAATAAGTACATTTGTCGGAGGGAAAGCTGTTGGTGCAGTAAGGATGTTCATAGAACCAAGTGCCAAGCACTAACCATCACTAGGTTAACCCATTCCCCGTATACAACACAGATAGTTAGGATGCTAGAGGTTTGGACCCCCCCGGACCCCCTAATCAGTCCCGGTCTCATGGGGCTACATAGAGGCTAGCTCGTTAGCTGGTCTCACGTGGCTATGGAGAGGCTAGCTCGTTAGCTGTCTGTTAGCCGTGAGCCTAGCCTCTCTTCTCCGTTCCCTCAGCTGGTGGCCCGCGGGGTGAATGTCGCCGTGGCAGCAGGAGGAGACGCGGGGTCGCAGGTCAGCTCGTCAGAGCCGACCTCTGACCCCCGGGAGAACCTGGACCCTGCTGACCCCCCCCCTCTGCCCGCCATCTCCATGACAACGGCTCTGAAGGAGGTTGGAGCGGTCAGTACAACTAGCTACTACCACTAACTAGTTACCAGGAGGATTACTGTAGTACTGCTAGTTACCAGGAGGATTACTGTAGTACTACTAGTTACCAGTAGGATTACTGTGGTATTATTAGTTACCAGAGCCCTCATTTATAAAGGTCTCTGCGCACAAAAATGTTGCGGAAACAGGGATGAAATGTGCGTATGCATCTTTCACCGCCAACGTCGTGAGAACGTTGGCGGTTCTTTTCCTTGTGGAAAAGAGTGCGCAGTTCTACGCATCCTTTCACCCTGGAGTAAAGGTCCCGCAAAGTTTTTCAAACAGTGATCTCCGGAGACGACAACAGGAAGTTGGTGGCGGCCAATAATGCCAAAAGAAGAAGAACACGCTACCTCCCGATACCCAACACACATTGCGCACCACATACTATGACTTTGGATTTATTTATTCATTTTATAAAAAGCACCCATTATGAAATATGAATTAAGGAAATATTATGTTCAACACACTACAACCCATTCAAATCACAATCCTCGGCCAGACCAACTGTATCACTTTTAAGTTTTATTAATTTTCCTGATACATATATATGTAGGCCTACATTAAATTAGCCTATAGGACATAGTAATTAATTATCCTATTGGCACAAGGCCAATAAATAATGCTCCTGTTAGCCTCTGTATTCTAACGGGCTAAAATATGGCAGCTTTGGAATTGCTCGAGAATTTAGCGAGGGGTATGAGACGCGAGCATGTGTAATGCACGCGTGTTTTCCTGTGTAATGATAGGTCAGCAAAGGCTCCTTATATACTATGAATATTCATTGATTAATTAGCATTGACCTTTTAAGGACTATTATGGGACGATCTTGGGAGGAGCATGGCGCTTGTGCACGCTCGTGCACGAGCACAAATTTCAACACACGTTGGTATTAATAACGAGAAGAGTGCGTAGAGGTGTGCGCCGCACAGTTTTATAGATCTGAATATTTTTGTGCGTACGCAGATTCTGAGGTTTGGGCATACTCAATGTTTTAGGGAGGGTTTTATAAATGAGGCCCCAGGAGGATTACTGTGGTACTACTAGTTACCAGGAGGATTACTGTAGTACTACTAGTTACAGTAGGGTGACTGTAGTACTACTAGTTACCAGTAGGATTACTGTAGTACTACTAGTTACCAGGAGTATTAATATTGTACCACTAGTTACCAGTAGGATTACTGTAGTACTACTAGTTACCAGGAGGATTACTGTAGTACTACTAGCTGACTGGTTTCCTGTCTGCAGAACTCGGTCCGTAATGAAGACGTGCTGAAGACTGAGACGGCTGAGATCCAAGTACGTTCCAGACACACATCCACACACACTGTGACCCCAGCTGACCTCTGTGACCCCGGCTGACCTCTGTGACCCCAGCTGACCTCTGTGACCCCAGCTGACCTCTGACCCCGCCCTGCCTCCTTTCTCCTCTCCAGAGGGAGAAGAAGGAGATCCTTCGGAGGCTGAATCAGAACCGCCAGCTCCAGAGTCCAGTGGAGGAGGAACCCTCAGCTCCTCTCTCTCCTCCTCCTCCTCCTCCTCCTGCTCCTCTAGAACCCCCGGCTCCTCTCGAGCCCCCGGCCCCTGTGGTACCTGCTCCTCCCCCCCAGCAGGAACAGGCCCCCCCTCCCTCAGAGGAGCGCCCGGGGTCAGGAGGAGACAGGAGGAGGTGGGAGGCCGGAGCCCCTGTGGTTCTGGCCCTGGGCCAGCAGACCCTCGAGGAGAGCTGCATCATCGCTGGTACCCACAATACATAATGTATAGACCCCCCAACTCTCACTACGGTCTCCAACTCACTCTCACTACAGCCTCCAACTCACTCTCACCATGGCCTCTAACTCACTCTCACTCTCACTACGGCCTTTAACTCACTCTCACTACGGCCTCTAACTCACTCTCACTACGGCCTCTAACTCACTCTCACTACGGCCTCTAACTCACTCTCACTATGACCTCTAACTCACTCTCACTATGACCTCTAACTCACTCTCACTATGACCTCTAACTCACTCTCACTACGGCCTCTAACTCACTCTCACTACGGCCTCTAACTCACTCTCACTATGACCTCTAACTCACTCTCACTACGGCCTCTAACTCACTCTCACTATGACCTCTAACTCACTCTCACTACGGCCTCTAACTCACTCTCACTACGGCCTCTAACTCACTCTCACTATGACCTCTAACTCACTCTCCCTATGCCCTGTGTGTCTCAGACCAGACTGTGGGTGAGGTGATCAGGATGGATGTGGCCTTGGGGGAGGGGCCTAGGAAGGCATGGGGGCGGAGTCCCGACAGCCTGGTGCTCCGAGTCCTGCAGGAGGCGGAGCTTCAGTCTCTCACCCAGACGATACTGGGAGACAGCAGCCCCTGCCAGGGTAAGTCCTCCTCCTGCTCCTCCTCTTTCTCCTGCTCCTCCTCCTCTCCAGCACCATCTCCAACCAACACAGTGTACCACAGAGTGCCGATATCAGCCAATCAGAAGACCCTAACCTAGACTAGCCCCTCCCCTCATGGAGGACCTGTGTCTTTATCCTCCAGGATTGATTGATGTCTAATTGATGGTCAACTGATTGTTAATTGATTGTTAATTGATTATTCCTCCCAGAAAAATCCCACCTGGGGGAGGGGGAGGGACCAAGCCCCCCCGCTGCTCCCCTCAGGGAGGGGGTCACAGCTCCCCTCCCTGATCTGGATCAGGGTCCTGGTGCTGGACCCGGGGCGGAGACTGGACCTGGACCCACCTCTGACCTCACAGAGATCCTGGGTTAGTAGGACACACACACACACACACACACACACACACACACACACACACACACACACACACACACACACACACACACACACAGTCAGAAGACACTCACTCAGTCTCTCTGACCTCTGACCCCTGCAGACCCCCTGGACCTGGAGGCTGTGGTTCTGGGGGTGTGCCCGCAGCCACGTGCACGCCCCCCCGCTGAGGTGAAGCAGGTCTGGCAGCCACCGCCCCCCCAGTGAGTCACCATCTCACACACACACACACACACACACACACACACACACACACACACACACACACACACACACACACACACACACACACACACACACACACACACACACACCTATAAATTAGCCTATAGGACATAGTAATTAATTATCATATTGGCACAAGGCCAATAAATAATGCTCCTGTTGGCCTCTGTATTCTAACGGGCTAAAATATGGCAGCTTTGGAATTGCTCGAGAATTTAGTGAGGGGTATGAGATGCGAGTGCGTGTAATGCATGCGTGTGTTCCCGTGTAATGATAGGCCAGCGAAGGTTCCTTATATTTAAGCAATAGATCACGACAGGCATACGGTCATTATACCATTGTCCGTCCCGACGCGCAGCGGAGGGACGGCGACCCCCTTAACTGTGACCGTATACCACTGACTGAAGTGATCTATTGCTTTTATAAAACGGTTACGTAAGTATGGCGAAATTAAAGTCATAGACACCCTCAATTTTGAAAAAGCGAGAAAGTCGGAAAAGCATTTTTTTTAACGAATACAAAAAAGTAGTCCCTCCTGACTGCCTGCAAAGTGTACGGCGGTTGCTATGCAACACACTGTAGCGTCCTTCAGAGAGAAGGCTAGGCTAGAGAAGGTAGCTTGGTTCGCCGGCAATTTAGCCTTCTATCGAGTTCACTCACCGTGTGCCTATTGCTTTACAACATTTCCACCCTCTCCAGCAATCAACATGTTTTTAGGCTTCAGTGAACTATGCTATTTCTTTTATATATAAATAAACAGTTCAAGTTCAAGGCGCGGAGTGATACTGAACTCTGTAAACTGAACGGGCGTATACAACAGTTGGGAACCAATCAGATCGCTTAATTTATGCCACCCGTTTTATAAACTAGGAATATTCATTGATTAATTAGCATTGACCTTATAAGGACTATTATGGGACGAACTTGGGAGGAGCATGGCGCTCGTGCACGCACGCCAAATTCAACGCAAGTTGGTATTTATAACAAGAAGAGTGCGTACAGGTGTGCGCCGCACGGTTTTATAAATCTGAATATTTTTGTGCGTACGCACATTCTGAGGTTTGGGCGTACGCAATGTTTTAGGGAGGGTTTTACGAGTTTTATAAATGAGGCCCCAGGTCTGGTGCATCCCGTTGAGGCTGACCTGTTGTTCTCTCTCAGGCCAGCAGAGGGCGCCGCGGCCCCAGCAGAGACCGAGGAGAAGCCCTCCGAACCAGCAGGTGAGTCCTCCTCTCAGTTCATCACTGCTCATCTCCACCATATGTAACAGTGCTTTATACAGCGCTTTTCTAACCAGTGGCTGCTCAAAGCGCTTTACAATATGGCCAAACATTCATCCATTCACACACCGACTGCAGAGTCAATCACGCAGGGCGACAGCCAGCTGGTCAGGAGCAGTCAGGGTGAGGCGTCTTGCTCAGGGACACCTCGACACTCTAGCTAGGAGGAGCCGGGGATCAAACCAGCAACCTTCAGGTTACCAGCCAACCCGCTCTACCTCCCGAGGCAAAGGTCGCCTGAAAAACGTCTTTATTGAGAAAAACGAATCCCCTTAATACATCCCTCTTGGAGGTCCCTGGTGCTCCGTCAGCAGGTGGAGGTCTGGTTAAAGGGAGGGTTTTACATCAGAGAATCCATCTTACCTGTCAATCACAGGTGCATGAATGCAAAACTTCTCAATGGGGGAGAAACGAAGGGAGGGGGGAGGAATCTTTGGTTGTTAAATCTTTCTCTCCTCCCCTCCTCTCTGCGCCTCTTCTCTAACTCCTCTCTCCCCTCCTAGCTCCGCCCCCGTGGGAGGAGCCTCTGTTCTCGCGGCTGTGTAGCCCCGCCCACCGGCGGACCCTGGCCCTCCTCTCGGCCCAGTCCTCCCTGGACGACTCCTCCTGCTCCCTGGCCTCCCGCTCTCGCTCCGTCTCCCCCCTGCGCTCCTCCCAGCACCGGGACCTCCTGCTGGGGCTGTCGGCCGGTCTGTTCGACTCCCCCAACCCCAAGGTCTCACACACACACGCACACACACACACACACACACACACACACACACACACACACACACACACACACGCACACGCACACACAGATGGCTTCGGTCCAAAGGGAGGAGGGGTGTGGGAGGCGGGCGGGGGCGTTGTCACGGTGATCCAGAGGTGGTCGCAGAGGGCAGGTGATGGTGAGCCGTGGGGCAGATGTTCTGGAAGCTGCCGGGGTATTTATAGCATCATGAACGATGCGGTGTCACATGGTGCACACCTCTCTGGGACACACAAGCTGTGTTCGAAATTGTTCCCTATTCACTCACTCACTATTCCCTATATAGTGTTTATGGGTTTGGAATTTTGGGTATTTTATTGTCCAGTCCACTATAAAGTAAATGAAATTAACTACTGAGAATTCGAACACCACTATAAAATGGCGAGCACCCTATATAGTGCACTATATCCGTGATAGGGAACGATTTCGAACACAGCTACAGAGTCAGTCACACCTCTACACACACAGCTACACACAGACCCACACCGCGTCACACATGTCTTAAAGCGGGAATATCCAATAGTCTCTCTCTCTCTCTCTCTCTCTCTCTCTCTCTCTCTCTCTCTCTCTCTCTCTCTCTCTCTCTCTCTCTCTCTCTCTCTCTCTCTCTCTCTCTCTCTCTCTCTCTCTCTCTCTCTAGATGCTGAGGACCTGCTCTCTGCCTGACCTGAGTCGTCTCTTCAGCTCAACTCCGGAGTGCGTGGTCGCCCCCGGCGATGACCCGGCGGTTGCCCCCGACAACCACCTGGAGGCTAAGGACGACGACCAATCAGAGGCTGAGGAGTAAGACCAGAGAGTTGAGATATCAAACCAGACCCTAGTGGTCCGTACTGGTATCTACAGGACAAAACATCATGCTGTTAATAGATCTAATGAGTTTATGTTTCATATGTAGCTGCTATTGCTAGCGTGCTGTGAGAGCTCGCTGTGCTACGTATCATGTGAGCCTAGCTCCCAGTACACTGTGTGGCTTACTGTGTACCGTGTAATCCTAGTAGCAGCATGCTACAGCTTAGTTAGTGGCGTGCTGTATGCTAGTTAGCAGTGCTAACCAGAGGCTGCTGTGTTGCCAGGGGCTACGAGGATGAGGACCTGAGGGAACTCAGGGCCTCCATGGAGCGACTCCTCCAGGAGGAAGAGGAGGAGGGGGGGGACTTCCCCAGGAGCCCACCAGAAGAGGATGAGGAGGAGGAGGAGGAGGAGCAAGATGGAGACTTCAACGGGAACCCAGAAGGATGTGCAGCCCCGCCCATCCGTGAGGGGGGAGGGGCTTCTGAGGAGGAGGGAGGGGTTCCTGAGGAGGAGGAGCTAAACCACATGGTGGAGGACGATGATGATGAGGAGGATGAAGAGGAGGAGGAGGAGGATGAGGAGTCCAATGGAAGCCCTGGAGATGAGGAGGAGGTGGAAGAGCTGCTGACCAACGGTGTGGAGGAGGAGCAGGAGGAGGAGGATCACAGCAGCAATAGTCAGCTCAACGAGGAGTGGCACTCAGGTGATTAATGATGTCATAATGTTATGATGGCATTACCATTACCGTTCCACCATGACTGACGTAATTTGGCATTTGGCAGGTAATGATAGGTAATGATGTCATAGACTAGGTGATGATGTCATTAGACTAGGCGATGATGTCATTAGACTAGGTGATGATGTCATGACTCCCCCCTCAGACAGCAGTGGTGAGGATGCGGAGGAGCAGCAGGAGCACCAGGACAGCATCTTCAGCCGTCTGGAGGAGCTGCGCTTCAACCTGGAGCAGCTCATGGGCTTTGAGAACTTCATCGAGGCCTACAACAAGATCAAGGTGAGGACCCCCCAAGAACCCCCCCCCACAGACCTCCTGGACCCCCCAGACCGCCTGAACCCCTCTAGACCTCCAGACCTCCTGGACCCCCCAGACTGTCTGAACCCCTCTAGACTTCCAGACCTCCTGGACCCCCCAGACCGCCTGAACCCCTCTAGACCTCCAGACCTCCTGAACCCCTCTAGACCTCCAGACCTCCTGAACCCCCCAGACCGCCTGAACCCCTCTAGACCTCCAGACCTCCTGAACCCCCCAGACCCCCTGAACCCTCCAGACCTCCTGGACCCCTCTAGACCTCCAGACCTCCTGAATCCCCCAGACCCCTGAACCCTCCAGACCTCCTGGACCCCTCTAGACCTCCAGACCCCCTGAACCCTCCAGACCTCCTCCTAAATGCCCCCTAATTGTCATGTGACGGTGCTCCCCTGTGCTGAAGGCCATCCACGAGGACGAGGACGAGAGCATCCAGCTAGGCTCCAGCCTGGTGCTCAGCATCCTGGGGACCCAGCACCAGCACCTGTACCCCAACATCCTGCACCTGGTCATGGCCGACGGGGCCTACCAAGAAGGTGGGTCCTCCTCAACCTGCCACATAGAGTAATGAGGGAGGGATAAAAACAGCCTGTTCTAACAGCCTCTCTCCTTGTCCACTCTCTCCTTGTCCTCTCTAGATAATGACGAGTAGCCGGTCTTGTGCCGGTCTTGTCCCGGTCTTCCGAGGTCTTCCCGGGACCGAAGTTCTATGCATGGAGTGTCGTTGTAGCGTCACATCTGAAAGTGTTTCAGGCACACTTGCATGATGGGGTAATGCAGCCCCATGATGGGCGCGGCCTGTTCCTCCACTCCCACCGACACCAGGGGTCATGTTCTACATGAAGTGCATTAACCAGTGTGTGTTCTTACTAACCAAAGGTCTGCTCCTCCCCTTCTGTCACACACATACACGTGTGTGTGTGTGTGTGTGTGTGTGTGTGTGTGTGTGTGTGTGTGTGTGTGTGTGTGTGTGTGTGTGTGTGTGTGTGTGTGTGTGTGTGTGTGTGTGTGTGTGTGTGTGTCTTAAATTGTGTTGTTTGGGTTCTTTGCTTGGACACTTTGTTCTAAACGATGTTCCAGGCTCCAGGATCTTCCAGGATTCTGGTTCTGTTTTCCACACGGATGTTCTCGATGTGCAGAGGACGTGGTTGAGGACCTCTCTGCTCATACACTGAATGTGGTGCCATCAGCACCGTCTCACCCCTCCACCCGGGGAGCAGGGTGTAGTTGTCCATCCAATCTTCACACGGCCATGATGACACACAGCCAGTCGAACCTCTTTTCCTACGATCCTTCATCAGGCGGACTATCGGACACTTTAACACCTTTTCTTTTCTACCTGTTTCTACTTGTTTATTTAACACAAGGCCTTCTGAACATCAGTGATGGTCTGTCTGGTTGCCATGGTGATGTACCGAGGTAGCTAACACCGATATATATGTTCCACTGACACGACTGTACGAGTTCACGTGAAATGGGAAAAATATTATAATTCTTTCTATAAAATAAAACCCTTTTTTAACGAACTGAGCCTCCCTATTTCCTCTCCTCTGAACACGTCAGAGAAACGCGATCCGAACTCCTCGATTGTGTCTGTTGTTCTTGTGTTGCACTTTGTTCTACATGTACATTATTTATATTTGTAGGACACTGAGATATTTCAGTGTGAACAGTTGACTTTTTAGTATTTTACTATAAACTAAAATTAGAATACAATACAAGCTGAAAGAAACCACCGCTGTCCTGTAACGGTACCGGAGCTCTGTGCTGTCGACACCACAGCGGGGCACAGAAACACAGGATTCACTGTGGTTTCTGTGACATGAGAAACACTAAAAATTAATACTTATGTTTTATGAAGAAAGCTATCTTAGTGGGAAAGCCACGCAACAGATAGCCACGGTTACATACAGTAATGTTCTTATGACGGGAGAAAGGAGCAGAAATATAGTATAGAGACAACTTGGAGCTGTGTGTGCGCGTATGTTTGAGTGAGAGACGGGAGTGAATGAGAGACAGAAAAATCGGACCCCCTCCAGAACAACAGACCAAGGAGGACGCCTAAAAAAAATAATAAGAAAAAAAAAATTATATAAATGTTTTTATTTATATAATTTTTTTAAAATAATTTATTTTTATAGAATTTTTTTTAAATAATTTTTATTATATTTTTAACTCCCCGGAGTATAACCCTGGAACCCCCTAGTGCAGTGGTTCTCAAACTTTTTACCATGAGTACCACCTTAGAAATTATTTGGCTCTCCAAGTAGGCCTACCACCGGAATTAAAATAAAGTTTACAAAGAAGGCATTAATATTAATAATATGATTTATTATTCACATAACTTTACTTGACTGAACAACCAACTGTAGACTATGTAAACTCATGTATTGTATTTAAACACTTGCAACGAGACAATACTAACAACAGGTCAGAATATAATGTTTAGGTTTGAAGGAGAATGTAGCCTACTCAGGCACAAATTGAAAATTGAGAATAGTAGGCCCTACTGTGACCTTCTCAAAGTAATCCTGGGGAATGTACCCATAAGAATAATAATAAAAAAGAAATTGGTAATGGCGACTCTGGGCCTATCATGCTTAGTGAGAGGGGTGTGCGTGGCTCTGTGAACAGAGTTCTGTGATGTCTGGGTCGATTGAGGTTAGCTTTAGCCTCAGACTTGGTTCATGATGTTGTGTCAATAAGCTCCACCTGTGTTGCGCAACTTTACCGTGGCGTGCATTCACGTCGCAGCCGCGATTGCATTTGGATCACGGTCACGGCAGTGTTTCCCACAGAGGTAGCAATGTGTGGCGGATTTGTTGACGGGCCACAAAACCGCCACTGCTTATAATGCCAAAGCCCAGTTCAGACCAAAGATTCGCGACGCAACTCCTTGCGACTCCTTGCGACGAGACGGGCTGAGACGTTCTAAAAACTGGGCAGTTCACACTGCTGCACCGGCGATTAGTTTTATTTTGGTTGAGAGTAGGCTAGAGTTGCTGTGTTTCGCCATTCTCCACTACTTCTGCATTGTAGTAATTCGCTGGAGCTTAGTTTGTTTAGATCCCGCTAGTTGGATACATTGCATTCTTTCGTAGTGGCGACTTCTCGACTGCAAGGGAAGCTCGGCTTCACCTAAAATTTCGAAAATTAAATGGTCAGATATATACTGTTGTTAACATTTCATTGATTAAAAATGTGTTAGAAAACGTCCATCTCGAAGACGAGTCCGTTCAGAATCAGCTGCTTATCGCAAGTCGACTGACTCGATTTCCTTCTCATACACTTACGTGTTTAATTTGCGTGTGTTTAGACAGATGGGCGCGCACACACACGCGCACCAAGCATCACCCGCATTCATTCTTCAACACTCACTCGCGGTAAAACTAGCCTATAAATCCCCGTTGCGCATGGAACTGCCACATTGAAATTTTTTTTTAACAAAACTGTCTTCTAAATTAATGAAATACTGGGAAACGAATAAACCATTATAAGCAACGAGTGAACTTAATAAGCGGTCGAAATATTTTTTTCAACCACCGCCTCTTTCCCTTGACGGTGCGCAAAGCCCGCACGGCGCACACAGACAGGTAGCAAAAAGCAAAGCAGTCTCAGCATAAACACACAGTTGTGCATTAAATTTGTCCATCGGGGAACACGTCAATTCCTCTAATGCTGACGTTTAAAATATATCAGCACCTATTTACCTTGATCTTCAGCTGTAGCCTTGCTGAACTCCCTGCATCCTCGCTGTCTTTATTCATTTTTTCCAGATTCGTATGGCGGTCTTATTATGGTAAACTAGCTCATTGGTGAACACCTCGTCAGGTTTTAAACAGCGACACGCGCGACACGACACAGAGACAGTAGCCTAAGCCTAAAGAAAGACAGGTCCATAGCTGCTGCACAAAAATAATGCGTGCCAAGCAGTAGACCTAGTTGGTCTTAAAGGGGGGGAAAGCAAGTTCAAGTTTAACATCGATTTGCAGTGATCACTTGGCTGAAGGGTTTTATATGCCTATTCATTAGGCCTACATAATTAGCGCATTTATCCATGATGCAGCCTGTATGCGGGAAATTACGGTAGGCCCCGACAGGGCGAACCGGACCCCGACTTGAAGCGGCGGTGTCTTCTCCCTTAAGGGGCTTATTTTAGATAATAACCGGCGACGTTCTATAGGCTACATTATTACACGGCTACTTGCCGAAACGAAAAAATAACTTCACACGGTGTGTGAAGTTGTGTGAACCACGTGACTCCTCATTCTCAATTTGAGAATGAGGAGTCACGTGGTTTTTGGGGAGGGGAGGGGTTTGAGCCCATCCGCCATGCTGGTAGCACGGTTGCCAGGAGAAACGTTGTCAGAGCAGCATACAGACAGATGAGGAAACATAGACGCAGAGACGCAGGAGAAATTACGATAGAAATAAATGGAGAAGAATAAGGCGAAGGAAAAGGGTCCTTACAGGAACAAACTCACTACCAGCGCCAAGCAGAGGTATGAGGAGAAGCTGTCAGACTTAAACAACGTCGACCCATACGAGCTACCTGCAGCAGAATGGGACAGAGACCTGGACCTTTGCACCTTGCACATATATGGACATAGTGAACTACTTCGTTTTTGGCATCAGTCAATATACGATGCAAGAATTTAAAAGCCATAATTGTTAGAGAGGAAGACTTGCAAGTGTCATCAGTGGCCACAAGAACAAAGCATGCAGCTTTTGCTTATAAAAAACCACACAACACTGTACAAACAAAGCCCATGCAGAGACAGTCAGGAAACGAATTCAAGAACTGTTCAAAATGTGGGAAACATCCACAACATGCGTGGAACCAAGGAAAATGTCCAGCTAAAGGCTCTGTATGTTCACACTGTCACAAGCCAAACCACTGGGCAGCGGTTTGCCGCAACCGTAGCATGAGTTCAGTGAGTGTGGAGCCAGAAAACTCACCTGAGGAGGAGATGCTGGACATAAATCTGACAGTAGAGGAGGTTCCAGTAGAAATTGTGGCAGATGACAAGTGGAGTGTAGACATCAGAGTTCTGTCTCAGGAAGTGCAGTTTAGAATAGACACAGGTGCAAAGTGTAATACACTAACTCTGGACTGTTATCAGTTATTGTTGCACACAGGTGAACTGAAGCGCTCCAACAAGATGCTGCGCTCCTATTCAAACCACAAGGTGAAGCCAGTTGCTGCAGTCGACCTTCCCCTGAAATACAAAGACCGAGAAGCAGATGCGGAGCTGGAAATTGTGGACATCGTTCAAGAGAACGTGCTCAGTGGCACTACAGCTGAGGCCCTTGGACTGATTGTTCGGCTGGACTCTCTACAGGATGGTGCTAATGGAGACAAGGTGAGCACTAACACCGAAGCCACTCCGAACCTTAGCACACACACTCCAGTTGGATTGGAGGATTTTCCTGAACTGACACGCACCACTGGCACTTTGCCAGGCAAATACAGCATCAAGATTGATCCAGATGCAAAGGGCGTTGTGCATCCAGTGCGCCGACAACCAGTGGCACTCAAGCCTAAGATAGTTGAGAAGCTTAATGAGATGGTCAAGGATGGACATATTGTCAAAGTCGACCAACCGACAGAGTGGGTCAGCTCCATGGTCGTTGTCACACGCAAAGACAAGATCAGAATCTGCATAGATCCGAGTGATTTGAACAAGGCCATAAAGAGAGAACATTATCCTATGCGCACCATAGAAGAGGTTATATCCACCATGCCCGGTGCAAAAGTGTTCTCAGTCTTGGACGCTAAATCAGGCTTCCTCCAGATAGAGTTAGATGAAGCGTCGTCACACAACCCTCCTCACAACCTTCAACACACCAATAGGCAGGTTTAGGTGGTTGAGGCTGCCGTTCGGTATAAAATGCGCACCGGAGATTTTTCAACGCATTATGGACCAAATGCTCGAGGGCATTACTGGAGCCACAGGTGTGATGGATGACATTCTTATAGCAGCGCCCACAATGAAAGAACATGATGCAACACTACGCAAAGTAGTTGAGAGAGCTACAAGCTACAATCTGAAGCTTAACTTCAGATCACATCCGCCAATCAGCTGTGCCATATGTAGGTCACCTGATTACAGCTGATGGGTTAAAGCCAGACCCAGCGAAAACTGAAGCAGTGAGGAGCATGCCTCCGCCGACAGACAAGGAAGGTGTCCGTCGCTTCTTAGGGTTTGTGACATACTTGTCAAAGTTCATTCCTGACTTGAATGAGGTGGACGCTCCACTGAGGCAGCTTGTGAAGAACGACGTCGAGTTTGCGTGGCAGCCAGCACAACAACAAGCATTCGACAAACTCAAGCAACTATGCACACACCCCCCACTACTCAAGTTCTATGATCCAGCAAGGCCTGTGGAAATATTCAGTGACGCCAGCAGCATGGGACTAGGAGCCGTGTTACTACAGGACGACCAGCCTGTCGCCTTCTCGTCCAGATCCCTGACTGATGCTGAGACGCGCTATGCGCAAATTGAGAAGGAGATGCTCTCCATCGTCCATGCCTGCATTAAGTTTCACCATTACATATTTGGTAGGCATGTCACAATATTCAACGACCACAAGCCACTGGAAGATATCTACAAAAAGCCGCTGCTCTCCACTCCCATGCGTATACAGAGAATGCGCCTGCGATTACAGTGGTATGACATCACAGTGTGCTACAGAAGAGGAAAGGACATGGAGCTGCCTGACACCCTTTCCAGAGCGCAGCTAACAGACAGCACACCAGAAACAGCTGGCCTGGAGTGTGTCTCCATGCTCAACTTTGTGTCGGTGAGTGATCAGAAATATGCTGAACTGCAGGAACGCACACAAGAGGAGTTAAGCCTTCTCCAGCAAACAATTCAGCAAGGCTGGCCGGACAACAGACGGGAAGTACCTGCTCCTGTTCAACCCTACTGGGACTCAAGAAGCCAGTTAGCTGTGTCTGATGGCATAGTGTTTAAAGGACTGCGCATCGTCGTGCCTCCCACCATGCAAAGACGCATGTTAGAGCTCATACACCAGTCCCACCTAGGTATAGTGAAGAGCAAGCAGCGGGCACGTGAAGTGTTATACTGGCCAGGTATGAGCGCTGAAATTGAAAACATGATCAGAAACTGTGGCAAGTGCGCTGAAATTCAAAACAGGCTTCCTAGGCAACCACTCATACCAACAGAGACACCAGAGCTGCCGTTTGAAGAGGTAGCCTCTGACCTGTTTGAGTTTGAGAGGAAACAGTACATTGTACTCGTGGATTATTACTCGAAATACATTGAAGTGGATGAGCTTAAAGACCAGCGCAGCTGCACCACAATAGAGACTCTTAAAGCTCAATTCTGCAGACATGGAATCCCTGCAACCATTAGGACAGATAATGGTCCGCAGTATTCATCACAGGAATTCAAGGAGTTCTGCAAGAGCTATGGTATCCTGCACAAGACATCCTCACCTCACACACCACACTCTAATGGTGAAGCAGAGCGTGCGGTGCAAACAGTCAAGAGGCTTTGGAGCAAAGCGCCCGACAAACACCTCGCCCTGCTAGACTACCGAACTACTCCGCTTGAGTCAGTAGGCCTGTCACCAGCTCAACTGCTCATGGGCAGGAGACCTCGCAACAAACTGCCTACTGCTCGTGCACTACTTAAACCTATGGCTCACGACCCTGTCAAGGTCAAGCATCTGCTAGACAAGACCAAGCACACTCAGAAACTTTACTACGACAGCAAAAGAGCAGCCAAACCCCGCGCTGCATTACAACCTGGAGATGAAGTCAGAATGGCTCCTTATCCTGGAAGCCACAAATGGACACCTGGAGTTGTAGTTCAGCCACATTGTGCGCCGCGATCCTACATTGTGGACAGTGGAGGTAAGAGGTTCCGCCGTAACAGCCAACACCTCCGTGCCAGCACTGCAGCCGCCAATCAGTCACGTCACATGATGTGTGATGAGCCTTGGCGTGAGACCCCTGGACTGCCTGCAGTGAAAGAGCCGCAGCCCCCACCAGCTCCTCCAGAACACCACTCTTCATCACGTGTGGTAGCATCAAGCTTTCCACAAACCCGACCAGGCGAACTGTATACCACCAGACGGGGCAGAGTTGTGAAACCCCCTGATAAACTGAACTTGTAGTTTGATGGACTAACTGTGCATTTGTTAGCATCTCAGGGACAGGTGTGGTAAAGACACCTGAAGGAAGTGATGTGCTAGTAACCTCTCCTTCCTAGTTAAATGTTTGAGTTCTCTTGTTGTTTAATTATGTTAAGGAGTCAGAGACATTAGACATTGCCAGTGTGAGCAGAGTTTGTTTATTATAATATATGAGTGAGGAAAGGAAATCAGTTTATTATCATTCTGTAGGCAGAAGAGAATCAAAAAGCAATTCACTGTTACATTTGTTAACACTAGTAAAACAGTTGTTATTGTATATAGTAGCTTACACATAACACAGACAGCAACAGTTTTCTTTTGCTGAGGAAAGGAGATGTAATGTATTGTTTGGAGTTCGCGTTTGCCTTTGGGCTTCCGTAGCTGCCTACCTGTGTGTCCCTCGCTGTACCCTGTACTGCCGTGTGTGTACGCGCGCCGAGCTGCAGTAAAGTCACGTCCTGAGTAACGCCAGTCTCTTTATTGTGTCTTCACACAATGTACACAAAGTGAGTACATAACAGTTGCCAGGAGAAACGTTGTCAGAGCAGCATACAGACAGATGAAGAAACATAGACGCAGAGACGCAGGAGAAATTACGATAGAAATAAATGGAGAAGAATAAGGCGAAGGAAAAGGGTCCTTACAGGAACAAACTCACTACCAGCGCCAAGCAGAGGTATGAGGAGAAGCTGTCAGACTTAAACAACGTCGACCCATACGAGCTACCTGCAGCAGAATGGGACAGAGACCTGGACCTTTGCACCTTGCACATATATGGACATAGTGAACTACTTCGTTTTTGGCATCAGTCAATATACTGTAGCGTTTGCGGCCCGTCACTGCGGGGCTAACTAGCGGAATGAGGAGGACACAGAGTGGCTGGCTGTTTAACCGGAGAACCAGGCTTTATTCCTTTCCATACAAAACTAACTAACGGGGTTGGAGGAGTGCCCACCACAATATGGCGATACCGAACCTGGCTAGCTCCGCCCCCTATCCCAACTGGCCTATCAGGCTGAACAAGGGCAACTCCTTCCCCCCACAAACTCCCCATCAATTCCCCCCATAGTCCTGCCGGGTCTCTACACGGCCCCCCCCCCTAATTCCTCGTCCCTGAGGAAGAGCATAGTCTTGAAAGCGACCCGGAAGTCGCCGTTCCCTCTGCGACCTCCTTTCTCCACCATCCAACAGAGAAGTTCCTGTTGCTGCAGCCGTGTTTCTCGGCACCACAGCTCCAAGCGGCGTCACCTCCTCCCCTTGAGGCACATTCTGTTGCTGTCTCCGTGGGATCCTCCTATGGCGAGGTGACCTGACCCGCGCCCTGGGAGTCGTCACAGGGAAGGCGGGCTGCTGATTCCCCCGGTATGGTGCCATCCTATCCCTGTGCAGCACGACTGTGCGGCCTCTGGGAGCCAGTCTGACTCTATACACAACCTCGCCAACTCTCTCAACCACATAGCAGGGGCCAACCCATTTGCTGTCCAGCTTGGGGCAACGGCCTTTTACCCTCTTAGGTCCATACACCCAGGCGAGGTCCCCAGCCTGGAAGTCCTGCCCCTTAGCGTGCATGTCATAGCATCGCTTCTGACGAACCCCTGCCTGCTGGGCCTGGTGTCTGGCGAATCTGTGGGCCATTTCCAGGCGGTCCTGTAACTGCCTGGCATACTCCGGGCCAGCCATGGCATCTGGTGCATCGGGCGGTCGTCCGTAGGCCAGCTCTGGCGGCGTTCTGAGCTCCCTGCCCAACATCAACAATGCAGGAGTACAGCCAGTGGAGTCTTGGACTGCACTGCGGCACGCCATGAGGATGAGGGGTAGTTGCAGGTCCCAATCACTCTGATCTGGAGCGGTGGCGAGGGCTAACTGGGCGCCTAAGGTCCGCATGAAGCGCTCCACCAACCCATCGCTTTGAGGGTGAAGTGGGGTGGTTCTTGTCTTCCGGATGCCAAATTGGCTACACATGGCGGTGAATACTTGTGATTCAAAATTCCGCCCTTGATCGGAGTGGAGCTCCGAGGGTGTTCCAAAGCGGCTGAACATTCCCTGCACCAAGGCTTCGGCCACGGTTGTGGCTTCTTGGTCAGGTAGGGGGTATGCTTCCATCCACTTTGTGAAGTAGTCGATGGCGACCAACACGTACCGGTTCCCTCTGCTGGTACGGGGAAGTGGGCCCAACACATCGACTGCCACCCTGTCCATCGGTGCCCCGACACGGTGCTGCTGTAGAGGTGCACAGGACTGACCTTGGGGCCCTTTACGAGCGGTACAGGAGTCGCAGCGGCGACAGTAGTCCTCAACATCTCTCCTGCTCTGGCCCCAATAGAATGCCTGTCGTAGCCGTCTCAATGTCTTAGTCACCCCAAAGTGACCTACTCCGGGGGATCCGTGATGTGCCTCTAGCACTTTGTCCCGGAGGTCCTTTGGCACGACCACCTGCCAGCGTGGCTCCCCAGTGGCTGGCTCACGCCAGCATCTCTTCAGGACTCCTTCCTGCAGTTCTACCCCAGGCCATTGGGACCACAGGCCTCTGACTGTGGCCGACTGGGCCACCACATCTTCCCAGGGCGGCCGGTTGTCTGTTTCCAGCCACCCCATGACTGTTTTAAGGTCAGGATCCACGGGTTGCAGTGCAGCCCAACCCCTAACATCATCGGGTAATAGGGCTCGACAGATCACCTCCCCCGTCTGTAGGTTAGCTGCCTCCCGTTCTTCTTCCCGGTTACAGTGGTGACAGTCTGGGGCACACGGTCGGCGGGAGAGGCTGTCTGCATTTGTGTGACTCTCACCGGCTCTGTGTTGTATGGTGAACTGAAAGGCCTGGAGTTGTTCGATCCATCTGGCGACTTGTCCTTCAGGTTCTTTAAAGGACATGAGCCACTTCAAAGCAGCATGATCAGTGCGAATGGTGAATGGAAGGCCGCAGAGGATGTGCTTGAAATGGTTTACTGCATCAATCACTGCCAACAGTTCCTTGCGAGTGACACAATAGTTCCTCTCCGACTTATCCAACGTACGACTGTGGTAAGCAACAACCCGCTCTCCGTCAGGGGTCAGCTGCGAGAGTACAGCGCCAAGGCCTGTGTTGCTAGCGTCCGTGTCAAGGATAAATGGCAACTCTGTGTTTGGTGCAACCAGCACTGGATCCTTACACAAGGCCTGTTTCAACTCGTGGAAGGCTGCATTCTGTTGTGGTCCCCATTCGTATGGTGTGTCTTTGCGCATTAGGACGAACATGGGGGCAGCTACAGTAGAGAATCCAGCCACAAAGCGCCTGTAATAGGATGCGAGTCCTAAGAACGATCTCAGCTGGTGGATGTCAGTGGGGGTAGGCCAATCCCTGACAGCTGCTACCTTATCCGGCTCTGTCATGATGCCAGCTCCACTGATCCTGTGGCCCAAGAAGGAGACCTCTTGCCGTAGGAAGCTGCACTTCCCCGGATGAAGCTTCAGGCCTGCACGCTTAATCCGCTCCAGTGCCTCAATCAGGCTCCCAAATGCCGAGTCAAAACATGGTCCATGGACAAGGAGATCATCCAGGTAGACAAGGCAGCGTTCAGGGGGCATATCCACCAGGACCTTTTCCATCAGCCTTTCAAATGTGGCTGGGGCGTTGCATAGCCCGAATGGCATGGTGGTGAACTGCCACAAGCCATGTCCGGTGGTGAATGCGGTCTTGGCTTTGTCCTCTGGGGCCATGGCCACCTGCCAGTACCCGCTCTGGAGGTCCAATGAGGAGAACCATGCTGAACCAGCCACGTAATCGAGGGACTCATCTATCCGCGGCAGTGGGTAGGAGTCCTTCACAGTTCTGTCATTCAGTGGTCGGTAGTCGACACAAAACCTTGAGCTTCCGTCTTTCTTAGGAACCATTACGACTGGTGACACCCACGGACTCTCTGATGGCTCAATAATGCCAGCATCCCTCATCTCTTGTATCATCTGATCAGCAGCAACTTGGCGGGCCTTGGGCAATCGTCTAGGCCGCTGGCGGATTGGCTGGGCATCCCCTGTTTTAATAAAGTGTTGGACCAAATGTGTTTGGCCAACGTCGTTGGGGCCAGTGGCAAAACTGTGTCGATACTCATACAGGAGGTTCCATAACCTATCCTGTTGCTCAGAGTTTAGGCCTTCCCGACTGTTCTCCCAGATGCCTCGGACAGTTTTACTGGCTGTTGACTCTTCCCCAGAGATGGGGACCACACTTGCAATCCGTATGACAGCATGGGGGTGTGACTGGGCACATGTGTCTGGTTCTGGGGGTATGAGGTCGTCGGACAGTGGAAGAGGGCTTCCTGCAAAAGGGGCCTCCCATTGTGCAGAACATGGTGGGTCCCCCTCTGCATCCCCGTTCTCACCAACCTTGTTGGCCATTTCCGTGTGGGGATCATTCAGGAAGGGGATGGACGTCCCGTCTTTGAACGTTACGGTACGTGCTCCGAAGTCCAGTGAAATCCCTGCCGCACACAGAAAGTCCATTCCCAGTAAACAGTCCTCTTTTATTTCAGCGACCCAGACTGGTTGGCAGGCTGAGTAGGTCTCTATTTCAATCAGAGCCTCCCACCTCCCCAGCATGGGAGCCTTTCCTCCGGTAACTGTGGTGAGTTGAATATCGGTTGCTTGTGTTTGGGTTCCGGCAGGCATGAGGTCTGGGTGTAGGAGGGACACAGTTGAGCCTGTATCCAGTAGGGCTTTGGTCCGTTGGCCATTAACCAACACAGGCACTCTACAGCAGTCGGCGGTGAGTGCATTATGGGGAAGAAGAGCATGGGTGACAGGGTGGTGAAGCGCTTTTGCAACAGGTCGTGTGTCATTGTCTTTGGGGAGTGAAGGGTGGCTCGGGTCGCTCCCCTTTACACCGAGCCCTGAGCGTTTCCCGGCTCTTGCAGGGCAGAATCAGGCACTGTACAAAGGCGCCATGTGTGACCTCTTTGGTGGCATTTCCAGCAGACTTGGCTCTGTCGGTCGTCCGGCGACATCGCTTTGCGCTCATAGCCCGTTGGGTACGAGGTAGGTCCAGGAGGCTGAATGGCTTGGGTCTTAGGCAGTACAGAGACCTGTCTGGGTTGGTAGTCCAAGCCTTCTGTGAGTATGTCTTCCACTGCCAATGCTTTGTCTAGTGCTGCCTCCAAGGTCTGTGGGTCAGCGAGTCGGACTTGCTGGCGCAATGGGAGGGGTAAGAGGCCGCGAATGAAGGCTTCCTTAGTTAACACCAAGCGTGTTGCATCATCAAAATCAGGAAATCCCCTTTGTGCGAGGTAACGCAGCTCAGCCGCAAACACTCCTAATTTTTCTCTGGGTTCCCGCACTCGTTCGTTGAACCTCTGCCTCATCACAACTGCAGGAGTGGTGCTCCCAAAACGCCTCTTTAAGGCCCTAATTATAGCTTGTGGATTTCCTAGGTCGGCTGTGGTCACATCCAACAGTACTCTTCTTGCCTCCCCTTCCAATGCTGAGACTAATTGAACAGCCCTTTCAGCTGGGGACCATTCATTGGCTGTCGCTAGCAGCTCAAACTGGGCACAGTAGGTTTCCCAAGATGTGAGGCCGTCATAACGTCCCAATTTTATGCGGCTGCCCCTGGGGACGGGGTCTGATGCTGTTTTTTGGAGAGTAACCAAGGCAGCAGTAAGTGCAGTAGTCAGAGCCGGAACCAGGTCACCTGGTTGGTTAGCAGTGGCAGCCATGGAACTATCATAATCATTGTTTCCTTTATTAGCATCAGCATGGCTCCCCGCTTCATGTGGCTTAATAACACAGCCTTGTGATTCTCCCATTATGGACATTATGCTGCCTCTAGAGCTATCAAGGAAATGTCCAACAGCACGCTCCATTGCAATGCTCATTCTCTGCATGAAGTCATCTTCTATTTGAGCTGTAATGTCTTTTTGTAACTCTGGGATAGACCTTGGTTGGCCACCCACTTTACCTTGACGATCTTTCGGGGCGATGACGTCATCGTTGTCCGGTCTGCGTGCATGTAGCTTGTTTACATCTCTCTCACCGGCATGTGGCTTGGCCGTCGCGGCAACACGGAATGGGCTTTTCTCTACAAAATCGGGGACTTCAGTCAGCAAAGTGGCGAGTGGTGAGTGAGACTTTTCTTCTTTTCTCCTTACAACTTGGCTTGCATCAGTTGGTTTTCTCATTGGTGTTTCCGGCGGGGTGTATAGATTGAAGAGGTCGGACTTTCCGATTCCTCCTTCAGCCATCTCGGTCCTACGGTAGCAGCTAGCGGTGGTAGCCCGCGCGTGTGAGGGGAATGGAGGCTTGGCTATCCCACTTCTTGACACCAGTGTAGCGTTTGCGGCCCGTCACTGCGGGGCTAACTAGCGGAATGAGGAGGACACAGAGTGGCTGGCTGTTTAACCGGAGAACCAGGCTTTATTCCTTTCCATACAAAACTAACTAACGGGGTTGGAGGAGTGCCCACCACAATATGGCGATACCGAACCTGGCTAGCTCCGCCCCCTATCCCAACTGGCCTATCAGGCTGAACAAGGGCAACTCCTTCCCCCCACAAACTCCCCATCAATTCCCCCCATAGTCCTGCCGGGTCGCTACAATACGATGCAAGAATTTAAAAGCCATAAATCGCTAGAAAGCTATGAGACATTCTGCTGTGGTTGGGTGCAAGACCTGGCCATCTACAAGCCTCCAAACGCTCAAAACACTGTTGTACTGGCAAAGGTAAGTTGCTTCACCTTTTGAGTTTTATGCTAATACTAATGTGTTGTGAATACATTGCGTTGACCAAAGTGACAAAGTAATTTACCGCGATTGTTTCGTAAACACTAGATTGTAACGAGGTGTTCCATGCACACAAACGTTAGATTAACTTCCCACATGTTTTGCAGCTTGTTATGCTAATTTGATTTTAGCCCAATGAAACATACTAGGCATTGTGTGTTGGGGGCTTCGAAGTAGACAAACCAGTTCTGGTTAGGCTAGGGTAGTTAATGGTCTGGGCCCCGTTTCCCGATAACGATGGATCCACGCTCGTACGATCCATCGTACGATGGATCTCACGCAGCATCGTTAATTTTAGGGGAGCGTTTCCCGAAACTCATCTTAACATGAACGCGCGTGCTCTGCTCTTACGACGTCGTAGGATTGTAGCTGTCTACTCACACGGTGCTGAAATGGGCTCCGTAGGAGGGGGAGACGCAGGAATGTTGTTGGATTAAACTATATTTTGTGGCAGCAAAAAAATATCTCCCCATCAAGGCCAACAGCAGAGAAGCCTACGAAAAGAATAGACTAAGATGAACGCTACAAATATTAAAACACAATTTATAAGGTCTAGGCCGACATATGCTATATCAGTCCTAATCCCGAACGCACCGTGCGTACATTGTTTCACGGCATTTTCTCCCCTGAAATAATTCCATATTAAAAAAATAAAAAATATCATGTGTCTGTGTGACAACTAGGCCTATAGCATTTATTTAAATGTGCTGATTTCTGAAACATGCTTTGCGCCGCAAAGAGGGCAGACTTTCTCTGATTCCTGCATTCCGTTTCATTCATTCATTCAGTGATTGGCGCGCCGCGCACTCTCTAGAAACTTTGGAGTCAACATTAAAAATGCAACGTTCCATTCATTCATTATCATTCAAACGCAGAGGCATTGACATGGCTATTGCTGTTGCTGGTCTAGATCGATTCCTGCCCATATTGTTGGGCAGGGGGTATGATGGTGCGGGCAATGTAAGCGGGAATGGCACGCATCGCAGCACAGTTTCCCGCAGCAGTCTACGTACAGAAAACCACGCTCTCAACTTGGCGATTGTGCACTCGGACTCCACTAAGGTCAGGGAGTTCGTAACTGTCTAGACACGGTCCAATAAATAGTGAACTTCATCACAGCCTCACCGACGCGCCTACAGTGCTTTATGTCAAACAATCGCAACAAAAAACGCCTGCAGAAATTATCCGACACCCGCTGGTTTCAGCATGATTCATATACAGTATGTCTTCTGTCATTGATCAATATGAGGACATTTTAACCACGATGGTTGAATTAAAATCAGAGGGAGACAGCAAGTGCCGCTCGCAAGCGACCTCCCGCACAAGCAACGGAATCATTTGATTTTATTATATGCCTTGTGATAGGGTGCCTTGTGACGTGGCGTTTCATCGGTATATTTATTTTTGGAATTTTAAATTGCTGCAATAGATTATATTTGTGTTGACTTCTAACATGTCTCTGTCTTTGCTGTTTGAATCTAACAGTAGTCTACGAGTAATATATATGCGGGAACCACTGTTTTTGGGCTATTGCGAAATAGCGCCAGCTGGATAATCAGTGGTATTGGATGACGTGTTTTAATAAAACACATCCAATACACGGAATGTCCAGCTGGTGACTCCACTGAGGCTATAGTAACGATGCATCCTAGTGCTTAACGAGTACCCCTGTAGGCGTCGTTAGCTACGAGGGTTTTAACGACGTCGTTACGTAACGATGCTTTCGGGAAACGGTCCGAAAATTCTGCGATGATCGTACGACGGTGTTAACGACGTCGTTAGGCTAACGATGCTTTCGGGAAACGGGGCCCTGGTTAGACTAAAGCAAGCCATTAACTGTGTGAATGAAAGGTCTGTGAGATTCAGGCTGCAGACAAATGTAAATCTGGAAAGCTGCGTACAAATGGAAATGGGGGTCTAGACTAGGCTGTAACTTGAAATAAAATGTGTCCCTTGTCTTCAAGGCTTTTTACTGTTTCTCTAATTTATTTACCTCTTGTATCTAACACAATTCGCATTCACGACGGCTCTGCGAGCCTCCACTCACCCCATGGGTCATCCTCACACCATCGGGGCAAGTGTGTTCGGCCCACTGTACATGCATGGCTGGTGTAGCGGAGTCGTGCACCCATGTCGGAGCCCTGCTGTTCATGGTCAATGCCTGTGTACGGTTAAAGGAGAAGGCCACAGTCACAGACGAACCGGCCTACTGGAAGCTGCCAAGCAGCATCAACAAGGTCCTGCCAGAGCTTGGCCAACGCATCAATTTCATATCTGCTGCAGCAGCTGCTACACGGAGGTCTCTAAACAGACAAATAGACGGTGAGACCCACAATAGTCCTGCGCTGAGAACACGTCCAGCCAAAACAGCCAATGACACACCGACACCAACACCGGAAGAGCTAGCAGTATTCTACCGGGAAATCAGCACAACAGGGACAAGATCAGCAATTTTGAGTGTGCTACCCGAATACTGCGATGAGTTCAGAGACCCTATTCGGCCCATCCGCAGCTTACAGTCTCTGGCTAATGGAAGCGGCCTTGATAGGAGTGACTTGCCTGCGCTGCAGAAGCACTGCCAGACCATAGGGAGCATTGCTGATGTGTCTGAGGAACAGGCAGTGCAGATAGAGAGAAGGACGCGGGGACAGCACAACTCATCACTTTGGTTTGCTGCACGGGCTGGAAGAATCACAGCCTCCTCAATGCATTGTGTTTATGCAACAGACATTAGTTCACCAGCACCCTCCACCATAAAGAGGGTTTGTTATCCTACACGTGGGCCGGGAACAGCAGCCACCAGTTGGGGCATCAAACATGAGGAGACAGCGAGGCAGGCATACACTGCCCAAACAAAGGATCAGCACACCGATCAACAAGTGGAAACTTGTGGGTTTTTTGTCAACCCGGCCTTCCCACAGGTAGGAGCATCGCCAGATGCCATTGTTACTTGCACTTGTTGTGGGAAAGGCTGCATAGAAGTGAAATGCCCCGCGAAGTACAAGGACAGCACAATCCTTGGTGCGTACTCATCAGATGACCGCAACTTCTGTCTGCATGCTGTTGATGGTCAGGTGCACCTCAAGAAGAACCACCAGTACTACACCCAGGTCCAGACCCAACTGTTTGTAACAGAGAGTGCCTACTGTGACTTTGTAGTGTGGACATTGAAGGACTGTGTGATTCTGCGCATAGCTCCAGACAAAACATTTTGGAATGCACGGCTTCAGAAGGCACAGGACTTCTTTGTGAACGTGGCTCTCCCTGAACTTGCGGTGCAATATTTATCGATACCACCTACCTTCCAAGCATCACCTGGCCCCAGTGTGCTTCGTGAACTACAGCCACAGACCGTGGTGAAGAGGCCAAGGAAGCAGTCTGCCCAAAAAGCACCAAAGCGAACAAACGCAGTGTGGTGTCTCTGTGCTGGACCAGAGGAAGGTCAAATGGTGGCCTGTGACAACCAGGGCCCCGTTTCCCGATAACGATGGATCCACGCTCGTACGATCCATCGTACGATGGATCTCACGCAGCATCGTTAATTTTAGGGGAGCGTTTCCCGAAACTCATCTTAACATGAACGCGCGTGCTCTGCTCTTACGACGTCGTAGGATTGTAGCTGTCTACTGACACGGTGCTGAAATGGGCTCCGTAGGAGGGGGAGACGCAGGAATGTTGTTGGATTAAACTATATTTTGTGGCAGCAAAAAAATATCTCCCCATCAAGGCCAACAGCAGAGAAGCCTACGAAAAGAATAGACTAAGATGAATGCTACAAATATTAAAACACAATTTATAAGGTCTAGGCCGACATATGCTATATCAGTCCTAATCCCGAACGCACCGTGCGTACATTGTTTCACGGCATTTTCTCCCCTGAAATAATTCCATATTAAAAAAATAAAAAATATCATGTGTCTGTGTGACAACTAGGCCTATAGAATTTATTTAAATGTGCTGATTTCTGAAACATGCTTTGCGCCGCAAATAGGGCAGACTTTCTCTGATTCCTGCATTCCGTTTCATTCATTGTCATTCATTCAGTGATTGACGCGCCGCGCACTCTCTAGAAACTTTGGAGTCAACATTAAAAATGCAACGTTCCATTCATTCATTATCATTCAAACGCAGAGGCATTGACATGGCTATTGCTGTTGCTGGTCTAGATCGATTCCTGCCCATATTGTTGGGCAGGGGGTATGATGGTGCGGGCAATGTAAGCGGGAATGGCACGCATCGCAGCACAGTTTCCCGCAGCAGTCTACGTACAGAAAACCACGCTCTCAACTTGGCGATTGTGCACTCCACTAAGGTCAGGGAGTTCGTAACTGTCTAGACACGGTCCAATAAATAGTGAACTTCATCACAGCCTCACCGACGCGCCTACAGTGCTCTATGTCAAACAATCGCAACAAAAAACGCCTGCAGAAATTATCCGACACCCGCTGGTTTCAGCATGATTCATATACAGTCTTCTGTCATTGATCAATATGAGGACATTTTAACCACGATGGTTGAATTAAAATCAGAGGGAGACAGCAAGTGCCGCTCGCAAGCGACCTCCCACACAAGCAACGGAATCATTTGATTTTATTATATGCCTTGTGATAGGGTGCCTTGTGACGTGGCGTTTCATCGGTACATTTATTTTTGGAATTTTAAATTGCTGCAATAAATTATATTTGTGTTGACTTCTAACATGTCTCTGTCTTTGCTGTTTAAATCTAACAGTAGTCTACGAGTAATATATATGCGGGAACCACTGTTTTTGGGCTATTGCGAAATAGCGCCAGCTGGATAATCAGTGGTAGCCTATTGGATGACGTGTTTTAATAAAACACATCCAATACACGGAATGTCCAGCTGGTGACTCCACTGAGGCTATAGTAACGATGCATCCTAGTGCTTAACGAGTACCCCTGTAGGCGTCGTTAGCTACGAGGGTTTTAACGACGTCGTTACGTAACGATGCTTTCGGGAAACGGTCCGAAAATTCTGCGATGATCGTACGACGGTGTTAACGACGTCGTTAGGCTAACGATGCTTTCGGGAAACGGGGCCCAGAACTGTACAATTCAGTGGTATCACTTCCATTGCGTGGGGCTTGTGGACACCCCTTCTGCTGACACTGCATGGTTTTGCCCTTCTTGTGCTGAATAGTGTTGATTGAGTGAGATTGTACATCCATGCACATTTCTTTTTGATTTCTTTATTGCTATTTTTAAATGTTTATTTTTAAATGCTTGTTCTTTTGCACTGTTTACTGTTTCAACCTTTTGAAATGTTGCACTGTCAATTTCTATTTATTCAATTTATAGTTCTATTTCTATTCTAACAGTTCTCAATAAATAATGTTACGCCATATCATGTTTCAAGAATTTATTTCAACACGAAACAGTAAGGAGGCACTCAAACAACACTTTTACACATATTTGTTAAGGCACAGCAAACAGTGACAATCTTATCCTACGGCATTAGGTTTTCACCCTCACATTTGATGAGCATGTTCACAGGTACAGTGGAGTGTAAGAATTTAAATTTGTTGCGCACAACACCAATCACCCTCTCAACATGAATCCTGAGATGTGCTATGGCCCTAGTCTCCTCCACATCTTTCGCATCCAGCTGTGCACGACCCCTTGTGAACGTAGGTACCTTAACTTCAGCACACATACCCACACTTTCCCTGATATTAAAGCCCCTATCTGCCAGCACAATGTCACCTGGCAACAGTTTGTTGAGGAAACCACTTTGCTCTGTTATACGTTTGTCACTAGTGCGCCCACCCCACCCTTGGGATATGAAAGAAATTACACCCTTTAGGTGTAAGGGTGTAATTAGGTACTTCATGGTGTATGCATGTTTATACTGAGAGAAAGTCTGTGCCCTTGCCAGTACATTTGAGGGTTTTTCAATAAACACCTTGAAACAATCCACAATGGCAGCTACATTTTTCCCGAACGATTCCACGAACTGGTGTGGCATACTCATCAATAAACAGTCTCTGCTTGGCCAGTGCACTAATGGACACAGCCGTGCATACATCACTCCAAGGGTATGGTGAAAGGCATCACTGACTGTTGTCCTGTGTACCCGAAACAGATGGCTGATGTGCTTTACTGGCAGGTCTAGTCTGAGGCGCATTAGAGTCAACAGGACAAGCTGGAAGGGTGAGAGTTTCTTCATCCAACCTTGAGGCAGATATGGGGTGAGACTGCATAGAAGTGTCTGAAACATTACATAGCTTGCAAGTCCTGTGTAATACTTCACTATGTTATCATCACCACTCAGAAAGTTCTCATTCATCCAGTACTCATCAAGCTCCTCCTTCAGCTTTCTGTTTTCCTCCAAAAGACTGTTGATTACATCTCCTCTAGATGTGCAGAGTCCACATTCCAGGTCCTGTGCTGGGGATGGCGGTCGCTGGTCCTGTGCTGGGGATGGCGGCCGCTGCTCCTCTGTCGGGGATGGAGGCCGCTGCTCCTCTGTCGGGGATGGCGGCCGCTGCTCCTGTGCTGGGGATGGCGGCCGCTGCTCCTCTGTCGGGGATGGCGGCCGCTGCTCCTCTGTCGGGGATGGCGGCCGCTGCTCCTGTGCTGGGGATGGAGGCCGCTGCTCCTCTGTCGGGGATGGAGGCCGCTGCTCCTCTGTCGGGGATGGAGGCTGCTGCTCCTGATGCTCTGCCAGCGGTGGCACTTGCTCCTGGCGCTGGGTCCTGCTGCGCTGATATCTCGCTCCATCTGTTGGCTTGACATCACTGTGGCCTAACCGCAAAGATGGTGTCCAGTCAGGGTGGTTCTCCACCATCTCATATGATGGTTTACCTCGAACAGAATAATTAGATTATGAAAACTCAATGTAATCAATGCTTTAATTACAATCAATGCTTTAATGCAATGTACAATGTACAATCAATGCTTTAATGCAATGTAATCAATGCTTTAAGCTTTTACATAAAATGTGTTAGTTAAGCTCAAAACAATCATGGGAAACACTAATGTCATGAACTGAATCTCAACTAGTTTTGTTTAAAACAACATTAATGGTTGGGGCATCGAGTATTTTCTAAGAAGCAACAGTTTGTTAGGTAGCTAGCTAGCTGCTAGAAAACAACTTCAGATGCACTTCAGGGTTCGCACCAACATAAGGTACACTTCGTGGCTTTAAAAGACGACAACATAAACAAATTTAAAGACATTTTTAGAGAACGTACCTGAGTGAAAATGCAGAGAACACACTCTTATCGACTGGGGAATTATATCGAAAGTAAGGTCCTTTCTTCTGATTGCAGCCACCCAAGAAATCCGACGTCTCCTCGTGATGTCGGATACTTGCTCTCCTAAGTGCGTTCTCCATTTAGGAAACCTAAAAAATTGTAGCCCACTGTTCTTACGGTTTCCTCGGCGATCGTGTGAGGCATTGGAGCAGTTTTTAACGCAGCAGTTGCTTCCAGGCATTGTTAAAACAGTAAAGAATTTCAACAACCTCCTCTGCTAGCAGCTACCGTGTCAACAATAACGCAAAGCTCAGCTGCACTCGGAGGGGCGTACCTACCAACATGGCGGAAAGGGGGGGGGCTTACACGGCTTACTGTGCCGTGACGTCAACTCCTCATTCCTAAATGAGAACACAATTCGGTGTTTAGCTAGGCTAGTTGCACACGTCTTTTTTATGTAGACTAGCCTAGTCAAGGCCTGCGGTTCGATGAATACTTTTCTATTAGATGTAGGTACCCAATGTGTTCGCGTTATCCATACAGCATGGCCTTTTCATGCATTTTAATTGCCCATAGATAGGCTACACCAGCGGTCCCCAACCACCGGGCCATTCAGCTCTTAGCAGATCTTAGCTAGATTCCTGACCGGGCCTATGGCCGGCGGCGGAACCCCGACCGCGGAGCCCCCCGGCGGCGGAGCTAAGATCTGAATATTAGCCCCAGCTTGATGATTCGGATCTTAGATTATGGTAGGTGAAAAGTTTGGACCCCTGGGCTACACTATCCATTGGAAATTGACACAGTTTCTCGTCGGTGAGTTCGCCTTAGCACTACAGGCATCATGCACTTAGCACGTGATCAGACCACCAGAGTTGTTGGTCGTAGCACATTGAGACTAGTGCCGCGGTCAGTCGACCGCCTATTTATTTTTGTTTTCCCGTCAAACGGCTCACTGTAAATTCACCTCCGCACAAGTCTGTGCGCTGTGCGCGCCCTGCTGGTTAATCTGCTATCCTCTTTCTTCCCCCTCCCCCCGCCTTCACTGCTTTGATATGAAAAATGGCTGAGGCAGGTGATTCCTCCGAATCAAGTCGAGTATTTCAGGCCAACTGGTAAAGGAGTGTCACGGCTTTCAAACACACAAACCATAAAGCCTATGGACGCCTCAGAACGGACTAGTCAACGCGCTGCGGCATCACTCGGGCAGGTTGGTGTGTGTGTGTGTGTGTGTGATTTCAAAGTAACAAACTCAAAGCCGATGCATGCGTCCAAAACTATTCGTTCAAAACCAAATAAACTACAAAAACAGCGTCCCTTATTCGCTTTAAATACTTTATTTACCGCGCCGTATTAATTCCCAAGTTTTGAAAAGAAAAGAAAGTATTTGAAGCGAATAAGCGACGACACACACGCACGAACACACGTGCACGCACGTTCATTCACGCAAGCAGGCACCCACTACAACCTGGAGAGGCTGTAAATGCTTTAAAAAATGATAATGGCTATAGACAATTTTTGACAGGTTACAAATTCTCCCAATTCACTTACTATTCCTCTGTACATATTTGTTTTTTCCTGCATTTTACAGATTTGTGAGGAGTTTTTCTGTATTACAAAGAAATACAGCTGTAGAAAAATATGCGCCCCTACTGCTGAGTTTGTACCGCGCCCGAAAAACAGAGTTTGGCAAGGATCTGAAGGAGATACTGAGAAAGCTTGATGATGAGGTGTGTGCACAGTACAGTACCAAACAATACTTTTGCCCAGATGAAATTCAATCTGTTGAATTACAATTAGTCTTGCTATTATTAGAGCTATCTTTCTGTTTTTTCTTTTTTTCTTTGAGACCACCAACATCGTCAGACACGGCAAGGAAGCAGCCATGAAAGGACTTCCTGTGTTCCTGCGTGAAGATCCTAATCTACTTTTCAAGCAGTGTCTTGTAAGTATTAATGGTCATTAATATAAATTTTACAAGCATAGAGATACAATTGTAAAATGAAGATACTGTAATTGAAAATACTAGAAAATCTGAAAGTTTATTTCTGTTTCGCCCTCGGACTGCTTGAGAGAGGGAAGGGAAGTTAATTGCCTGTCTTATATAAAAGCTTATTGGTTGTGAAGTGAGTCCCTCTAGCACATTTGACAGGGGTTTCAGATTATACCATGAGGAAGATGCTGCTTTGATATACAGGTTGTTGTCGGCAGATGTTAGACCGAGGCTACCTGCTTTGGCTAGAACTAGGGGGCTAGATCACAGCCATATCACTCACCACCTGTCAGGTCATTCTTTTGATACTAGTGATTAGGTCTAGGCCTCTACAGGCTACAAGCTATTATTTTTCTTACAGTCCGAGTCAAATGTTCTGGGCCACATAACTACAAGGGTGATATACTCTTCTACATTGGGTTGGAACCATTTCCTTGGTTTTGTGGACATTGCAGGTTATGCTGGTGAGCTGGCACGCATCTCACAGGGGTGAATTATACCATAGAATATAGATAGATAGATTATACCATGAGGGAAGATGCTTTTATTGAGCTGGCTCCTCTTTGCTCTTTTATCGGTTTAAATGTGCGCTATGCATGATGGTGGAAGTTCAGTTTGTATTATTTGTTTAAATTTCTTGGTTGATGCTTTTGCCCAACAGAACGTAGAGTAGGTTTAAAGTTTAGGATCACTTTGAATGTTCTTGTTTTCAATGGAAACACACATGAGTTATCCTGCATAGGAAATATAGGAGACCAAATCCTGTCTTTATTCATTTTTTCCAGATTCATATGGCGGTCTTATCATGGTAAACTAGCTCATTGTCAGGTGTTTAACAGCGACACACACTCAGAGACAGTAAAGAAAGACGGGTCCGAGCTGCTACGCGCGTTTGATGTGCTCTCACCGTTCTCATGCACACAATTGTTTTTTTAATACATAAATTAAAGGCTTGCGGTTTGTCCACAATGCGGCCTATATGCGGGAAATTACGGTAGTGTAGTTTACATAGTTTTCATAGTTATCAGCCTACGTGCTGCTGAGAAGACCAGAGTTTTTTTTACAACACCCTCAGGGGTCGCATAGCTATTGGATCATGAGGAGATATTAGCTGAATGCTAGGAAATGTTATTTGTTTAAAGGTCCCATGGCATGCTATTTTATGGATGCTTTAATAAAGGTGTTAGTGGGCCCCTAATACAGTACTTGAAGACGTTTAAGAAATTCAGCCTTGGTGCAGAGTTACAGCCACTACGAGCCAGTCCCACAATGAGCTCTCCACAAACGTGCCGTTTTTAGAGGCTTAGGAGGGTGGGGGTGTGGCCCTGAGCAGCTTGCAGCCACGGTACCATGCACTATTGTTTACAGTGGAACACTGAACACTCCGGGTGCTCCGGCAGGAGTCCTGGAGCTCTATATCTAAATAATATCATATTATATTTAGATATCTATATAATATATATTATCTTGGTCAAAAGCTGTTTGCGCCTCCGTATGATATTATGAATCTCAAACGACTGCGACGGGTTCTCAGACGCCTCTGGTTCTTCCACGTCAATATTAAGTAGGCTACAGACTCAACGGAGAAATGAAATGGAGGAGAAGGGGATTGTTGCCCGCGATTGTTGCCCGGGGTTGTCTGCGTCGGGTTGGTTGAGAAGGAATTGGGAACCGCGACATGGAGGAGAAAAGGATTGTTGCCCAGGATTGTCCGTCGGAGCCCCGCGGAACGCTAGCCGCCCCCGGGGCTGCCCGCCCAGCCCTGCTGCCACGGCAGCGGTCCGTCTGAGCCCCGCTGCCTGCTGGCCACCCCCGGGGCTACCTGCTGAACGCTGGCCAACCCCGGTGCTGCCCAGCCCCACTGCCCGCTACAGCGGGGCTCCGACGGACAATCCTAGGAAACAATCCTTTTTTCCTCCATGTCGCGGTTCCCAATTCCTTCTCAACCAACCCGACGCAGTCTAGTCTTTTCACCAAATGGGAGCTACATGCAAGCTTGCGTTATTGTGTTGCATGTTATGCGCCATGAAGGCCGCCTCATACCTCCGGATCCGGACGAAATTTGTCCGTCCGTACTAAACGTTGTCTCCGGGACTACCCTTCATACCTCCGTCCGGTTTCAGTGTTATGGATGTTACGCAAAACAACCTCTAGAGGGCAGTGACTGTCGTGTATAAAATGACCGGCATCGAATCGCAAACATGGTATCTGTAGAGGAGATGATTATGCTCTGTGTCATCCGGCACAAAGTGTACGTGGAGGTGGCATGTGGCACCCCTCACCAACCTGCAGATTCTCTGCTCAAAATTTAAATTCAAAAAAGTTTTATTGGCATAAAAAATATACATTTGCATTGCCAAAGCAGGTGTACAATAAAATTATAAGGTCAAGTATATAGTATAATATAAGTATAAAACGTTAAATACAAAATATATATACATATCAGTTATTATAGGCCTACTACTCTCGTGGTTGGGACTTCTGCCTCTACTGCCGCCTCGATCTCCGGTGGTAGTGCTCTGGTTTGTCCGGAGCACTCAGAATTCGTAAGCTCAGAGGCGACGGACCCACTGACGGACGACCTCCGGGACCAGACAAAAGCGTCCGTATCCGTATTTACCGTAGGGTGTGAATGGGCCTTTACACCAACAGCGGAACGGTTATCCAAATAACAAAGAACACTTGCGTTACAGTGTGTATTCACACACACACATGTGGCGCTCGCACGGTCCTAGCTCATTGTCTCATTGGCGGGTCAAATTCTCTGGGCGGGCCAAGCAGAGAAAGGGGAGGTAACATGGCCCCATATGACGTCATATGGAGCCGGAAGCCAAATCGAAGCGTTTCAGCGATCCTTTTTTCAAAGACGGCGCAAGATAGCTACTTCTCGGTTTACACCTAACGCAATTTTTAGCTACTGGGGGACCATAGGGAGGCTAGGGGAACTCGACTTAATGTTAGAAAACCTCAAAGTGAAAATTTTTAAATGGCTTATAATTCATAGGGCTCCTTTTTAGGTATAGGCCCATTTGATTGTTGTTTCTGCTGATCAGGTGCACCAACCCATTGCAGCAGCAAATTTGATGATGGAGGTGTGATTGCTGCTCTGCAGCGGGTGCATCACATAGCCCTGGGCAGAGCCGTATATAGAGAGAGTTCTGCCAACTGAAATCATGGGTGCTATCTTGTAGACCTAAGTCAGCTCACTGTACAACGTCTGCCGATGGAACGAAGATGGGATGGCAACAAATCGCTCATTATCATCATAAACTGTTTGTGAATGTTAAAAGGTTTCTCATACTTTGCTAAAATATAAACGCTTTTACAAATATATCACGTTGAACGTCTCGAGAAGACAGACAATTATGCCTACATCACCTACAGGGCTCCAGACTAACTTTTTGACAGGTAGCACTGGTGCCACCTAGCTTTTCATTTAGTAGCACCAAAACAAATTAGGTAGCACCATATTTTTCTTTGTAAAGCGTGTTATTAATACATGACCTTATGTTTATGAAAGATTGACAAATAAATAGATAAAGAATAAAAATAAAGATAAACGCCTTAAATTAAGGACATAACATGGAATATTTATATTTACACACACACACACACACACACACACACACACACACACACACACACACACACACACACACACACACACACACACACACACACACAATTCTGTGTGTATTTATAAGATACCTGGGCATGATGGCATTAAATAATTTAATTGTAACGGAAATTATAATTAACCTATAGAGCATTTTTCCATATAGTTATTATCATTTGGCTATATGAGACACACTCCTTACCTTCTGCATGGCCATGTTCAACCACAATATGGCCAATAAGAATATTGGTTTTCCATCTTCAACGATACGGGCATATATAATCTCGCACTCTTTGGTGGATTTGTCAGTGGAACCGTCAAGCATGAACGAGAGGTAGGGGGCGGATGCGACTTTGTCAGCGGTCTTTCCCTTGAGTGTGTCTGCTATAACTCCCACAAATTGTGCACACGCAGTGTCGTTGGAATATGTGGGGTTGACGTTCAGTCCGTTATTCTTCATAATTTTGTGAACGGGAGTTCCTCTTTAGCGATGTTGTAGGCGGTGTTAAACTTGATGATCATTTGTTCATTCTCCGCCGAGCGATTGGTCTCATCTATCCGATTAAATGAGGTGGGGAGAGACTGGGAGCTTCATGTGAAGCTTCACTCTGGAGCCCTGATCGCCTATCAGTGGAGCCGCGTTCACCTTCTCCGATAGCCGTCGCTGTGTAGCCTACGATTACTTATTGAGACATTGGCTAAAAATTACAACTTCTTGGTTATTTATTTTAATCTAGACTATAAATATTTCCCCTAAACATCAAATTAACCCTTCTCGTAGCCTACTTAGGGGTCATGATCAGACTGTGTCTATTGTTAAAAGTCTGACTGATGACTAATGCCCAAGGGAAAAAAGACCATACACGTATGATTTTGTTTATCAATTAAAGAGTTTTCTCTTTCATAAAAAATGAATCAGACGTTAGCAATGTAAAAATAACTTTGGTTACTTCTTAGACTTATAATACTTATAATTAACTTATAATACATTGTGAATGTTTGCATTCAAATCCTAGCAGTACGCAATCATTTGTACAACATTTAAACAACAGACTCTCAGGAAGATCCTCCAACAGGAAAATTCATATTCAATATTCATATTAAAATATCAACAGTGAAATCAGGGAAGAGCCATTAAAACATCTCAAATATTACGGTAAAAGTATACATTTTGTATTAGACAATCTTTAATATCTTTACTTCTTACACTATATAGCGTGTAATACATTCTGAATACATTCTGAATGTTTGCATTCAGAGATGGTTCATCTTCAGTCCGTTTCGTTTGGTGGGTCTGCTGGGCAGTGTCGGTGGGGTAAAGACGAACAGTGTTGGGATGGAATTTGGCTTGAGCTTCCTAACACCATCAGCTCTGTGACTCTAACTGTGTCTCATCGAAGTGGTCCTACAAACGGAGTCAGACATTTTAATGCAATTTCAAAGAGAAAGTAAATGATCATTCACAGAATGGCATCTAACCAATGCATAGTTATTGCATGGATTACATAAGCGCTTTGTCACCATGCTGTTTGCACTAGACTCTAGACAAGAGTAACATAAATCTCTCCAGCAAACATGAACTGACCATGTATTATCTGTAACTCGAGAAATAGCTGACCAAGCAATGCTGCAAAAGGGCATTTGTTTGCAATATATCCACATGATTTCCGTGCAAAGTTAATCACAATCTTTCTGACATGCATGAACATAAACAAAGACAATGCAGCCGGTGTTTTGAAAGAATGCAGGGTAAAATGCGGCAGTGCAGAAAGATAGCACGTCAAGTAGGCTAGCCTTGCAATGATGTAGTATTAATAGTTGTCATTATTCTAAAAATTGCATAGATTTTCACAGAATGGCATCTAACCAGTGCATACTTATGCATAAAAGAGCCTGGTGGAAAAATACAGACGGCAGATGCAGGTTGTTTGTCCCGGAGTTCAGTGCTAGCATTAGCATAAAAAGGCGCAAAGAGCTAGCGAGCATCGTGTAGCTTAACACTACTAGGCTAAGTTCAAATCAAATTCACTTTGGTTAGTACTTTTTTCGAAGCATGCCATGAATTGATGGGGTACAATAATATTTTCCAAATGTGTTTTCTTTACAAAGTCCATGATAGAAATGTTCTTACCTCACACAACAAGGAAAAATTATTCGGCTTCCAGTTCATCCTTCTGACCCTCTGCTCCCACAATTTCCTCCTAGTAGGGTCCTGAGGGAAATGATTCAGACGTTTACCAAGTCCGGGCCTTAGAGAGCAACCATAGGCTACACAACACGACATTTTCTTTCGAAAAGTAATGATATTACAGATATATATTCCTCTCTTGTAAGTTGTCGCACTTGCCTTGATAGCATGGTAATGATGATTGATTAATGTTTGGTCTGTAAGATGGCGTACACAAAACACGTGACTACCTTTGAACCAATCCACGACAGAATTGTCCTGAACGTTCTAAACAGAGTTGGCGGAACTCTCTCTATATATGGCTCTGGCCCTGGGAAGAACTTGTGCTGAGGGATAGTGGATGTCACATATTCTACTCTGGCCACCTGTGATCGGTTCTTTTAAGCAATCTTACACAAGATGGCGTTCTTGAATGTCATTGGTACGCAAAGCACAGCCGTAGGAACGAGGCGCTTGCGCCGAGTTCCGAAGTACTGTGCTTCAAGTACCAATAATGACATTCAAGAACACCATTGAGTGTAAGATTGCAAATCAATAACACAAACCATCTTCATTATCAACAATTTGTAAAATGTTTTCATATTGTGGGTTAATTTGCCCTCAAATTCAAGCTTTCTGCCCGAGTTCATCTCCATCAGAAAATAGTTCCTATAGTAAAAGCGCCTCGTTCCTACTGCGCAAGTGAAACAATGTAACAGTTGAACGTTGTTATGGAAACTAGGCCCATGAAAGTAGTTTCAGCTAGTTAGCATAGCGATACTTTCTGTAATTAGGCACATTATTTTTGTCTGTTCTTTCACCAGGCATTTAAACACACTCTAGAATGGGAATTGACCAATCAGAGTGCTTGCTTAAACTTGTGTGTTATTGAATACCACATTAAGTCAGCTTTACAAATTTTCTCATTTTTCCCATGGACAGCACCAGATAGGCTTGAATGACGGGGATATGGATCAGTATACACCGGAATGGTCCTTCAACAACAAAGCTAAAATGACAGACAACTTCATATTGGATATGACAATCCAATTTGAGATGCCTGGCTCCCTACAAGACATGTAGTATGTGATGTGAGTTTGAATTGAAAATCATATTTCTTAATGTCCTCAAACAGGAAACTGATCCAGATGACGTGGCTGCCAAGGGAGTCACTGTGGGAATTCTGTATGTCCTGTGTGGCTGAAGCCTCATCCCCCAAGATCCAAAACATCGCACTCATCTTAGAGGAATCCATAGTAGTAAAGGACCTTCCGGATACTCCCATGGCCTACCTTCTCGGCCTCCTTTATGCACTCAATATTTCCTATCCGGAGGACCTTAAGTACACCTTTGAAACACGTGTTCCTGGATAATGGCCCAAAATGCTCTGTGTGCGATCTCTAAAGAAAAAGCTTTGTCTTGTCTAAACGTTGCAAAAAGAAAAGTGAAATAAAGAAACAGGTTTTCCCTCTTGGAGTCAGCTCTGATTAGCAGCTGTGAAATTTGACAAGTTCACATAATTGTTTTGTGTTGTGTTCTCAGACTAATTGCTGGTTAATAACTCAAAAGTTTGTAAAATGTGTGTTACACCCATTTGTAAGTTATGTAGTTATTGCTAATAAGGCAACGTGAAATTTGACATTGATTTATTTTATTTATATTTTTCTACATTGTTACATTGCTACATTGATTGTTCTAGCAAAATGTTAATGCAGAATGTATTTTCAAGTTAGACCTGTGAAGCCATACGTGTCAAGACAGCTGTGAATGACATGTTATGTGAATTTTAACAGAACTTTTTCATGTTAATTCTCTTGATGCCCATAGTCATCTCTGACCAGCAGCTGGCAAACTAATGTTTGAAGTGTTTATCACACATTTTATTGTCTTAAATTGTATTTTAGATGCATCTGAGCAGGGATTATTGTTCTAGCATAAGTGTAACTGCAGAATGTTTTTCAAGTTATACCTGAATATTTGGCCATATTGTTGAATTTCAAATTCACACTTTGATCACTGACTAGCAGCTGTGAATGACATGTCATGTGAAATTTAACACTGAACTTTTTCATGTTAATTCTCTTGATGCCCATAGTCATCTCTGACCAGCAGCTGGCATACTAATGTTTTAAGTGTTTATCAAGTGAAGAATGGGGAGATAGCGCACTAGGGCTGAGAAGTTCCAAAAGTATTTTAAAAGCCGAAACAACAATTACAGGACACATAAACAAGGGGAAACGTTTTGGGTCTAGCCCTTCATCCGTGTTCCTTGTATGTGATGCGTCACAGGGCGCAACGGCCTTTTATAGGCTCGCCTGCCAATCACCCAATCACCCGAAAAACACATGAGTGTGTTGGGGGGCATAGTGTAACCAAATCACCAAAGTTACACCACAGGTACTATAATATCACGATTATATACAAACATGTACAGGAGATATAACATTTATATACAGAAATATATAGTCACATTTTAATAGTGATACCATATTTAAATTTAATTAAAAAAAATATATATATATATATATAAAACATAACAATATTTAGAAAAAGGTACACATCACCCTTATCACCCAATATCATCATAGCACATTAGGTTATCTTGCGTCCATGTTGGCCTAGTCCATTATTCAACCAACTATTCTATTTTTTTTTGATATTTCTTTATATTTTTTTGATATAATTTTTTTATATTTTTTTAATATCTTTTTTAAAATCTGTTTTTATATATATTTTTATAATTATTATTTTTTAATTATTTAATAATAGGTAAGACCGCACGGGGAGGGATAATGAGCGTTGTTTAAGATGAAATTACAAGGCAGACACCTTCAGATATATGAGAGACCCCCTCAGTTTTTTTTCTCAGACTTTGTTGCCTTTTTGGGAGCTTGGTTCCCTCTGGCTCCCACGTAATTCGATTTATACATTTCAGAGCTGCCAACTTGCACGGTTTCACCGTGTGACACACGTTTTTGCCTGCTTACACACGCCACACATCCAATTTCTCACGGCCAAAAAAACAAAAAACACGCGTCCCCCCCCCCCCGTCAATCACGATCGCCCCCACCCCCCCCCCCACAGTCAACATTTACACCCGCGGACCCTGCTATAAGGTATGCATTACAAGATTCTGCAGAATCTCACGCCAGTAATGTAATGCATTACTTAACTGGTCGTAGGAGACCATTCGGGAACCATGCCTATGTAGGTAAACAAATGATACGTCTAAACGTAGGAGTCTTTGTAGCGCGTTAAGACTGGACGTTATCGGGAAACCGGGCCCAAAGCTCTTCTGACTGCGCAGATTCCACAAGATGGATCATATCTGAAGCTGGTTCCAGGTTGCTTAGCAAAGTAAACATTCGTTGAAAAACACACAACATAAAGCATGTCAAATGTAAGTAACATAATTAATATACCTTTCCCATATCTGACCCAACTCTGTCTCTGGGACTTGCTGGTGGTTGACTGGTGTGCATTTACAGTTATGGTCAACATTATGACAGCCTCTAAACTCGCTTCAGTAAAGATATAAGACTATACAAGCTATAGTTATAGTAGGCACACAAAATATTACATATGCGTGTCCAGAAAAACGTGAGATTTCAAGACAGTTGACAGATAAACGGCCATCATTGGATCAAATCAATATTTAATATCGCGTCCATCAATCATGAAAAACAAACTTAAAAGCTACTGAATAGTAAAAAAATAAATAATAATAAGCATGGAGTTTAGTGAGTTGAAGAGATTACTTCCAACATGAATGATTCCTCTGCTTGGTCCTCCATTCGAGAACTTGATTAGCAGAATATAACCACAAGGTGTTGCAGTAGACTGTTTTATAGGCCTATTACAAGAATAAGCAGACTGTAAAGCACTGAAAACTACCAGCTTATATCAGAGGCACAATGGTAGTCTCCTATACTATATTCAATCTCCAAGTTGGAACTTGCAAACGCACAGCATGAACGTAAATGAGAGACCAAAGTCTATAGGCTTGACAGATTTACAAGCCAAAAACTTTTTTATTTGAACAGAGGTTGAGCAGACTCATAAGGAAATTAAGGTAAAACATTAACAATCGGTTCCTTTAACAGCCACTTATCAATATCAATTTTGGTTAACTCGCCTTCACTTGACTTAACATCATGGAAGTAAATAAACCGACGCACTTAAGAAGAACCTGCCTTCCATTCATCTTTGAGGTTTCTGCTACTGCAGTGTTTCAACCAGTTGTGTGTTGTGTTGTGTGTGTTCATATAAACCAACAGAATTCAGGCTGACAAGACCAACAGCTCAGCTCTGTAGCGGTAACCGTGTCGCTCTACTGCTTGCGTTTCCCTTTCCTCTGTTTGATGGTGAAGAGGTTTTCGTCGGCGGGGTACATGTCTGCGCCGCCGCCTTTAGATGACCTCTTCTTCTTCCCGCCGGCCCTCTTCCCCTTCTCCTTCCCCGCCCGCCGTACAGCTGCTGCGGGGTGTAGGACTCTCGCTTGAAGGGCGACGTGCGCGGCTCTGTTGCCGCCGCTACCCAGTTGAGCCGGTTGGGGTTCTTCTTGTTCCTGCTCTTCTTCGCCGCCTTCTCTTCCCCGCCCCGGAAGCACTCCTCCTCGTAGAACGTGCGTTTCTGTGGTGTGGCGGCGCCGGCAGTGGTGGTGGAGGAGGAGGAGGGCGGAGCCTTGGTGGCGGGGACGTCACGCTTGGGCTTCCACTGGTTGGCGGCGCCGCTGACGGGCGTCGGCTTCAGCTTGGCGGACATCTTGGTCTTGAAGACCACGGCCGGCCAGCAGGGCGTGGGTGTGGGTGGGGGTGGAGCTGGAGCCGGGCGTGGGGACCCTGGCTGAGGAGGGGCGGGTGTTGGCGTTCTCCTGCTGCCGGTGGTGGTTCTTCTTCTTGTAGTCGTGGTAGTGGCTGGTCCTCTGCCCCTTCTTCGGTGGTCCCGGGCGGTGGGGGGGTTTGGGTGTGGTGCCGAGCAGGCCGGCTTCCTCAAGTTCTGGACGGGGGGGAATAGTAAATAAAATCACAACGTTATTCAGTGGCATTCTGAAACTAGTGGGGTCAGGGTGCTGTGTGTCAGAGGAGAAGAGAGAGACAGAGCTTACCTTTGACCTTCCACTTCACCCTGTGCTCCCTCTGCTTGAAGTTGACGGGAGTGTCGTAGTGATTGATGAAGGGCGTGCTGGGGTAGGTCCCATTACACATCCGACGCTGTGTACATGCCTGAGACACACACAAACACCTAATACTGATCTTGCAAAAAGGGCACACGCTCGCTATATTTTTTGATAATATTCATCTTTAGATCATAAATTTGATTCATTATTTGCTTTGGAGAAAATGAAGAAAGGGAGAGCAGGGTAAAGAGATAGAGGGAGGGACAAGAGGAGAGGATGCTGCGGTGCAAACTGAAGCGGCGACTCACGTGGCCAAAGTGGCCCTTTCTGGAGCAGTTGTAGTAGTAGGCGGGCGTCCTGCCCTGGTCCAGGGGAGAGAGACAGAGAGCAGGGGAGAGAGACAGAGAGCAGGGGAGAGAGACAGAGAGCAGGGGAGAGAGACAGAGAGCAGGGGAGAGAGAAGACGCACATGAATAATCACAAAAAAAAGGAAAGCCTATCAGAACGACACCACACTGCCTGTCAGAACACCCCTCCAGCGTCAGCGTGTTTAAAAGTGACATGTTATACCACTAGGTGTGAATGCGATTAGCCGTTGCAAGCAGTTTGAACAAGTGGGCATGTCCACCTAGATGTGCGCTGGATAGATCAGTCTACCATCATACATCTAGGTGCACACGCCCACTTGTGATTTTTAAAAAACGGCTCGTAAGGGCTAATCCCACTCCCACCTGGTGGTATAATATGTCACCTTTAAGAGCAGAATGCTGGGAGTCCCACAGCAGGTTAGCCCTCTGCCGCTGTCACCCGATAGCCTCCATTAATATTTCACATCAATGACGTCGTGTGACGAACATCTGCTTTCTGAAAAAAAGGCCTACTAGTAAACTAGGCCTAGGTTATTCACATGAAATAAAACAAAACATTGAGACCATTCCACAAAGCACACTGGGTAATAACAAATTCAACCCAATGGACTTGTGGTAAAACCACTCGTGGTCTCCACAAGTAACTGTAAACTGTTGTAAATTGCAACTTACGTAACTTAGGGACTGTAGCCTGTCGCTAAATAAAAACAGTCCTTGTTAGAGGGCCCCCCATTATTTTCTATGGATTATCACATAGAAGAAACCCTTGGTGTCTAGAAGTCCTCTGGTCAGTATTCTACCCATAGAGATACCCACTGTAAGGTTCTATTTTTGTGTCTCTTGGGTTTTATTACTTGTAATTGCAATGTTTACTTGTGTCAGTTTTAAACAGCTACAATTATTAGTTATTAAATTATTTATATCCATATTTATTATTCTTTTACTACTGCATGAGACCATCATTACTGCCTTATGGATTCCCATGGAATAGGAATAAATTTGTCTTCAAGTACTTGGTCAACACACTACAGTCTTTGCAGCAACTTCTACAAAAGTTTTAAAAACAAGTTTTCACTGCCATCTTTAGGTAGCAATAACTGAAAGAAGTATTACATTTCCATGCATAATTTTCATACCTGGTATGCAGTTTTTGAAAGTCACCCTGCACTCTCCACACATATCCAGAGTGTACATTTTGTAAAAGTCTGCCCTGTATTGTGCTGAGAACATGGTCCAGTTTGCAACACCTGTTGCAACACCTGTTGTTACAACAATTTTGAGAATAAGATGATTTCTCAAATTGATTTAACATGGAAAACATGCAGTATGCAACCAGTATAGCTACGACCGTTTTTGTAATCTTACTGTCAAGCCACAGAAAATGCACTTTTCTCTTGAAGTATTCCCTCTCCACCACTTCTCTGAAGCAGGAAGGCACCAGGGACAGGGTCATTAGAGCTCTGTCTCCATCATGAAGAACGACCTCAGCAAAGACGATTTCCAACAGGCAAGATGGCAACTGAAACAAATAAGATTCTTCTATTGAATACATCATCTCCAGTTAGTATTAAGCCAAACAGCATTAATAGAAATACTGAAAGCATGAGCACTGAATGTATTCAATAAATATTGTATTCCCCCAAAAAAGAAACACATGCAAACAAACAAAATCAAAAATAAATTATTAATAAATAAAAGACCTGCTCGATACATGTTGCCAACTCCTGCTCCTGCTCTCTTCCATGTGTCATGGGCTCTAGCTGTCTTCTCTTCCTACGTAGAAATGTCAAAGGGGTGACATTAGCAAGATGCTTTTCATGTAGGGGGGTTTGACGGTACACATGGTTTGGTTCATATTTCGGTTTAAGAGTCCATTTGGTACAGGAAAACAAAGTGTTATTATTGTTGACAAAATCCTCTTGCTGCTACAGTACCTTTCCTGTTCCTTTAAGCGCCCCCCCCACAGAAACACATCGTAGTTATCAAGTAAGAAGTTGTTCATACCTTTGGTGTTCAATGTTGTCTAACAGAAGCTGGCACCACCATCTCCTTATATGTGGCATATCATGCTAGTAGATGAAGAAAGATGTCATTGTAGTTTCAATCCTAAAATCTGTACATTAACAATTTCAGATTTAAATTGCTGACCTGAGTGAAGTCGAAGGTCCAGTCCAGTGCCATGTACAGTGCATACTGTAATCCATATTATAAACAACGGTTAACATTCTTTTCATATGATAGAACAGTTGATACAGTTGTTACTGTACATATAAACCATGTCAATGATCCTTTTCTCTTGGCACCTGCTTATGTTATTATGTTTGATGCCGAGGTGCACAATCCCATCACTTACCATTAGCATGAACACACCACAGTCCGCGCTGCCTGCTTGTTCTGGAATATTCAATTGTCCTTCGTCCATCTCATGCTCCGTTACTTCCCTTCTTGCACATATGTGGTATATGTGCTTCATTCCACAACAGTGTTGATTGCAAACCTCAAAACCTCCTGCAATATGGTCAGAGAAGCCCAATTTCAGAAATGACAGGAGCATAATAAGCAATGTGTGGAATTTGTACCATAGCATGTCTTTCCAGCAACTGACTTAGTAAATAATGTTACAAGTTGTACAACATTATATTTTAGTGCATTAGATAGTGTAGTATTAGGTGCTACATTTTTGTACTGTGATGATCTCTGGAATACCTGTTGTGGTTGTAGCTGGAGCTTCCACTGCTATTGTTGCACTCATGCCAGAAGCTTCTACGTTAATTGTAGGGGCTACGTTGACAGCAGGGGTCGGTGGTGGGATGATGGCAGCGGCCTGGTTTGTACCGGTGGTCGGTGGTGGGATGATGGCAGTGGCCTGGTTCGTACCGGTGGTCGGTGGTGGGATGATGGCAGCAGCCTGGTTCGCAGGGGGTGCCACGGATTGTGTCACAACAGAGGCTGCTGCAGTGTTTACAGACTGGGCAGCTGTGCAAGATGCAGCAGTGGCTGCTGATGCTGTCAGCAGGCAAGGGAAACAATTAAGATTATGACATTTGACATTCTAAACCAGAGGTCTCAAAGTCAAGGCCCGCGGGCCACTTGTGGCCCGCCGGCCGACATTTTGTGGCCCCCGAGTGGACATCAGTATGTAATGTTAATGTGGCCCGCGTGTCTTTACCAAACGCGCTTTGGCCCGCATGGGCTACCATAGCAGGCAGCCAGCCGGGTTGCTAGGAAACGCAGCAAGCAACGGAGTGACACCACTGCACTTGAGATGCACTTTGAGAATGTTGTTGAACTGTTGATGAACTGTTAATAAATATTGAGAAAATTGGAACCGTTTTTTTTTTTTTTTTTTAATACTAAACACCCTTTTTAAGAAATACTTGAGTACTTGTGGCCCAACCTCAGCCAGGCTCCCCCTCCAGTGGCCCCCAGGTAATTTGAGTTTGAGACCCCTGTTCTAAACAGTACGTGTTAACCAAAACAAACAATTACTGCTAGGAATTTCCACACATTGGATTAATAAAGCCTTTTTATTGCAGGAGATGGCTTTACAAGACAATACCAGTTTGAAATCCGAATGTCACAACTATACTGTGCACGTACATACCTAAAACCATCTGCCCACTGGAGTTCAACTGGATTTGCAGTGCACTCCCCAATGTTTTCTTCATGTTCTCTTTTGTTTTGGCATTGCATCCGTTGTTGTAGTGGTGCAAAATGTTCTTCATTAAAAAAATATGGGACGATAGACTCATCATGTCTAAGAAGTGGTTGTTCTTCCTTAATCCACTGAAGAGCTGCTCGGCACACTGGCTATTGGCCCAGCCACGTAACTCAGGCACTTGCGCAGAACATCCTTTGGGTCTTTGGTGTTCCTCATGAAAGCGGTCATAAAGAGTATAATGCTCTGATGACCCTGTAATAGGGTGGCCATTTTCATCAGGTCTATGCCACACCCCTTGCAGAGACTTCACACAGCTTCCACCTATGATGTTAAATAGCAAATATTACAGCCCTGATAGATTTAACAATGAGAAAAACCATACAAATACTCCACAGTGTGCAAATACCTTCAGTTTCAGAATCTCGTCAGTGAGCCGGTCCTCTGTAATTAAGAGGTCGGATTCTTCAACTGGGTTCCTTGGTGTGTGGATTTTGCAGTGTTCTGTGTTTGACACCACACTGGAGCCTCTTGTGTGGGGACCAATCCATGGTGCCCAGTTATGGTAACTGGGCCGTACCACAAACTGATTCTGCTTGTAACCTGCAGGAACATTTCAGAAGAGTACAGAATATGTTACTCTCATTGCAGCACCTGTAGGATTTTCATTCATGTCACTCAAAACATATTTTGGATGTTGACAAATTCTGGTTCTGGATGTAGTTCATACCAGTGGCGGCTGGTGGTTTTTTAAGTGAGGAAGGAAGGACTGCGCGCTTGGTTGCCATTGGCCTGCTTGCACTGTTTGTGGCATATGGTGGCATAAGAATGTGAGACTCAAATTGTTTCAGGGTGTTTTGGTGAACTACAAAATAGCAGGGAGGGATAATTATGTGAATAAAATTGATACAAAGCCACTAGTGGCAGCATTGTAATTTGAAAGCTGGTGGGCAGCATGTCTTGGACTACAAGGGCAGAAGGAAAGGATGCAAAGCCAATTAGTCAAATCAGGCCTACTCTTGATTTGTAAAACTAAATAAAAAAAATCTGCCCTCAATGACTGAAGCTATTGGTTGTAATTTGGTTCATCAAATGTTTATTTTCAGTTACAATTGTTGCACGAACATCCTTTCTACTAGGGCTGAACGATTAATTGCATTTGCGATAATATCACGATATGACAAAACGAGATTTTCTAACCGCAAAGGCTGCGATTTGATTGGTCACGTGACTTGCGAGTGAGCCGAGCGGAGCAAAGCAGTGCAGGCAGGGAGAGACGCTGCGCTTTAACCTGCTGCACAATGGCCTCAGGCTCGTCAGAAGAGCGCACAGCTGAAAGTTTGGTACCAAAGAGGGGCGGCACATCAGTTGTGTGGAATTATTTTGGCTATAAAAAAGACGATGCTGCGCAACTGTCCCGCATTTCCATCACAGCCTCGTCGGCTTGAAAAAAAAAACCACCTCAGCGCACCAAATCAGCCGGCCGAGACCTCGCTAAAGAGGTGGTCTCGGTTCGCTTGAGATGTGAAAGCGAATGCACCACGGTCCGACCAGTTCTAAAAAGCATACGCCTCTTTGGACGTAACAGGCACCCGCTCAGCCGCGCACATTATGGGAATTATTGTTTGATTAGCGGTAACAGCCAGGGACGTGCACAGGAGTTTTGAGGGGCAGGTGCTGAATTGTTGACGTGGGGGTTGGATCGCGGACGAGCGCTGTTGCGGGCGCGATTGTTAACGGGGGGGGGGGGATACACACACAAATGGATATTGTCATGTATAAATGTAAAATAAATCCATAAACAAAAATAAGTTTCACAAACACATTTCTGATCCACACACAAATGTGTCTTGTTTTAAATAAATGTAATATAAATCCATAAATATATTAATTACATTTTTTTTTTTTGCAATTTTCATCAAAAATGTATTTGGATGTTGTTACATTTATATACAAACTGTTAAACTTGAATTTACAAGACGCTTTTCATTTGTGAACTTGTTTGCATTTGTGTGTGAACTGGTCTGTATTTATATGTGGATTTTTGAGACTCCCCTGACACGGCTGGATTCACAAATGCATTTTTTTTCACCAAGGAACTCTCTGTAGCCAATCAGATGCCTCCTTAGTTTTCAGCCAATCGCATGACTGCAATCCCACGAGGGGTACCTCAGCATAGACCTCTGAAGAAGTTGTCGGGAACTGAAGAAGTTGATGATCGTCCATAACGAACTCTGTAGGTGGCGAAGAAGTAAAAGCTGCGTCACGTTTTCAACTACAACCTTTTTCCATCTGGTTTCCACTGGGTTTTGGATTGTCGGGCCATTAAAGTAGTAAACTATTATTAATGCTAACCGGGAGCTAGTTACAATCTGCGCAGACTTCATACGTCATACTTAGGGAGGAGGGAGTGCTCGCAACCAGTCACAACCTAACATGATGGTCATTCCACACGCGATTTCAGTGTGTGTATAAAACTTATTCACTGGCGAGGTTCAGCCTCTTTTCTCCACGACTTGACTTTTTGGTTTGACCGTGATAAGAGTTTGTTGGCTGTTATTGAGATTTAGATCGATTTGATCGATTTCACACATGAACGAGCAGCGTTGGCGCCACCGCCATAGGCGGGCTCTGGTAGCCAGGCTAGCGCCGCCTACTGGTTCCGGCAAATTTAATTTGCCTCAACCATATAGTCAGGGAACTAGCAATGCGTTTCGGTTTGCTCCGTCCGCCAGAGCGGACGGACCAATCAGCGAGCAGATGTGGCGATGACGGGCGATGACGGGCGATGACGTCGAACTGAAGCGCCCAAACTGAAATACCGGTGTAGTTCCCAAGCTGCGGTAAACAGTTGACGAGATGGATGTCGGCGAAGCTATACGCTCTGTGCTTGAAACTATTCCGGATATTGAAGACTTAAAGCCAGAACAAGAAGCATGTTTGACGAATTTTTTGGAGGGCAAAGACGTTTTTGGACTAATTCCTACCGGGTTTGGGAAAAGTTTAATTTACCAGCTGGCCCCGTTAGTGGCGAAGACATTATGCAAGCCAAACGCTAATGCTAACCCTATTGTCATCGTTGTGTCCCCCCTGCTTGCCCAGAGGGGTGTTCCACAAAGCCGGTTTTATCACTTACCCAGCTAAGTTAACCCAGGGTTAGCGGCAACCCTAGGTTTTCCGTTCCAAAATGACCACGGCATGTAAGTTGCTATGGAAACATATGCTCTCAATCAAACCTGGTCGGAGCAGGTTTTGCGCAGGTTAAGTTTGGAAGATAACCCGGTTTTGCTCAGAGTAGGCTATTTAAACCCACGTTTATCGCAGCTTTTACGTGTTCGCCTGTTGATATCGGAGCGCAAATAATTTGTGCAATTCACAGAGAGATTAATTAGACCACGGCTCGACATATTGTCCTTTCCGGATGACTTTTTGCTGGAGAGATATAGTTTTTCACGTGATTCTTTGATATATTTAAATAGCCTTCTCCAACCCTACATTGCAAATGTTACCAATCGTGGATCTGCCCTCAGTTCACTACAAACAATTTGCATAGCTTTCCGTTTTTTTGCGACGGGTAGCTTTTTGTACAGTGTAGGAGATGCTGAGCACATAGGCAAAGCTACCGTCTGCCGCTCCGTGCGTCTGTCTTGCGCTGAAGCGGTTGTTGCGTAACTTCATGGAGTTTCACCAACTTGCAGGTCAGCATTATCTACTTTAAGTGTTCCCAAATGGCTCCGAAATTATCCTTGTTGACTTTTCATCTGGGTGTTATATTTCAGGATTTCCTAATGTAATTGGGTGCATTGATGGCACACATCCAATGTGAGCAATACATTTCAACAGGGTGCGTTGCATTATGAACATATCATAGACCTCATATAATTGTTGTGCTTGTGCAAGATAGCTCAAAGTTTGTATTTGATCGCAGGGCAATTCGATGGGGATCTCCTAGGAGATCGAGGGTATCAATGCCTCCCGACGCTCATCACCCCGTACCCTAATCCCGCTCCTGGACCACAGACAACATTTAACCTGGCACACAGCAGAACCCGCGTTAAGATTGAAAATACATTCTGGATATTGAAGTCCAGATTCCAATGCCTACGTGGACTAAGAGTTTGTCCGGAACGGGCATGCGATGTAATTGTTGCATGCGCCGTCCTCCACAATATAGCCACTCTGCGCAAAGAGATGCCTCCCCACTTTACCCGTTCCTCGAGGAGGAACACATTCGCAAATGTTTGTAAGGGCTGACAAAGGATGCGAGACCACATTTGCAGAAATCATTTAAATAAAAATAAATAAAATAAACACTTTTCTTCCATCATTTTTATTCTTTAGTTGCTGAGGGAGGAAAAAGAATAATTAGTACCTTGATCGGTAAAATATGCGGCCCGTTTCGCCATTTTGATCAGGATTTCCATGATCCATACATCACGTCTTTATAGGTTTGCCGTGAACGCGCACAACCCTGTGTTAACCAACCCCGTGTTGATTGAACTAATTCATAACCGGTGCTGTGGAACCGACAGCTCTGGGTTAGTCGGCACAGGATCGGACAACCTAGAGTTCAGCGTTAACTCTGTGTTTGTTAAACCTCCGTTCTTGGAACACCCCTCTGATAGAAGACCAGATTAAGGAGGCAGGGATACTGGGTGTAACAGCAGAGGGGTGTTCCAAGAACGGAGGTTTAACAAACACAGAGTTAACGCTGAACTCTAGGTTGTCCGATCCTGTGCCGACTAACCCAGAGCTGTCTGTTCCACAGCACCGGTTATGAATTAGTTCAATCAACACGGGGTTGGTTAACACAGGGTTGTGCGCGTTCACGGCAAACCTATAAAGACGTGATGTATGGATCATGGAAATCCTGATCAAAATGGCGAAACGGGCCGCATATTTTACCGATCAAGGTACTAATTATTATTTTTCCTCCCTCAGCAACTAAAGAATAAAAATGATGGAAGAAAAGTGTTTTTATTATTATTTTTTATTTAAATGATTTCTGCAAATGTGGTCTCGCATCCTTTGTCAGCCCTTACAAACATTTGCGAATGTGTTCCTCCTCGAGGAACGGGTAAAGTGGGGAGGCATCTCTTTGCGCAGAGTGGCTATATTGTGGAGGACGGCGCATGCAACAATTACATCGCATGCCCGTTCCGGACAAACTCTTAGTCCACGTAGGCATTGGAATCTGGACTTCAATATCCAGAATGTATTTTCAATCTTGACGCGGGTTCTGCTGTGTGCCAGGTTAAATGTTGTCTGTGGTCCAGGAGCGGGATTAGGGTACGGGGTGATGAGCGTCGGGAGGCATTGATACCCTCGATCTCCTAGGAGATCCCCATCGAATTGCCCTGCGATCAAATACAAACTTTGAGCTATCTTGCACAAGCACAACAATTATATGAGGTCTATGATATGTTAATAATGCAACGCACCCTGTTGAAATGTATTGCTCACATTGGATGTGTGCCATCAATGCACCCAATTACATTAGGAAATCCTGAAATATAACACCCAGATGAAAAGTCAACAAGGATAATTTCGGAGCCATTTGGGAACACTTAAAGTAGATAATGCTGACCTGCAAGTTGGTGAAACTCCATGAAGTTACGCAACAACCGCTTCAGCGCAAGACAGACGCACGGAGCGGCAGACGGTAGCTTTGCCTATGTGCTCAGCATCTCCTACACTGTACAAAAAGCTACCCGTCGCAAAAAAACGGAAAGCTATGCAAATTGTTTGTAGTGAACTGAGGGCAGATCCACGATTGGTAACATTTGCAATGTAGGGTTGGAGAAGGCTATTTAAATATATCAAAGAATCACGTGAAAAACTATATCTCTCCAGCAAAAAGTCATCCGGAAAGGACAATATGTCGAGCCGTGGTCTAATTAATCTCTCTGTGAATTGCACAAATTATTTGCGCTCCGATATCAATAGGCGAACACGTAAAAGCTGCGATAAACGTGGGTTTAAATAGCCTACTCTGAGCAAAACCGGGTTATCTTCCAAACTTAACCTGCGCAAAACCTGCTCCGACCAGGTTTGATTGAGAGCATATGTTTCCATAGCAACTTACATGCCGTGGTCATTTTGGAACGGAAAACCTAGGGTTGCCGCTAACCCTGGGTTAACTTAGCTGGGTAAGTGATAAAACCGGCTTTGTGGAACACCCCTCAGGTCATACCAAACTGGATCTTTTGTTTAGTGATTTCAGCATTTTCTTTTCAATCAAAATAATGGCCAAATTTGTTAACCTCTCCTGCCCCTGAACAGTCCACATTGGAGATTTGACATTATTCATGAGCAAACAGGGCCAGCAATACAGTCGATTGTTAATAATGCTACCAGTGAGCCATGAGTACTTAGCAAACCATGTAGCACTCACAACATTGACTCTGCCATTACTTTTGGTGATCTCGATTTTGGGAATTGGTCTACCTTTTTCTTTGGTCGCTAACCACTGTAACTCAATGAACGGAATGATTTGTTTAATGTGACGGTCCCCTGTCTAGTGTTGATGTTTGGATGTGATTAACCAATTATTGTTTTTCCTATGCGTCCTTGAACATACCATCAACAGAGTACAGATTGGGAGCACCTGGTGCAGGCGCTCCTGAAAGAATAAAAACCCTGGCTCAACTCTGCTCTGGTCTCTCTCTGGCATTCGGCTGCATCTCCGCCAGCAGCAGCAGCAGCACATTTCTTTGTTTGGTTTCTGCTTTACAACATTTACACCTCATATTGCTCACACATCCACATTTACATTACTGATGTTACTGACTGACACACTTCACATTGGTACTTTTAGCCTCAGTTATTTAAGTTAATAATAAATTCACTCATTTCTTGCCATATTATCGTGTCCAGTGCCGTATTTGTCATAGCCTAGGAGCCGGGTTATGACATTAATACAACATTCCATCGTTTCCATTTTGCACTTTATTTGCAAATGGTGATAATCTCGCTATCGTTCAGATTATTTCACTTGCTTTGTGTCTGAGCTGCACTGCAGCGCGGGTTTGATCTCATAACCGAGACAGCGTTGCCAGATTGGGCACATTTTCCGCCCAATGATTATTTTTCCAATCTAACGTGGTTAAAAGTAGACCTGTAAATCTGACCAACCTGGCAACACTGAGCCTAGCCAGGGCTCCTGCTTATATCCTGGTTCATAGTGCAGTGCGTATGAACCAACCACCGCGTAGTTGGCGCGATTCGATCCCTTAGCTAGTCCCACCCATATATATAGTGGGTGGGACCATAGATATATAGAACATAATTTCTATATATCTATGGTCCCACCCACTCGGAGGAGGACTTTCCTCCTCTTGCCCATTGACTCAGGATGGCATTGACTAAGGGAGAAGCCAGCCACCCTCCTGAGAAAACTCATCTCGGCCGCTTGTATCCGCGATCTCGTCCTTTCGGTCATCACCCACCCCTCATGACCATAGGTGAGGGTAGGAACGAAGATCGACCGGTAGATCGAGAGCTTTGCCTTGCGGCTCAGCTCTCTTTTCGTCACAACAGTGCGGTACAGCGAACGCAATACCGCCCCCGCTGCTCCGATTCTCCGGCCAATCTCACGCTCCATCGTACCCTCACTCGCGAACAAGACCCCGAGGTACTTAAACTCCTTCACTTGGGCTAAGGACTCATTTCCTACCCGGAGAGGGCAATCCACCGGTTTCCTGCTAAGAGTCATGGCCTCAGATTTAGTGGTGCTGATCTTCATCCCAGCCGCTTCACACTCGGCAGCCAGCCGATCCAGTGAGTGCTGAAGGTCACAGGCCGATGATGCCATTAGGACCACATCATCTGCAAAGAGCAGTGATGCGATCCTCAGATCACCGAACTGCAACCCCTCCCCACCACGACTACGCCTCGATATCCTGTCCATGAATATCACAAACAGGATTGGTGACAAGGCGCAGCCCTGGCGGAGGCCAACACCCACCGGGAACGGAACTGATTGGCTGCCGAGAACGCGGACACAGCTCTCGCTTTGGGAGTACAGAGATTGGATGGCCCTGAGGAATGAACCCCTTACCCCGTACTCCCGCAGCACCTCCCACAGTTTCTCCCGGGGGACCCGGTCATATGCCTTCTCCAAATCCACAAAACACATGTAGACCGGATGGGCATACTCCCAGGCCCCCTCCAGGATCCTTGCGAGAGTGAAGAGCTGATCCGTAGTTCCACGTCCAGGGCGGAAACCGCATTGTTCCTCTTTGCCACTGCGGAGATGTTTAACTACCTCAGTGACTTCCACCAGGGAAATTGACGATGAACCACCATCAACCTCGAGCTCTGCCTCCAACATAGAGGACGTGTTAGTCGGATTCAGGAGTTCCTCAAAGTGTTCCTTCCAACGTTCGACTACCTCCTCAGTCGAGGTCAACAGAGTCCCACCCTTACTGTACACAGCTTGGATGTTTCCCCGTTTCCCCCTTCTGAGGTGTCGGATGGTCTTCCAGAAACACTTTGGTGCCGACCGAAAGTCCTTCTCCATGTCCTCTCCGAACTTCTCCCACACCCGCTGCTTAGTCAACAATGCGATCGGGATTTTTGACGGGGGGGGGGGGGGAGTGAACAGGATTGTTATTGTTGTTGGATGTGTGGCGTGTGTGTAAGCAGGCAAAAGCGTGTGTCACACGGTGAACCCAGCTCTGCTTCAACTTAAAAAAAAAAAAAAATCGTTCATACTCCGCGTACCACTAGAGAACGCTCGCGTACCACCAGTGGTACGCGTACCACCGTTTGAGAACCACTGCCCTAGTGGTTCTGTGTTTTCCTATAGGATCACGTGATGGGAAAAAATAACCTAAATGGACATTACATTGTGAATATGGTCAACTCTGGGCCCAAATCTAGTGAACACAACACACCACACATTCAAGAGGGTGAAGATGACCCTCGAGCCCCCCTGTCGGTCTGCGGAGAACACTCTGCCACAGCCGGACGGCGAGGACACACATATCACACAGAAAGACAACACAACCCGGAGGCTCAGGGACAAGAGAACCCTCGATAACCCACACAAAGGCTAGCACACACACCTGGCCATGAAAGATACTATAAGTTTCTCATGCACCAAATCACGGGAGCTCTTCCGAGGCAGAACTTCCACGGAGGCGAAGCTCTAGGCGACCTCAGCGCTGTTAGGGGACGTAGAATATTCGATCTCTCACGCTTTATGAATCTGTATTACCTTTGCTACTTTACTCAATAAATCCGAGGCCCTCGTGCTGATAGACTTTAGTACCTCTCCGTCTCATTTTTTATCTGGTCAAGTAACTAGGCAGACTGTTTTTCCCAACACATTGGTGACCCCGACGTGATTTTCTTTCTGATTGGACTACTACTGGGAAAACGACTGAGGACGGAGAGGGGCACGCCCCGGGACCCCGGAGCACCACCGATTCCGGCAGTCTCACCTCGGGCGCCCATAAAAAGGTAGGCAGAACCCGTTGATAAAATCCGAATTCTGCATAGTTATATAGGAACCACATTAGGAGATGAGACTGTAGGGACGGTTTCCTACGGGGGGCATCCCGCGGGGATAAGGCTGAGTGCAACGTAGAGTTAACCTGTAAAAACCCGATTGACCCTAGACGCGTGACGCACGAATACTGGCTCGCTGCATGGTGAAATAATACCCTCGAGGCCTAGGACCTATAATGATCGAGCATAGTGATACAATACTCTCGATGGTCGGATTAGGGTCTATAGTAATCGAGCATGGTGATACAATACTCTCGATGGCCAAGATGAGAAGATAAGGATGCCTGGGCTATGAGAGAGACCCAGAGGAAAAGATGCCTAGGCTATGAGAGACCTAGAGGAAATACCCGGGCATTATAAGGGACCCGGAGGAAATACCTGGGCTATGAGAGAGACCCAGAGGAAAAGATGCCTAGGCTCGGGGAGACCTAGAGGGAATACCCGGGCTTTGGATAAGACCCGGAGGAGATGACTCAGTAGGGCCTGTAATAATCGAGCATGGTGATACAATACTCTCGATGGTCGGAGTAGGGCCTGTAAGAATCGAGCATAGTGATACAATACTCTCGATGGTCGGATTAGGGTCTATAGTAATCGAGCATGGTGATACAATACTCTCGATGGCCAAGATGAGATCTATTAGATAAGGCTCGCCGCATGGTAAATAGGAATGGCCGCCGACAGTGTCCACGTGTGCGCTAGAGAAGGAGGCGAGAGAGCGAGAGGCGAGAGGCGTGAGAATATGGGAGCGTGCACAGGAGAGACTGAGAGCGAGCGTGTGTGTGTGTGCATGCGTGCGGGGGTGTGTGTGGTGCGTGTGTGTGTGTGTGTGTGACTGTGTGTGAGAGCCTGTGTGAGTGTGTTGGACTGGGGGTCATGGACCCGAGACACAGTTGGGAACTGTGGGTATAATCAAGAACGTAGGTGATAGCGTCTGGGTGGTGCATAACAGAGGGCACTACCAGAAAAGATACTATTGGTCGGGATAAGACGTTGCTTTGAGTCCTACGTGTCAAAACTGTTAATCATATTGTGCGGCCTGGTTTGCAAAGGAAATTTTCTTGTGCGAATAACCCCCTGCTCTGCGCGCAACGCTTGCTCGCTTACGCGCCACCCCCCCCCCTCCCGTCTTTTCCCCGTCCGCCATTTTTGTAGTTTCCCCGTCCGCCATATTTGTAGTTTCCCTGTCCGCCATATTTGTAGTTTCCCCGTCCGCCATATTTGTAGTTTCCCCGTCCGCCATATTTGTAGTTTCCCCCGTCCGCCATATTTGTAGTTTCCCTGTCCGCCATATTTGTAGTTTCCCCGTCCGCCCCGTCCGCCATATTTGTAGTTTCCCCGTCCGCCATATTTGTAGTTTCCCCGTCCGCCATATTTGTAGTTTCCCCGTCCGCCATATTTGTAGTTTCCCCCGTCCGCCATATTTGTAGTTTCCCCGTCCGCCATATTTGTAGTTTCCCCGTCCGCCATATTTGTAGTCCCCCATTTGTAGAAGGTCGCGAGGACAGTAGAGATAAGAGGGGAATGCAGCCTGTGTGGGAGTCACAGGGAGACAGACAGAGAGATTCAGAGGTTATCATCTATACTCCATAACATGAACAATTAGCATTTAAAGTTGTCCATAGCATGCACACCGCGTGTCCACAGAAGTCCAGGGGTCAACCAGCGCTGGGGACTCTTTTTAAGAGTTCAGGGAAAATCCTCTCTCACCAATCTGAGCAGAAGGACCCGCCCTAAAAGGACTCGGGACGGCGGAGTCAATGCACAGTTCAACAGACCTGACAAGGTTTAAGTACAAAAAAGACAGCACAAATAGAAAAATTAAAAATTCCTGAGGGATTACGGTAATAATAGACATTATATTAAAATTGATCATAATCTAGACAGAGAAAGGCCGGGTAGTAGGCCTCATCAGGGCCACTGAGATAAGGGAGGTTACTCCCCTGCGCAGAGGGTTGGAACACACAAGGTGGTTCTGAAAGCATATTTCAGATGAAACAATAGAGTTAAGAAGGAAATGGTCTTTACTATAACTAATCACAATTACATTTGTGTCAACTAAATTGTAAAAGATGTTCTGATATTCACATTATGGCTAAAGGGGAATACATATCAGTCATACAAAATAATAATGTTACTGCAATTGAAGTTAAGAGTGTTATTAACCAAGTGATTTAACCTAAAATAATACGGATAAACAATAGGTGTCATGCAACTTGAAAGTTAATGTTATTATTTACACTGGAAAGGATAATTGAAAAAATATGGATATTATAAGGATAAGAATGAATAAAAATACATAAAATAAAACTTAATCTTAAAAACCTGTACAAGTAGGACAATTAGATGGATTATGGATTGGACGGATTAGCACTACATCTGCTGGGAAGGGATCTAATGTACAAGCTAGGTTCTCAATTTACATTCGGAAGTAATGGGTTTACCTTTCAAATGCCACTACTACTGCTGTTACGCTTTCATAACATGTTAACATTTGATAACATTTTACTTCTTACTCCAACAGAAAGTTACTTTCTGATTGGCTCCATCATCCGCCCACTTACACACACAGGGTAACCGCCCTGATGTGTCTCCATTATACACACACTTGGCTGCATGAGTAGCTGGGGCTGAGGACTCTGTCTCCATCCCTCCACTTCGCAATCTATTCCACCTAATGGGTGGAAATTTATTGTATCCCAGGCACGGCATCCTGCAGTAAGCCAGTATGGAAGGCTGGTTAGCCAACGACGGGTAAGATCCCACCTTGAAACCAGGGACAACCTAAGGCAGGCACAGTCACGATTACTTGGCAGAGTCACTGTGAGCATTGACTCATTCGATCGGGAAGTGACGAGCTGCAACCATCATAGGAAGAGCCGGGTGGGGTGAAGGGTGGAGGAGGAACAGGAGTCAGATATGTTGGCTCAGGCAGCGGAAGTGGTGGACTTAGAATGAGACATGTTGCGTTTTCGTTTATAAAATGGTATATACTAACTCAAGTTACGTTTTCGGTTTAGTGCATAACTTTGTTAATTTCGGGAACAGTTTGGTTTCGGGCGGCTGATGGTAAACCCCACTAATATTGACCTTTGGTTTTGGATATACTGGCTTTGATTTCCCTTCCCACTAGATTGGTTTCATTTAAAGGTTGTTAAGGTTAGGGACTTCAAAGTTGATGACATTTTTGGGTTTGCTTATCATTGAATAAGCAAGGAGGGAATTTGTGAAAAATTAGAGAAAAGTGTGGATACTGTAAACAAACTTTTGACTTAATTGACTTGTGTAGATGCACTAGCACTAATGAGGTATCACATGCATGCTAATAGAATGATGCATCTAACCCCGCATGAAATGCTTACGGGTCGACCCATGCCTTCACCTATTATTCAAGGCCCCATAAGGGACCTCCATTAGAGCAATAAGAAATATAATTGAGAAAATATGTTTGACCACTAACTGCTGTACATGAGTTTATATTCCAACAATAGAAACACAAGTTCCAGAGCGTGAGGAGGAGCCACATGCAGAGACGCCCGGAGCCGACCAGCCGAGCCAGGATTTGATTTTGATTTGATTTGTTTTGTTGTATTGACACACACTTACAGACACCCATGAAAAGACAAAATAATACAATTGAGGATTGAAACACAAAAGTCCCAGTCTTATTTCCATTGTGGTCCCCAACAGGAGAATAAATTTTAATTCAGGAGGGAGTACGGGAGAAATGGACTTCTCACTCTAACAGAAAGTTATACGTAGGCCTATAAAGAGATAAGTATAGATATATCACCTCATTTTCATTTATTAAAAAAAATAATAATAATAAATAAATAAATAAATAAATTTTTATGAGCTTTGCCCACACTAAAAAAAAAAAAAGAGGCATCCCTTTCACCTCATTTCTCATTTATTTTAAAGATTTATTGTATTTAATTTTATTTATTTTATGAGCTTTCCCCACACTAAAAAAAAAAAAAAAAAAAAAAAAAAAAAAAGAGGCATCCCTTTACGAAGCAGAGAACCCTCGCCGTTAGGGCTCGGAACTAAAGAAGGCGGAACTCATGCTTCATGTCCGCATCTAGAACCTAGAACTGAACCATGCTTTCCTACAACGTTTATGAAATGTTTTAGACTGTGCCTTCCTGTTGTTATCCAGTTTGCATTATTACGGATTGATTATTATGGTTATGGTTATTAACGACAAGAAGAGAGAATAACGTCCCTTGGCTATGTTGTTTTGGTGGTTTATGTCATGTTGTTGGACCCCCCCCCCCCCCCCCCCCGACTACCTTGACTTTGACTTTGACTACCCCCCTGGACTACACCGGTACTACCTTGACTTTGACTTTGACTACCCCCTCCGGGACCCGCCACATCCCGGGGCGTACGTGGGCCACACCCCATCGCGCTCCCAGAACACGCACGCCACAAGGCAGTCCAGACAAGCCGCTGGGCGATTGAACAAGACAGTAGAAATCAACCAGAGGAGGACGCACGAAATGGCGGACCAGCAGAGAATCAGAGCGTTGAACTGGTTAACTCTAAACCTCGAACCAGGAAAGATCCTGGACGACAGCACAAGGAAGAAATGGGAAGCACGATACGATGACTACATTAAAGGGTGGCAACGGGAAGGGGTGATGAAACAGGGGCCCTACGATCATAACAGCCGAGGCGCCATACACGCACACATCCGCCCCCAGCAGCAACAACAGTTGAAGGAGGAGTTAGCGGGCTACGCCACGAAGAAGAAAATGAATTGGGTAGAAGCCCTCCCATTGGCGCTGTTCAGCGTACGCTCCCACCCTAGCTCACGATGCGGACTCAGCCCCTTTGAGTTGGTAACCGGGAGGCCCATGCCCGGGCCACATGCACCCCCCAGGGGGCCAGTACTAGACCATTACGATGAGGTCCTCCTAGAGTATGTGCAGGCCCTGACTCACGCTTCCCGAGCCCTATACTCACAGGTCACCTCCCGACCAGCCCCTGAAACGTCCCCGGCCCTGCTCGTCAAACCCGGGGACTGGGTCTGGGTGAAGGTTCATAAAAGACAGTGCCTTCAGCCACGATGGGACGGCCCCTATAAGGTACTTTTGGCCACCCCCTTTTCTGTCTCCCTTGCAGGAAAGAGCGGCGCCCGCTGGCACCACCTGACCGCCACCCGCAAGGCGGACGGCCCCAACGAACGCTCCCTCGCCGCTACTCAGCGCGACCTCGCTCAACAGCACCATGAGACTCCGGGGTCCGAACACGGAACGACAGAGCCGGGCCCATAAGTACTACATCAGCACGGCCATGATGGGCTTCCTAATCCTGTGGGGGCTTGACCACCACCTATCTACGCCTGCCAGGGCCTTAAACACCGGACCCCTGCCGGCGGAGACGGGAGCGTCCCCGGCACCACAAACCCGGGCTCCACACCGCCATAGGAGAGGCGCACCCCTCGGGTACCCCTACACCTCTCCCGACGACCCCTGCCTCCGCAAATACGGAGGGCTAGCTCTGAACTATAAGTACGGTACCAGCGTCGTCTATCTCTTCCTCCTGTGCGATATCATCCCGTGCCGAGGGGGACCCCTGGAATGGGAGGGATACGAGGTGTACCTCTGCGATGGAACGAAAGATACCTACATGGGACTCCAAGGGGAAGGGGTAATGGGATCCCAGCATAACATCCAGGGTTGGTGTAGAAACTGGGAGAATGTACTCTGACCAGCTTGACCAGGTCGGTCAACGAGGACACCTGGAAACCACGGCCCTTGGCTATGGGTACGACCTCCCCTACCCACAGCTTCACGCCCCCACCCCCTCCCCCTACCTGTGAAGTGCTAGTAACCTCTCCAGGTGGGCATTCCCCCATTCCCAGCCCCCGCCCCACCCCCTCCCCCTACCTGTGAAGTGCTGGTAACCTCTCCAGGTGGGCGGCCCCACTTCCCGTCCCCGGCTACAGCACCGCCCCCTCCTCCCACCTGATGCAGCCACGTCGCTCGGACCAGGGATCTGCGTTCCGGTACCAGGGGCTGCGGCCCGTTCCCTTAGGGCTTGAGGGCACCCCTGGCGGTATTTGCTACAATTGCTGTATAGCCTATAACCCGGTTAAGGTAGAATGCCATTTTGCAATAATATTTCCCGCTGTATTGCTCATGCTCACCAGGATAACGCCCTGCCAGGGCCATTGAATAAACGGGTCTTTTTAATTAGTATGGGGGTGCTACCGCCCATACTCCCATGTGCATCCCTGGCAGGGGCTAATGAAGGATGTTCCCGCTTGCTTTTATCTTATTTTTCTATAGCTGAAGGTGCTGAAAGGAGGATACGTGATGATATATAGCCTCGTATTCTGCTGTTGGTTTGTTTGTTTGCTGTTGTGATTTAGCAGCCCCACCGGGCCGCTAGGAGGGATTGATTCTTTCGATTTTAATTACTTTGCCATAATCCCAATTTCTTGCTTAATCACATGTTCTGTTTTTACCTTGCCTTCCGTGTCATTGTGCAAAGGGATACTGCAATGTAAGGCCGGGGTGGATGCCACCCCCTAGGAGGGGTGTGTATGGCATACTCATGTCCGAAGCATGAGTAGCGTTTCTCCCACGTGGTTCCCCATACACCCGGCCAAGCGAGATATTAGGATCCCATGCTCATGGTTGCTTATTTTTATGGTCAAGTTTGTCGTCTTTCTGATGTTATTGATGATGCTACAATGATACGTCAAGCGCTGAGGTCCAACCCCTCGTGTCCCTAGTAAGTGAAACCGTCTAGCGACGGGTTGAGGGGGACAGCTGTTTTTATTTTTTATTTTTTATTTTTTGTTGTATGGTCGAGTTTGTCGTTATTTTTAAGTGAAAGTCGTCTGACGACGACTTGAGGGGGATATGATGGGAAAAAATAACCTAAATGGACATTACATTATGAATATAGTCAACTCTGGGCCCAAATCTAATAAACACAACACACCACACATTCAAGAGGGTGAAGATGACCCTCGAGCCCCCCTATCAGTCTGCGGAGAACACTCTGCCACAGCCGGACGGCGAGGACACACATATCACACAGAAAGACAACACAACCTGGAGGCTCAGGGACAAGAGAACCCTCGATAACCCACACAAAGGCTAGCACACACACCTGGCCATGAAAGATACTATAAGTTTCTCATGCACCAAATCACGGGAGCTCTTCTGAAGCAGAACTTCCACGGAGGCGAAGCTCTAGGCGACCT
>NC_140279.1:9653613-9683680 GCF_964030765.1 Micromesistius poutassou | reverse complement strand
ATATTGAGTTATTGTTTCCAGAGTGTGGGATGAATCAAATCTATTTGATTCAGCGAGTCTAAAGATGGCACCGTTTCTGAGACTGGACACGACACCCCGCACACCAACACACTCTCCCTATAGACCTCTGAAGAATAAGTCCTGCCTCCGAGGCTCCCGGTTCCCTCGGTCAAATGTCTATGGAATAACATGGCGTTTTGAATGATCGTACATAACAAACTCTGTAGGTGGTGAAGAAGTAAAAGTTGTGTCACGTTTTGAACTACACACTTTTTCCATCTAGTTCCGACTGGGTTTTTTGGATTGTTGGTGCCGTTAAAGTAGTTAACTATTATGAAGAAGCATTATGCTAACGCGGATCTGTGCAGACTTAGGACGTCACGACTCTCCCAGTCAAAGTTGCATAGCAACAGCAATGTTTCATAGTTTGTCTTCACCGAAATGGAGTTCAGGTCAGTGGCACCAGAGCACGTCTATGGAGCTGGCCACCGACGCTGCTCCTTCATGTGCGTTCTTAGGGAGCGGTGGAAGGAACAGCCGCAAGACCTCCACTCTTGTGAGAACAACCTGGCGCATAACAGCAAACCATGCTGTAGCTTAGTTAAAACGAGCAAGTAAGAATGGCTGCTCTAGAGCGCCCAAAGGACATGAATCATTCAAAAAATATTGAATATGTATACAAATGTGTGTATAAAATGTATAAATATGTATAAATATGTATAAAAAAACAAATAAAAATTGGAGGAGGCGTGCTGAGAGGACTGTGATTTGAGGAGGCGGCTGGAGGGCTGTGATTGGAGGAGGAGGGCTGGGAGGGCTGTGATTGGAGGAGGAGGGCTGTGATTGGAGGAGGAGGGCTGGGAGGGCTGTGATTGGAGGAGTCAGTCTGGGAGGGTGTGATTTGTGGAGGCGTGCTGGGAGGGCTGTGATTGGAGGAGGCGTGCTGGGAAGGCTGTGATTGGAGGAGGAGGGCTGTGATTGGAGGAGGCAGGCTGGGAGAGCTGTGATTGGAGGAGGCGGCTGGAGGCTGTGATTGGAGGAGCGGGCTGGGAGGGCTGTGATTGAAGAAGGCGGGCTGGGAGGGCTGTGATTGGAGCAGGCAGGGCTGTGATTGGAGGAGGCGTGCGGTGCAGGTGTCGGGGGCTGAATGGGCCTCTGTGCTCCCCCTCCACACTGAGGACAGTGATCCCACGCTATTGGTATTCAGACTGGCCCTCCTGGGGCCTCGGCGCGGCTGTATGGTCGCTCAGAGGCCCCCCCGCTGTCCTCTCTGACGGCTTCCTGTTGACCTCTGACCTGTCGGAGGCAGATGAAGGGGGAGATGAAGATGGCTCGGGGGGAGAGAGAGGGAGACAGGATGTTGTGCGCAAGAGAAGGAAGTTAAGAAGCGACCGTTGGCGGACGATGATGACCTGCTCCTCAGACCTCTCAACCAATCGGATCTCCTCTCTCGGGGCTCTGTGATTGGTCCTCCTTTGAGCTGGAGGAGGAGCAGTGTTGCTATCTGGCTAGCTCGATTGCTGTAGTAGGCTGCCTCTGAACTGTGGTTGCACTCTCTCACTGTGACACAGCAACTCTCTGGTTCACAGTGTCATCGCGCCCTAACACACCACATCTCTCGGCTGTCCCCTCCTCCTCCTCCTACTCTCACTGCTCAGCCCCGGTCTATGAAGTATAAATATAGACAGCCTGACAGTCTCTGTGTATTAATGAGATGTGTTTATAACTCTCAACGTACTGTAGATACTGCTCTGCTATGAAACACAGCCGCACACCCCCCCCCCCCCCCGCATCTGGGGTCCAGCTGTGTGTGTGTGTCTGTGTGTCTCTTCCTTCTTAGTGTCTGTGTGCGTGTGTGTCTGTGTCTCTCTCTTAGTGTGTGTGTGTGTGTGTGTGTGTGTGTGTGTGTGTGTGTGTGTGGTGTGTGTGTGTGTGTGTGTGTGTGTGTGTGTGTGTGTGTGTGTGTGTGTGTGTGTGTGTGTGTTGCTCGGAAATCCTCCTTTATGCACCAGCACCGTTTCCATGGAGATGGACCGGATATTAGCCCCTCCCCATTGCTCTCACTGTGTAAGTTTGAATCACAGAGCTGTGGTTAGTGTTGTGTAGTTTGTAACCTGTTTCACAGTGTGTCTGTTCGTTGTGCGCTCAAGCTGTGTAGTTGAGACCAATACAAGCCCCGCCCCCAGCCTCTCTTATCCTCCATTCATGAGCCTCCAGCCAGACGGGGCGTGGGCCAGGAGAGAGAGAGAGAGAGAGAGAGAGAGAGAGAGAGAGAGAGAGAGTGAGAGAGAGAGAGAAGAGAGAGAGAGAGAGAGAGAGAGAGAGAGAGAGAGAGAGGACGAGAGAGAGAGAGAGAGAGAGAGAGAGAGAGAGAGAGAGAGAGAGAGAGAGAGAGAGAGAGAGAGAGAGAGAGAGACTCTGCTGCTCTGTTGAAGCCTAATGAAGCATCTCATGGTTGGGAAGAGAGTTTATGGACTGAATCTCTCTCTGTCTCTCTCTCTATTTTTTTTCTCTCTCTCAGTGTTGTGGTTGGTTGTCATTCTGGTCACTGTGTGTAGGCTGCATGGGGACCCCCCCCCTCAATAGGCCTCATTGATGCGCCCCTCCTCCTCCCCCCTGAATGGGCCTTTCAGAGCTCTGCCCCTCTGGAGAGAGAGGCTGGACCCCTCGAGCCATGAGCCTGAGCTGAGCTCGTCCCACTGAGGGTCCGCCCTACCCAGACCCAACCAAAGGTTCTTGGTTCCATCCCAAAGTCCACCTTTACTGTCTAACCCCTACCTGTTCCTTAATGACCTGTCTCTCTACCCTCTAACCCCTACCTGCTCCTTAATGACCTGTCTCTCTACCTCTAACCCCTACCTGACTCCTCCCCTTCCTGTCTCAGGATGTGTGTTGACTCCTCCCCCTCCTGTCTCAGGGCTGGTGTTGACTCCTCCCTTTCCTGTCTCAGGGTGTGTGTTGCCTCCTCCCCTTCCTGTCTCAGGGCGTGTGTTGACTCCTCCCCTTCCTGTCTCAGCGTGTGTTGACTCCTCCCCTTCCTGTCCCAGGTGGGCGGCACCCAGCTCCCGTGCGCCAAGGCGCTCTACAACTACGACGGCAAGGAGCCGGGCGACCTGCGGTTCTCCAAGGGCGACGTGATCGTTCTGCGGCGGCAGGTGGATGAGAACTGGTTCCACGGGGAGACGGCCGACGCCAGCGGCTTCTTCCCCACCAATTTCGTCCAGGTCCTCACGGCGCTGCCGCTGCCGCCACCACAGTGCAAGGCCCTCTACGACTTCGAGCTCAAGGACAAGGAGGCCGACAAGGACTGCCTGCCCTTCTCCAAGGTGAGCCAATCACAGCCTGCCCTTCTCCAAGTTGAGCCAATCACAGCCTGCCCTCCTCCAAGGTGAGCCAATCACAGCCTGCCCTTCTCCAAGGTGAGCCAATCACAGCCTGCCCTCCTCCAAGGTGAGCCAATCACAGCCTCGGTCTGACCGCCTCAGTGACCCACTCTGGTCCACAGTTTGCTGGGTACCATGGTTACGGTGTGATGATGCACCATGGTTATGGTGTGATGATGCACCATGGTGACGGTGTGATGATGTACCATGGTTACGGTGTGATGATGCACCATGGTTATGGTGTGATGATGCACCATGGTGACGGTGTGATGATGTACCATGGTTACTGTTTGATGATGCACCATGGCTACGGTTTGATGATGCACCATGGTGACGGTGTGATGATGCACCATGGTTACGGTGTGATGTAACCTTACGGTGATGTATACATGTATCTGGGACGACTAGAAATCAGGCGCACTACGTTCATTAAACTTGGATTCAATAAAAGATTAAACAGGCCATATTCCGTTAATTAAATCTCCTCCCTGCTGTTCATTAGTTTCTTCCCGTGAAGATGTGATGCTGACTTGACTTGGCTTTCAGAGTGCGTCTGTGGTTTAGCTCCAGAATGCTCTAGCTCGAGTTCCCTTTAGTAAAACACCTCTTTATTCTCCTCTCTCTCTCACAGCTTCTGTCTCCGGATCACATGACCTTCTGTCTCCAGATCACATGACCTTCTGTCTCCAGACCACATGACCTTCTCTCTCCAGACCACATGACCTTCTCTCTCCAGACCACATGACCTTCTCTCTCCAGATCACATGACCTTCTGTCTCCAGACCACATGACATTCTGTCTCCAGATCACATGACCTTTTGTCTCCAGATCACATGACCTTCTGTCTCTAGATCACATGACCTTCTGTCTCTAGATCACATGACCTTCTGTCTTTAGATCACATGTCCTCTGGTAGCTCGTCTCTGATATCACATGTCCTCTGGTACCTCCTATGCTAACAGGCTGTTGTTTGTGTATGCGTTGTCAGGACGACGTTCTGACCGTCATCCGGAGGGTGGATGAGAACTGGGCAGAGGGCATGCTGGGGGATAAGATCGGGATCTTCCCCATCTCCTACGTTGAGGTAAGTCGGCCGACCTCACCAGACTCCACATGTGTGTTTGATGTGTGAGAGCATCCCCCCTGGCCCCCCTCCTGCAGAGTGCTGCTGGTCCAAGTATAAACCACCCCCCCTCAGCTCGCTAGGCGTGGCCTAACCCGCACCACCGCTAGTCCTTAGCTCTCTAGGCGTGGGCTAACCCACACCACCGCTAGTCCTTAGCTCGCTAGGCGTGGGCTAACCCGCACCACCGCTAGTCCTTAGCTCGCTAGGCGTGGGCTAACCCGCACCACCGCTAGTCCTTAGCTCGCTAGGCGTGGGCCATCCCTCAGCCTGCGGTCTGGGTGCTCACGGAGGTCCGGTTGTTCTCCTCTCCAGTTCAACGCGGCGGCGCGCCACCTGGTGGAGCTGGACAAGCCCTCGGAGTCCGGCCCGGACTGGGCAGAGGGCCCGCCCCCGGGGGCCCAGGGGCCCGGGGCCCCGCGGGGGGCCGGGGAGAAGAAGAACACCAAGAAGAGGCACTCGTTCACCTCCCTCACCATGTCCCACAAGCCCTCACTGGCCCCGCCCCCCCAGCGCCACTCCATGGAGATCAGTGGGCCGGTGCTCATCAGCTCCTCCAACCCCACGGCCGCCGCGCGCATCGGGGAGCTCAGCGGGGGGCTGTCCTGCTCCGCCCCCTCCCAGGTGAGACACGCCCCTCCCAGGTGAGACACGCCCCCCCCCAAGGTGAGACATACCCCTCACAGGTGAGACACGCCCCCCAAGGTGAGACACACCCCCAATGTGAGACACACCCCTCCCAGATAAGACACCCCCCTTCCATATAAGACACACCCCTCCCAGGCTTCAATGACGCCTACTGAAGAGGTGCCTGCTGCTGGTAGTGAGGTCTTCAGAACCCCTCCTGTTCTTTGTAGACTCCAGAGAACAGTCTTCCATGCGGCCTTCTGGGTAATGGAGTCTTCCTCTGACTCCTGCTGTTCCTCTTCCCAGGTTCACATCTGCACCAGTGGGCTCATTGTGACTCCGCCCCCCAGCAGCCCGGTGACCACGGCAACAGTCTTCACCTTTCCCCCCGAGACGAGCTACACGTCCATCAATGTGGTAGGTGGAGGTGAACTCTGACCCTCCAGCGCCCCCTACAGGAGTCCCTCCCAATGACTCCAGCAGTAGCTGGTATCGCTGGGAGTATGAACACCCATAAAATACCGGATGGCCTGTTTTGGATTTTTTCACTCCCGGGATAAATTTTATATCCCCAGACTCCCGCCACATAGTCCAACACAGGACACACACACGCCTGGAAGAGTTTGGTGGATGTAGAACCAAGTACCAATATCCCTGAGCATCTTAGTTTTGCCATAACTCCACCAAGAGCTCCACCGGCTGACTCAGAGAGAGCTGTAGGACCCTTTGTGAAATGCTTATCTTCATCCAGGTATTATCCTAGGTATTTGTAACATTTTGTATAGTTCAACGAAATTTTCTAAAATGCATTATTTCAGTTTTATTTTCATTTATGGTCATTCTCCCTTTACTGCACAAAGCTCACACACACATTGAGAGACACACACACACACACACTAGGGCTGTCAAAATTGCTCAAAAATGACGTTTGAATATTCCCTCTAAAAAAAACACATACATTCAAACTATACGAATATCTATATTTGCGCATTATGTCAATGACGTGCATTACGTCAATAACAGGTCAAACTAATACAACGAGACATAACTACTTGTATAGGTAGTTTATTTAAGTTAAAAAATATTTGACAACATATTACCTACACAAAAATAAGTAAATGAACTAATGGCCAAGACCGCAGACCTCGCCCTCACTCGCTCTTTTTCTCTCTCTCTCTTTCGCTCCCCCTCACTCTCTCTGTGCATACTGGTTTAAATAAACAACAACAATAAATTAAAACTGCGCGCAGTGATGAACGGGACCTCGCGCCGGCTTGCAGCCGCCACTACGAGGTCCCGTTCATCACTGCGCGCAGTTTTAAAAAAAAATCGCGCCGGCTTGCGGCCGCGTCACGTGCCGTCGTAACATGTGTGCTGGCAAGATGTGCACATGTTAGGACCGCACGTGACGCAGCCGCAAGCCGGCACGAGGTCCCGTTCATCACTGCGCGCAGTTTTAAAAAAAATTCGCGAATTTATGTAATCTGTAGAAGCAGAGGTGCCCTGTGGTGTTTTACTGATTGTTTTGACATTAACATGTAAGACCACATTTAACTGAATTACATGTTCATTAACCCTTGACATTAACATGTAAGAACACATTTAACTGAATTACATGTTCATTAACCCTACATCAATGATCCGATAAATTCCCTAGGAGGAGTTAGTTGAAATACAAGGCGAAAAAGTGAAAGAATTCCATTCAAAATGGCCAACTTTGACGGCACGCCACGGACACGCCCTTCAACGTACAGTCACAAATAGCAGGATTTTGGTTCAGCACCACTTCATGACTGTACTGACCAATTTTGAAGCAGATCCGATAAATTCCCTAGGAGGAGTTCATTCAAATACAAGGCAAAAAAGTGAAAAAAATTCAAAATGGCCGCCGAAAGTGAAAATTAGAAATGCAAATAGCCGACTTCCTGTGGGGTTTGGGGCATGGGTCCAAGAGGCTTTTCTGTAGGTATGGGGACATTGTACGTGAATACTGAGTTTCATACATATTGGTGAAACGTGGCGCAGGGGCTGCTTTTTAAAGTTCCTGTAGGGGGCGCTACACACATGAGAAACACGAATTTTGGTATGTGAGCTACCGGCACCAGTCTACACGTGTCCTGTGAATTTCATATTCATAACTATTATGATCTCCGCACAGTGATTTTGAGGCTCTGGCGGCCATGTTGTTTTTTCAATCGACTCAATTTTAATTGAGCAGTTAGAACTTTCGTACCTAACGACCACCGAGTTGGTCCCGCTCAAATCAAGCATTGCGTCTATGAACTGTGGCTATTTTAGTAACAGGCCACGCCCACTTCGAGGCCACGCCCCATTTGAGAAAATGTTGACTTAATCTTGTTCAGAATTTGATTCTGAACAACTTTAGTAGAGGGGTCCAACATCATAGGAGTCCAACTTCATGTAGATATGTGCAATTTACTATTTTTGGGGTGAAAAACACACCCATTTTAGAACTCAATGGCTCATGGGTACTTAGTTCGTTCAAATACAAGGGGAAAAAAGCTAAAATAAGACCACGGAATTCAAAATGGCCAACTTTGACATCACGCCACGGACACGCCCTTCAACGTACAGTCCGAAATAGCACGGCGTTTATTCAGCACCACTTCATGACTGTACTGACCAATTTGGAAGCAGATTCGATAAATTCCCTAGGAGGAGTTAGTTCAAATACAAGGCGACGGAATTAAAAAATGGCCAACTTTGACGGCACGCCACGGACACGCCCTTCAACGTACAGTCACAAATAGCACGGCGTTGGTTCGGCACCATTTATTGACTGTACTGACCAATTTTGAAGCAGATCCGATAAATTCCCTAGGAGGAGTTCATTCAAATACAAGGCAAAAATGTGAAATTTTTTCAAAATGGCCGCCGAGAGTGAAAATGAAGAAATTAAGATTTCCGACTTCCCGTGGGGTTTGGAGCATGGGTCCAAGAGGCTTTTCTGTAGGTATTGGCACGTTATACGTGCCTACCGATTTTCATACATATTGGTGAAACGTGGCGCAGGGGCTGCTTTTTAAAGTTCCTGTAGGGGGCGCTACACACATGAGAAACACAAATTTTGGTATGTGAGCTATCGGCACCAGTCTACACGTGTCCAGTGAATATTCATAACTATTACATATTCATAACTATTACGGTGTCTGCAGAGTGATCGACCCTCCTCTGGCGGCCATGTTGTTTTTTAAATCGACTTAATTTTTGGTGAGCAGTTAGAACTTTGGTACCTAACGGCCATTGAGTTGGTCCCGCTCAAATCAAACATTGCGTCTATGAACTGTGGCTATTTTAGTAACGGGCCACGCCCACTTCGATGCCACGCCCCATTTGAAAAATTGTTGACTTATTCTTGTTCAGAATTTGATTATGAACAACTTTAGTAGAGAGGTCCAACACCATAGGAGTCCAATTAATGTAGATATGTGCAATTTACTATTTTTGGGGTGAAAAACACACCCCTTTTTGAACTCAATGGCTCATGGGTACTTTGAAATTTATCCTACAGACTAATCCTTATGTCAGATTGAAGATAACGGGCCATAGATGATATGTGCCAAAGGAATTCTGTCAATGTCGAAAAACCTGGGATCCTTGGGGAATTTACTGTTTTTAACTAAATTCAAAATGGCGGGAAATCTGGCTACCGGAAGTGCTAAGTTAGTATCTGCAAATTTCTTCATTATGAGGATGTGCATATGTGTGCAAAGTTTCATGAGTTTAGGTCCAACCGGTGACGAGTTATGCTTGTGCAAACGTTGAAATTTTGGCATAGTTGGTATAGCGCCACCTAGGGGCGAATGTGAATTTGAGGGCTAGAATATCAAATTTTTCACCAGTCCCACAAAATGCACCAAAAAAAAATGAGTTTTCGAATATGTTCAGGGGGGGAAAAATGCAGTCGAAGTGGCCTAAAAATAAGAAGAAGAAGAATTAAAACTGCGCGCAGTGATGAACGGGACCTCGCGCCGGCTTGCAGCCGCCACTACGAGGTCCCGTTCATCACTGCGCGCAGTTTTAAAAAAAAATCGCGCCGGCTTGCGGCCGCGTCACGTGCCGTCGTAACATGTGTGCTGGCAAGATGTGCACATGTTAGGACCGCACGTGACGCAGCCGCAAGCCGGCACGAGGTCCCGTTCATCACTGCGCGCTGTTTTAAAAAAGCGCAGTTTTAAAAAAAATTCGCAAATTTATGTAATCTGTAGAAGCAGAGGTGCCCTGTGGTGTCCTACTGATTGTTTTGACATTAACATGTAAGACCACATTTAACTGAATTACATGTTGTAACAACTTTAACTAACATTATTAACCCTACATCAATGATCCGATAAATTCCCTAGGAGGAGTTAGTTGAAATACAAGGCGAAAAAGTGAAAGTATTCCATTCAAAATGGCCAACTTTGACAGCACGCCACGGCCATGCCCTTCAATGTACAGTCACAAATAGCACGATTTTGTTTCAGCACCACTTCATGACTGTACTGACTAATTGAGAAGCAGATCCAATAAATACCCTAGGAGGAGTTCGTTCAAATACAAGGGGATAAAAGCGAAAATAAGACCACGGAATTCAAAACGGACAAATTTGACGGCACGCCACGGACACGCCCTTCAACGTACAGTCGCAAATAACACGGCGTTGGTTGAGCACCATTTTTTGACTGTACTGACTAATTGTGAAGCAGATCCGATAAATACCCTAGGAGGAGTTCGTTCAAATACAAGGGGAAAAAAGCGAAAATAAGACCATGGAATTCAAAACGGCCAACTTTGACGGCACGCCACGGCCACGGCATTCAACGTACAGTCACAAATAACACGGCGTTGGTTGAGCTCCATGTCATGACTGTACTGACCAATTTTGAAGGAGATGCGATAAATTCCCTAGGAGGAGTTCATTCAAATACAAGGCAAAAAAGTTACAAAAATTTCAAAATGGCCGCCGAGAGTGAAAAGGAAAAAATTAAAATTTCCGACTTCCGGTGGGGTTTGGAGCATGGGTCCAAGAGGCTTTTCTGTAGGTCATGGGACCTTATACGTGCCTACCGATTTTCATACATATTGGTGAAACGTGGCGCAGGGGCTGCTTTTTAAAGTTCCTGTAGGGGGCGCTACAAAAAATAGAAACACGAATTTTGGTATGTGAGCTATCGGCACCAGTCTACACGTGTCCTGTGAATTTCATATTCATAACTATTACGGTCTCCGCACAGTGATTTACCCTGACACCAGAGCCTGTGGCGGCCATGTTGTTTTTTCAATCGACTTAATTTTAATTGAGCAGTTAGAACTTTGGTACCTAACGGCCACTGAGTGGGTTCCGCTAAAATCAAACATTGCGTCTATGAACTGTGGCGATTTTAGTGTCAGGCCACGCCCATTTCGATGCCACGCCCCATTTGAAAATATGTTGACTTTATCTTGTTCAGAATTTGATTCTGAACAACTTTTGTATTGGGGCCAACATCATAGGCGTCCAACTTGACGTTGATATGAGCAATTAACTATTTTCGAGGTTTCAACCACACCACTTTTAGAACTCATTGGTGCTCTAAACTTTATTGTACAGACTAATCCTTAAGTCAGATTGAAGATAATGGGCCATATATGATATGTGCCAAAGGATTTTGGTCAAAGTCGAAAAACCTGGGATCCTTGGGGAATTTACTGTTTTTAACTAAATTCAAAATGGCGGAAAATATGGCTACCGGAAGTGTTCAGTTCAAGAGACTTTTTTGTTCATCATGAGGATATGCATGTGTGTGCAAAGTTTCATGAGTGTAGGTCAAACCGGTGACGCGTGCTGCTTGTGCAAAGTTTGCACTTTTGAACAGTTGCTATAGCGCCACCTAGGGGCGAATGTGAATTTGAGGGCTAGAATATCAAATTTTTCAACAGTCCCCACAATTGCACCAAAAAAAATTGAGTTTTCGAATATGTGCAGGGGGGGAAAAATGCAGTCGAAGTGGCCTAAAAATAATAATAAGAAGAATCACGAGGGTTTCAATAGGGTCCTTGCCATGTTTGGCTCGGTCCCTAATAAACACGAGGGTTTCAATAGGGACCTTGCCAAGTTTGGCTCGGTCCCTAATAAATGCTGGGTGCTGATCAAGAGTTTTATGCAAGCAATTTAAGGTCCAGACTCTTGTCCCAAATATAGCAGGCTTCATTCAGTGATTGAAACACTGCACTTCAATTAATTGAAGTGCAGTGCGCCCACTCACAAAGCAGACAGCCGCACCGCGGCTGCTGCGGGTGTGTGTTTTTCCACATTAAAATATAATTTTCACCTTTGAATGTCTGTCTGTTTTTAAAAACGATTTGAATATATATTTGAATTTAGAATATTTGTTGACAGCCCTAACACACACACACACACACACACACACACACACACACACACACACACACACACACACACACACACACACACACACACACACACACACACACACACACACACACACACACACACACACACACACACACACACACACACATTTAGACACAACACACACAGCCCTCGCTCTCACGGGCAGTGAACCACAATATTTCATACACACACATTCAGATGCAGACATCTGTGTGTGTGTGTGTGTGTGTGTGTGTGTGTGTGTGTGTGTGTGTGTGTGTGTGTGTGTGTGTGTGTGTGTGTGTGTGTGTGTGTGTGTGTGTGTGTGTGTGTGTGTGTGTGTGTGTGTGTGAGCTGTTGTTTCTGCTGTGGGGCGTGTCGGCGTCGGGCTGAACTCGACTTGTCTCCTCGCTCACTGGGCAAACACTATGCATGCAGTTTACACCCTGGTGCACATGGTACACATTAAACACACACACAGGCTCCTCCCCTCCTAGCAGAACCAGCCCTGGCTCCTCCCCTCCTAGCAGAACCAGCCCTGGCTCCTCCCCTCCTAGCAGAACCAGCCCGCCCAGTCTCTCTGTACTTGTTTCTCTCTTAAATGATCCGTTGTCACGGTGATGGTGTCTCCTCTCCCCCTCCTGTCACTCTGCCAGGGGGGGAATTATTCTCATCTGGGTGTGATATCTTGTCTGATCTCTCTCTCTCTCTCTCTCTCTCTCTCTCTCTCTCTCTCTCTCTCTCTCTCTCTCTCTCTCTCTCTCTCTCTCTCTCTCTCCCCCCCCAGGACGCCCTCCCTCCTCCCCCTCCTCCTCCCCCCCAGTCTTCAGTATCTGGTGCTGTGTCCTCATTGGCTGCGGCCCAGAGACCCACCCCTGGGCCGGGGGAGCCGACTGGGAGACAGAGGCCCACTGTGTGAGTGACAGACTGAATGACAACCACAGACTAACCTGCGGTTCTCGTGTTCTCTAACCTCCGGTTCTTGTGTTCTCTAACCTGCGGTTCTCGTGTTCCAGCTACGTTGCCATGTTCCCCTACACCCCCCGTAAGGAGGACGAGTTGGAGCTGAGGAAGGGGGAGATGTTCCTGGTTCTGGAGCGGTGTCAGGACGGCTGGTTCAAGGGGACCTCCATGCACACTGGCAAGATCGGAGTGTTCCCCGGCAACTACATGAGCCCCATCAACCGGTCAGTCGCTATGACGCTAAGCTACCATGCTAAGCTGCTACACTAAGCTAACTATCACTAAACTACATGAGTCCCATCAACCAGTCAGCCGCTACGACGCTAAGCTACTACGCCACGCTATTAAAAGTGTTCTCCAGTGGTTCCCGTGGTTCGTTGTGGCTGACATGTCCCCCCCTGCCCCCCGATCCAGGACCCTGTCAGGCGTCGGCCCGCCCAAGCCCCCCCTGACCCTGGGCGCCCCCCAGGGTGGGCGGAGCCTCAGCTCCCTCACCCCTCTGTCCCCGCCCCCATCCTCCTCCCTCGCTCCGGGGCCCGACGCCAACAAACCTCTCCCAGCATGCACCGGGCCGGCGGGGGGCGTGCCCCAGGTAGCGGTGACCACGGCGGCGGCGGCGGCGCAGACGGCCACGGGGCAGCAGCCGAAGGTCGTCGTTCACGTGAACTCCCAGATGACGGTGAACCAGGCCCGCAACGCCGTGCGCTCCGGTAGGCTCGAAGGCGTCATGTGACCTGTCCGGGGGCCCGGGTGTAACGTTGTTGTTGTCGGTGTGCATTGGGTGTGTGGGTTTGTGACATCACGGTAGGCGTGGCCTACGACCGTGTCACTACTGTGGGCGTGGCCTACTGCTGCGTCACTACTGTGGCCGTGGCCTACTGCTGCACCACCACCCGGTCGCGGCCTACTGCCGCTTCCCTGATGGGGGGTGTGGCCTACTGCTGTGACACCACTGTGGGCGTGGCCTACTTCCCCGCCCCTAATGGAGGCGTGGCCTGACTGGTTCTGCCCCTCTCTCCTCCAGCCGCAGGCCACACCCAGGACCGGCCCATGGCCGCGGCGGCCCCGCTCCTCCAGCCTGCCCCCGCCGGGGCCTTCCTGACCTACCCCGCCCCCCCGCCCTCCTCCGGCCCCACCGCCCGTGGGGGCGTGGCCCTGGGCTGTGCCTCCGCCTCCCTGACTCCGCCCAACGTCAGCGCTGCCTCCCTGGAGGGCGACGCCCAGAGGCAACCTGTCGGCCCCGGCAACGGCTCCGCCAACAACGGCAACCTGGGGTTGTCATGCCGACTGGATAAGGATGCTAAGGTTAGTTCGTCCTACTTCCTGGTGTGTGACTGGTAACTCCTGGTGTGTGACTGGTAACTCCTGGTGTCTCCTGGTGTGTGACTGGTATCTCCTGGTGTGTGACTGGTAACTCCTGGTGTGTGACTGGTGTCTCCTGGTGTGTGACTGGTGTCTCCTGGTGTGTGACTGGTGTGTGACTGGTGTCTCCTGGTGTGTGACTGGTCTCTCCTGGTGTGTAACTGGTATCTCCTAGTGTGTAACTGGTATCTCCTGGTGTATGAATGGTCTCTCCTGGTGTCTCCTGGTCTTTCCTCAGAGAGAGAAGAAGGGTCTTCTGAAGCTGCTGTCGTCCAATAAGAAGCGAGGCCGCGGCTCCCCTCCGCCGTCCCCCACGCTGGACCCCGAGGGCCCGGGCGAGGGGCCCCTGGGGGGTCCGGAGCCCGACGCCGCGGGGGCCGCCGCCCCCCTGGCCGGACGCCCGCTGGACGGCGGCCCCCCCCCCATCGCCCCACCCCCCCGCCTGGCGTGCTCCTCGCTCTCCTCCCAGCACCACGACGCCCCCCCCATCGTCTGTGAGCGGTACGCAGCCCTGCCTCCCGCCGCCCCGCCTCCCGTCGCCCCGCCTCCCCAGGCCTCGCCTCTCCTCACCCTGTGTGATGGTGTCACTCTGTGATGTTGTCACACTGTGATGGTGTCACCGTGGTGATGGAGATGGTGTTACTATGTGCCTTGGTACCCAGCTACAGGGTCGTGGTCTCACTGTCTCCTGGTGTCTGGTGGTCTTACCTTCTCCCCCTGGTCCCCAGCTACAGGGTGGTGGTCTAACTCTGTCCCTGGTCTCCTGGTTCCCAGGTACCGTGTGGTGGTGTCCTACCCCCCTCAGAGCGAGGCAGAGCTGGAGCTGAAGGAGGGCGATGTGGTCTTCGTGCACCGGAAGCGGGAGGACGGCTGGTTCAAAGGCACGCTGCAGAGGAACGGCCGCACCGGCCTGTTCCCCGGGAGCTTCGTGGACAGCGTCTGACCCCTGACCCCTGACCCCTGACCCTGCCCCGCCCCCCAAGGGGGGTTGCCAAGGTGACAGAAGTCCGACGGCCACACATGAGGGAGGGTCTCTGGGCCGGGGGGGTCTGGAGAGGGAACTCTCTGCTCCCTCTTGTTGAGACCTCTGGTGGGCGGGGCTCTGCGGTCCTCCCTGAGGTCCTCAACTCCTTCAGGGTCCTCCATGTCCTCCATACCTACACGGACCACCATGTCCTCCATGAGGTCCTCAACACCTACACGGACAACGGGAGCCAAGACCAGGAGAACGGAGGCCCCCCTGGTCCGGCCCCCCTGGTCCGGCCCCCCACCTCACCCAGAGGATGGATTCACATGAGGACTATTGTCATACATGAGGACCACAGTGGGGCCACCTGGCCCGCGGTCGTCACCAGGTGTCAGCAGACTCCTGATTGGCCAGCGGCACACTGCTCGGACATCTCGCCACCCTGGTTGTCACTGGCAACCGGGGGAAGATTGCACATCCCAGAATAGTTTCCCAGAGGGCTGCAGTACTAGGGACAGATACTGCAGTACTCTCTCACCACGGTAACAGATCAGCCTTTGATTGGTAGGATGCAGACTAGATTCTGATGAAGGGACTGTCACAGTCCTCTTCACTCCAGACCATGAAATCAAATGAATACTTTAATGAATATTATATCCTAGTTTATAGTTCCATGTACTGACTGACCGACCGGGCTGTCAGGAGATCCACCCCACTGGAGGTCTGGAACCCAGTGAGGTCACTGGATCTCTAGATCACTCCGGTTCTAGAACTCCAGTGAGGTCACTGGATCTCTAGATCCACTGGATCTCTAGATTACTCTGGTTCTAGAACTCTAGTGAGGTCACTGGATCTCTAGATCACTCCGATTCTAGAACCACAGTGATGTCACTGTGGTTGTAGAACACCAGTGACCTCCAGTGGGTTGTAGCGCTCCAGTTGTGCGTCGCAGTGCTGAACAGGCAGTTGTGCGTCGCAGTGCTGAGCAGGCGGTTGGGCGTCTCCTCACTCATCTAACGTACATTCCTTACTTCATTTCTGACTTGTAGCACAAAGAACAAAGAAAACTAACGTCTTAAGCACAGAGTATTTTTCCATGTTCCATTTCAAACAATCTGGTGTATTTCCGTTACATTAGACGCATTACTTGAACACAGAATGATTCCTGATTTAGCGGAACGTGTTTCACCTTTGGTTGTTTTGATTTGAATTGCTGCACAAACTCTGACTGGACGGACGGACGTACTGACAGGAGGGAACACAGAGAGAGCAGTGATGAGGGGGTCACATCCTCTACAGTACTCCTCCTGCACCTCCTCACCTCCTCCTCCATGCCTGGCCCTGGAAGAGGAGGAGGAGGAGGAGGTGGATCCTGGGCTGGTGGAGGGGGGTCAGAAGGTGTAAACAGTGACCCCTCTGACCAGCGACCCGCTCAGCGGGCCCCCACTGGGGCAGCTCCGGACCACCGTGAACCTCTGGAGGCCCCTAGGGCCCCCTGCTCCGGTCCTGTTGTAGGGCCCCTAGGGTCCCCCCTACAGACGCTGTGTTTATTGATAACGGAGAAGGCTGGAAATACGGTACTAAACACTGTTGGTGTGAATGGGGATGAATGATGGGATGTGATGAGTAATGGGATGAGTGATAGGATGTGGGGATGAGTGATAGGATGTGATGAGTGATAGGATGTGGGGATGAGTGATAGGATGTGGGGATGAGTGATAGGATGTGATGAGTAATAGGATGTGGGGATGAGTGATGTGGTCTCTCGTGGTCTGGACCTGGTGAGTTGGCTTGGCATTGTTACACACAGAAAGGCCTTTATCTTAAACATCTGCACCTACACCACCCATAGCTACACCACCCACACATACACCACTACATCTCCACCCATACATACACCAAACATACACACACACATACACCACTACATCTCCACCCACAGACACCATTCCTACACCACACACACATACACCACTACATCTCCACCCACACATACAACACTACATCTCCACTCACACAGATCTCCCTCCTCCACCCCAGGTCATGTGTAGGTGTAGGTGACCCCAGCTGTGAGCTACATCACGTCAGGTAGCCTCTTTACTCCACCTGACTCCTCTTGCTAAGATGTCTGACTTGATTTTTGTATGATTTATTTTTTGTATAGTTAGTTTGATTAAATCAACGGCCCAAACTGTTAGAGGGACAATAATAACAATAAAGATCATTCTTTCATGTTGGTCTAGCGTGTCACTTGGTGTGTCTGTCTGTCTGTCTTTCTGTATCAGAATTACTTTTATTACATCTTATTGTACACAAGAGTAAAGTTCCTAGGCTTGGTTCCTCCACAGCCACATGGCAGCAACAATACAAGATAAAGTCAATAAAGAGGTGAAAATCGATAGGTAGCATAGGTAGATCACAATAATAAATAAGAATAATAACAATAAAGTAAGTAATAAGATAAACTAAATAAGATAACTAAACTAAAACAGCGGTTGATTCTAGTGCAGAAATGCACTAAGAAAGAGGGTCGGGCTTCTCTCTCTCTCTGGGGGTTTATTCTAAAGTGTGCGGACGGCGCCCCCTTGTGGCTGAAGTGTAACAACACACAGGAAAGTAAGATGGCGACCTCCACGCAGAGGCACTAGTGTGGAGAACAACACACAACATATCAGGTAGGCTCCTGAGATATGTGAGTGTGTGTGTGAGTGAGTGAGAGTGAGTGAGTGAGTGAGAGAGAGATTGTCCTGATGTATCCCTGATGTCCTCTAGGTTCCGTCGGGATGTCCCGTCTGGCGGTGGTGACCGGTGGGTCCCGCGGCATCGGGGCCGCCGTGGCCCGGCTCCTGGCCTCCAGGGGCTGCCGGGTGGCGGTGCTGTCCCGCGACCTGGACGCCGCCCGCGCCGCCGTGGCGTCGCTGGAAGGAGGTATGGTGACCTGGGCCCCGTTTCCCGATAACGATGGATCCACGCTCGTACGATCCATCGTACGATGGATCTCACGCAGCATCGTTAATTTTAGGGGAGCGTTTCCCGAAACTCATCTTAACATGAACGCGCGTGCTCTGCTCTTACGACGTCGTAGGATTGTAGCTGTCTACTCACACGGTGCTGAAATGGGCTCCGTAGGAGGGGGACACGCAGGAATGTTGTTGGATTAAACTATATTTTGTGGCAGCAAAAAAATATCTCCCCATCAAGGCCAACAGCAGAGTAGCCTACGAAAAGAATAGACTAATATGAATACTACAAATATTAAAACACAATTGATTTGGTCTAGGCCGACATATGCTATATCAGTCCTAATCCCGAACGCACCGTGCGTACATTGTTTCACGGCATTTTCTCCCCTGAAATAATTCCATATTAAAAAAATAAAAAATATCATGTGTCTGTGTGACAACTAGGCCTATAGCATTTATTTAAATGTGCTGATTTCTGAAACATGCTTTGCGCCGCAAAGAGGGCAGACTTTCTCTGATTCCTGCATTCCGTTTCATTCAGTCATTCATTCAGTGATTGACGCGCCGCGCACTCTCCAGAAACTTTGGAGTCAACATTAAAAATGCAACGTTCCATTCATTCATTATCATTCAAACGCAGAGGCATTGACATGGCTATTGCTGTTGCTGGTCTAGATCGAGTCCTGCCCATATTGTTGGGCAGGGGGTATGATGGTGCGGGCAATGTAAGCGGGAATGGCACGCATCGCAGCACAGTTTCCCGCAGCAGTCTACGTACAGAAAACCACGCTCTCAACTTGGCGATTGTGCACTCCACTAAGGTCAGGGAGTTCGTAACTGTCTAGACACGGTCCAATAAATAGTGAACTTCATCACAGCCTCACCGACGCGCCTACAGTGCTTTATGTCAAACAATCGCAACAAAAAACGCCTGCAGAAATTATCCGACACCCGCTGGTTTCAGCATGATTCATATACAGTATGTCTTCTGTCATTGATCAATATGAGGACATTTTAACCACGATGGTTGAATTAAAATCAGAGGGAGACAGCAAGTGCCGCTCGCAAGCGACCTCCCACACAAGCAACGGAATCATTTGATTTTATTATATGCCTTGTGATAGGGTGCCTTGTGACGTGGCGTTTCATCGGTTTATTTATCCACATTTATTTTTGGAATTTTAAATTGCTGCAATAAATTATATTTGTGTTGACTTCTAACATGTCTCTGTCTTTGCTGTTTAAATCTAACAGTAGTCTACGAGTAGGCTAATATATATGCTAATATATATCCACTGTTTTTGGGCTATTGCGAAATAGCGCCAGCTGGATAATCAGTGGTATTGGATGACGTGTTTTAATAAAACACATCCAATACACGGAATGTCCAGCTGGTGACTCCACTGAGGCTATAGTAACGATGCATCCTAGTGCTTAACGAGTACCCCTGTAGGCGTCGTTAGCTACGAGGGTTTTAACGACGTCGTTACGTAACGATGCTTTCGGGAAACGGTCCGAAAATTCTGCGATGATCGTACGACGGTGTTAACGACGTCGTTAGGCTAACGATGCTTTCGGGAAACGGGGCCCTGATCAATAATAATAATAATAATATGATATGGTAATATGGCCTTAAAAACATATCAACACATCACCAACCATGTTTCTAAAGCATGTAAGTTTTAACCTTTGAGGCGAAAAGTCAGGAAATAATAATAATAATAATAATAATAATAATAATAATAATAATACTAAAGAATACAATAGGGTTCCTACGTTTTTCGTAAAATAAAAAAAATAAAAGATTTTCCTTAAAATAATACTGCCTATGCATGAATACTACTACCACAGTCTTATACTGAATTCTAATAATAGAATAGTGAATATTGCTAAATAATTGTGAATACTACTGAATAATACTTAAAACTACTAATAAAAGTGAATAAACCTGAATACTATTGACTTATATTGACTAATGGTGAATATTACTGATTTATAGTGCATATCACTTAATAAAAGTATATAATTCAGAAGTATACAATCAATATACTGAATAATATTGAATATTACTGAGTAATAGGGAAGCATACTGTATAATAGTGAATAATACAGACTAATAGTGAATACTACTGAGTTAGAGTGACCCTCCTGAGTAAGAGTGAGCCTCCTCCCCAGGCGACCACACGGCTCTGAGCTGCGATGTGTCTCAAGAGCAGGAGGTGAAGGCTGCCTTTCAGGAGATCCTCAAATCCTGCGGAAAGATCACCTACTTGGTGAACTCAGCCGGCATCAACAGGTGAGCTCCGACTCACACCTGCACACTGCTACACACTCCTACACACTGCTACACACTGATAGACACACCTTTTTTGAGCATTATTACAATGTGTGTGTGTGTGTGTGTGTGTGTGTGTGTGTGTGTGTGTGTGTGTGTGTGTGTGTGTGTGTGTGTGTGTGTGTGTGTGTGTGTAGGGACGGTCTCCTCCTGCGTCAGAGGGCGTCAGACATGCGCCCCCTGCTGGAGGTGAACCTGATGGGCTCCATGCTGACCTGCAGGGCCGCGCTGCCCAGCATGATGCACTCGCCTGGGGCCGCCGTGCTCAACATAGGTCTTGGAGCTCTGCTCTACCTAGTCCTCTACTGTCTTTACTCCGCTGTACTGTATATATGTACCTCTACTCTACTGTACCTTTACTCAACTGTAACTCTACTCTACTCTACTCTAACTTACTCTACAGTAACTCTACCCTACTGTACCTTTACTCAACTGTAACTACTCTACTCTACTCTAACTTACTCTACAGTAACTCTACCCTACTGTACCTTTACTCAACTGTAACTCTACTCTACTCTAACTCTACTCTACAGTAACTCTACCCTACTGTACCTTTACTCAACTGTAACTCTACTCTACTCTAACTTACTCTACAGTAACTCTACCCTACTGTACCTTTACTCAACTGTAACTCTACTCTACTCTAACTCTACTCTACAGTAACTCTACCCTATTGTACTTTTACTCAACTGTAACTCTACTCTACTCTATGCTAACTCTACTCTACAGTAACTCTACTCTATTGTAACTCTACTCTACTGTAACTGTACTATGCAGTAACTCTACTGTACCTCTACTCTACTCTACTATACTGTAACTGTAGTACTATGCAGTAACTCTAATTTACTGTACCTCTACTCTACACCAACTAACTTTATTGTACCTCTACTCTACTGTACCTCTACTCTACTGTACTCTACTGTACTGTACTCTACTGAACCCCTCCTCTTCTCTCCAGGCTCGGTGGTGGGTCTGAAGGGGCGGGCCGGTCAGTCCGTCTATGCGGCCAGTAAGGCGGGGCTAGAGGGCTTCACTCGCTCCCTGGCCAAAGAGGTCGGCTCCCGGGGGGTCAGGGTCAACATGCTGCTCCCAGGTTCTGTCTGTCTGTCTGTCTGTCTGTCTGTCTGTCTGTCTGCCTGCCTGCCTGCCTGTCTGAAGAATAGAATATAATGTTATGTTATGTTGTTTAATAACATGGCCAGCTCTTCCACACACTAGCCATAGGAGACTGTGTTGTGACTCTCATCTCCTCTCCTCCTCCTCTTCTCCTCTCCTCCTTCCCCTGTCTCCTCCCCTCTCTCCTCTCCTCTCCACCTCTTCCTCTCCTCTTCTCTCCTCTCCTCCTCCTCCTCCAGGCTTCATCAGGACCTCTATGACGGAGGCGCTGCAGGCCTCCTCCCAGCCCCTCCCCATCCCTCTGGGTCGGGTGGGGGAGGTGGAGGAGGTGGCGCAGGCCGCGCTCTTCCTCCTCCTCTCTCCCTACATCACGGGCCAGGCGCTGCTGGTGGACGGGGGCGTGGCCCTGCACCTGTAGACCTGGACCAGGACCGGGACCAGGACCAGGATCGGGACCAGGACCAGGACCGGGTCAGAGACAAGGACCGGGACCAGACCCGCCACATGTAGACCGTGGACCAGATGCACTAGGTTGTTTGGTTGCTAAGGGGAGGAGCTGAGCAGGGCTGTTGCTAAGGGGATGCACCCGGGGGGGGGGGGGGGTCCCTATGTGGCGTCGGGCGGTGACCGGCCTGTCCGGTGATTCTGTTAATAAGCTTCTTTACCTCCAACTGTCTGGTTGTCATGGTGACATTATTATTTTCTAAATGCACATTTTTGCAAAATTAATATCTTTTTGCAAATAAAATCTTTGAAACAGGAAAGTGTGTCAGTGGTGTAGCTCCACTCTGTAGTATTAGTACTGCTACTACTAAACATGTAGTATTAATACTGTTACAGTAAACATGTAGTATTAATACTACTGCTACAGTAAACATGTCATATTAATGTTATCGTGATAGCGGTGTATATCCCCCCCTCTGCTGATGCGGAAGCTGCGTGTGACGTCATTAATGGAGTTACAAGCAGGCTACAGACGCAACACCCAGAGGCTCTCTTCCCCGGCATCTCTGGTGACTTCAATCATGCCTCCCTCTCCTCCTCTCTGCCCACCTTTAAACAGTAGGTCTCCTGCCCCACCAGAGACAATAAAACCCTGGACTTACTGTATGCAAACACCAAGGATGCATACACCTCATCTCCACTCCCTCCCCTGGGAAGATCTGACCACAACCTGATACACCTCATGCCTGTGTACAAACCCCTGGTTCTCTGACAGCCAGCTGTGACGCGCACAGTGAGGAGATGGTCTGACGGGGCCGGGGAGGCTCTTAAGGACTGTTTTGAAACAACTATGTGGGATGTACAGGTTGATGATCATGGAGAGGACATTGACAGCCTCACACACACCTTCACAGACTACATTCACTTCTGTTTGGAGTACCCACCAGGAAAGTACAGTGTTTCTCCAACAACAAGCCGTGGATTACTCCTGACATAGAGGAGCTGAAGACGGAGGAGGAAGATCAGAGAGGGAAAGAGCAGCTACAGGAGGAAGATGGAGGACCAGCTGCAGAACAACAACGTCAGGGGAGTCTGGAGGAACCTGAGGCCCCGTCCACACGGGCGAAAACGATCAGTTTTCCTTTGATGCGTTTCAGGAATATCTCCGCAAAGACGGACTCGTTGCGAAAACACATCGAGCTGTAGAAACGCTGTAGTACATATTCAAGGCCAATATGTGGCGCTGGTTCTCCACAAAAAAAGGTGGAGCGCGTCAAGCCTGTGCACATCAAGCCCATGCGCGCTGTATATAAACATACAGTCGAGGAGGAGAACAGTTGTTGAACCTTTTAGATTGAGCAGAAATACTTTTTAATGTACAGTTAGGAATTCAATTTACCAAGGGGCTGTATTTAAAGCTACAAAAATAATACAAATCAAATAAAAAATCAACGCAACTCTAAAGTCCCCAGCTGGTGGGGGCGCAATGACGTCCTTGTTTGAGTTTCAGGCGTCCACACGAATCCTAACACGAAACTGGACGGTCGGCCCAAACGCACAAGACTTATGCGGTTTCACCAAAAAAATCAACTCTGTGTGGACGGGGCCTGAATACCATCTCTGGCCGACGTCCCATCTGATGAAGACGCTGGAGAGACTGATCCTTGCACACCTTTGTCCTCTGGTGAGCTCATCGATGGACCAACTGCAGTTCGCCTACCAGTCTGGCATTGGAGTGGACGACGCCATCATCTACCTCCTCCACAGATCAGTAAATGTGTAGTATTAATACTGCTGCTACACTAAACATGTAGTATTAGTACTATTGCTACACTAAACATGTAGTATTAGTACTGCTCCTACAGTAAATATGTAGTATTAGTACTGCTCCTACAGTAAATGTGTAGTATTAGTACTGCTCCTACAGTAAATGTGTAGTATTAGTACTGTTCCTACAGTAGATGTGTAGTATTAGTACTGTTCCTACAGTAAATGTGTAGTATTAGTACTGTTCCTACAGTAAATGTGTAGTATTAGTACTGCTCCTACAGTAGATGTGTAGTATTAGTACTGTTCCTACAGTAGATGTGTAGTATTAGTACTGCTCCTACAGTAAATGTGTAGTATTAGTACTGCTCCTACAGTAGATGTGTAGTATTAGTACTGCTCCTACAGTAGATGTGTAGTGTTCCTACAGTAGATGTGTAGTATTAGTACTGTTCCTACAGTAGATGTGTAGTATTAGTACTGTTCCTACAGTAGATGTGTAGTATTAGTACTGTTCCTACAGTAGATGTGTAGTATTAGTACTGCTCCTACAGTAAATGTGTAGTATTAGTACTGCTCCTACAGTAAATGTGTAGTATTAGTACTGTTCCTACAGTAGATGTGTAGTATTAGTACTGTTCCTACAGTAAATGTGTAGTATTAGTACTGTTCCTACAGTAAATGTGTAGTATTAGTACTGCTCCTACAGTAAATGTGTAGTATTAGTACTGCTCCTACAGTAGATGTGTAGTATTAGTACTGTTCCTACAGTAGATGTGTAGTATTAGTACTGCTCCTACAGTAAATGTGTAGTATTAGTACTGCTCCTACAGTAAATGTGTAGTATTAGTACTGTTCCTACAGTAGATGTGTAGTATTAGTACTGCTCCTACAGTAAATGTGTGTTCCTTGGATCTAAAACATGTTTGATTATCTGAGTGGAAACAGGGAGGAGCCAGTAGCAGAACAAACAGTGAGCCACCCCGCCTACATCCTGCTGCTAGGGCACACCTGTGTGTGTGTGTGTGTGTGTGTGTGTGTGTGTGTGTGTGTGTGTGTGTGTGTGTGTGTGTGTGTGTGTGTGTGTGTGTGTGTGTGTGTGTGTGTGTGTGTGTGGCAGCAGGATGGCTGCTGGCTGCGGGGTTAGCCTCACCATGCCCTGGGGAGTCCAGGTTCTCGCCTCCATCCTAATATTTGCTGCTTCCTGCGGTAAGTAGAGCCTGAATATGACTGGAGATTAACATGTAGTTAACCTTATAGTTAACATGGTGGTTAACATGTAGTTAGGCTTGTAGTTAACATGTAGTTAACGTGAAGCTAACCTCACAGCTAACATGTGGTTAACATGTAGTTGACATGTTAATCTTGTAGTTAACACATAGTTAACTAGCTAAGCTTGTAACATGTAGTTTACATGTAGTAAACATGTAATTAACTTGTTAACCTTGTAACTAATAAATATTAGTTCAACCTGTAGGTACTGTGTAGTTAACATGTAGTTAACATTAAGCTAAACTCACAGTTAACATTTGGTAAACATGTAGTTAACATAGGGATGTGGTGATGATGATGGAGACAGACACATCATGAAGCGAGTCTACAGACTCTTGGCAAACGGGCTCTGCTGTTTGTTAAAGGTCCCATGACATGCCACCAGGTGCGATTGTGTGATTAGCCGTTACAAGCCGTTTTGAAAATCTGTCTCTTATAAGATCACAAGTGGGCATGTCGACCTAGATGTGTGCTGGATAGATCAGTCACCTGGTGGCTGTCATGGGACCTTTAACTAGCGGTGGGTAGACCGGGCCTCTAGTGCCCACATCCGTCTAAGGGGGCGGGACTACCGGACCTCTAGTGCCCACATCATGCTGCTAGACGTAGCATGAGGGTGTGGACTGGAGACCAGAACCGCGTTCAATACGTCACTCTTCCTTTCCTGTCCCCACCTTCATCCTCTGCTTTGTCTGCTTCTCCTCCCTCCTCTCCTCTCTCCTCTCCTCCCTCCTCCCCTCTCTCTTCCCTTCTCTCCTCCCTCCTCTCTCCTCCCCTCTCTCCTCCCTCCTCCCCTCCCTCCTCCCCTCTCCTCCCTCCTCTCTCCTCCCCTCTCTCCTCCCTCCTCCTCTCTCTTCCCTTCTCTCCTCCCTCCTCTCTCCTCCCCTCTCTCCTCCCTCCTCCCCTCCCTCCTCCCCTCTCCTCCCTCCTCTCTCCTCCCCTCTCTCCTCCCTCCTCCCCTCTCCTCCCTCCTCTCTCCTCCCCTCTCTCCTCTCCTCTATCTCCCATCTCTCTCCCATCCTTCAGACACCAACTTCTCTGTGATAACCCGGACCCCCACCGCCTCCTCCCAGGGGGTCCTCCCCCCTCTGAACATCGCCTCCACCCTCCCAGCCTCTCCTCCGCCCTCCTCCGACCCGACCAGCCGTCCTAACATCTCAGACGCCTCCAGCTCTCCCCCAACATCTGAGACCACCAGCACCTCCAACACCACCCTGAACACCACCCTGACCACCGCCCTACACACCACCTCCAACACCACCCGACACACCACCTCCAACACCACAGGTGGGTGTTACAAGTGATTTCACCTCCACGTCACGGACGTATAAACTATGACATCACTGCAGAAACTATGAAATCACTTTAGAACGTGTGAGATCACCTTCTAACTACGATGCTGCCTTGAAAACTATCACCATGCGAACTATGACATCACCGTACAGACTATGGCATCACCAACTCCATTGTTCTCCTCACGTTCTCCTCATGTTTTCCTCATGTTCTCCTCCTCATGTTCTCCTCCTCATGTTCTCCTCACGTTCTCCTCACGTTCTCCTCCTGTTCTCCTCAGCAGTGCTCACGGAGCGGCTGGAGGAGGGAGGAGCAGTGCTGAGTGCGGGCCTGGTGGCCCTCATCACTATCCTGTCCATCGTGGTGGTGCTGATGGTGTTGGTGGTGCTCAGTCGGGCGCTGGGCTTCCTGACGCCCCCGTTTGAGCGGCTGGACAACGTGCCGCTGGTAGGAGACCCTCGCCTCAGAAAAACATTTACCTTCAGGGCGTTTATCAGACGCTTTGATCCAGACAGACTTACAATAAGTCCATTGGTCAGAGGAAAGAGACACAACAATATATCTCTGGTGGTACAGTAAGGATGTTCATAGCACTAACAATCACTAGGTTAACCCATTCTCTGTAGTACAACACATATAGCTAGGATAAGATGCTATACCATGCTAAGTACTATTTTTAAGTGCCAGGACGTACAAAATACAAGTGTGTACATTAAGTGTCAGGATGCTATGATTGGGTTATGTCTTGTAGTTAATGTCTTCCTATGACAGGATGAGCTGCGGTTTAACAGCTAGCTACACAGCAGGGACGTTAAAGTATCACATTAAGATACATGATGAAGCTTACAGGATGATGAATTAATAATGATCATAATAGTAGTCAGAATTACAGCATATTTAAGGGGGAATTTCTTCACAAAGGGATGCATCTTGTATTGTGTTTTAACTCTTATATTCTTTGTTTTTCTTTTTTTCAGGAGAGCCCAAATGAAGAATCACCGTTTGCACATAAATATTAAAGAAAATGCATATTTCAAAGTTCATATTCATGCTAATATAAGCTAATTTTCATGTTAATATGAAGCTCATATCCATGTTAATATAATGTTACGCGTAAAAAAATAACCATTACTAACCAAAAACTACAAAAACTGGACTTTAACACCATTTTGGAGACATTTCTAACTTTATATACATATCTTGAGTGCTTTATGTACCCATTAATCGACAGTGGTGTTTAACCTGCACATTGGGCTTTAATATAATGTTCATATTCATAGAAAGGGAAAGTTGGGATGAAACTTCAATGCTTCAGTTGCTACACAACTCCAGATACCAGGTTCGCTCGAGTTATTTGTTTAATTAATTCATGTTAATTCAAGTCATAATTTATCCTTAAAAGTTCATTCAATTTCAATAATTCAAACCTTTGCAGGCATTTTGAGGTAATAAGCTGATTAGAGTGTGACACCTTGAGTCTACAATATTTAACTGTTTCACAATATTCTTATTCATACAAATAAAGGCTTGAAATATTTCACTTTGGTTGTAATGAATCTATATGATCAATGAGTTTCACTTTTACAATTTTATTATTGAAATTAAGTACATTTGCTCAGCACCGATGTGCTTCGATGGAAACCGCCTCACACCTCCACCCGCCCGCTGCAGACTGGGCGTTCCTCCTGTCCCTCGAGACGGACCGGAGGGGTCTGGGGTCCGCGAGACGTCACGTGCCGCGACCGACCGCCTCGTGCCCAGGCTACAGAAGTGTATTACCGGCAGTGTGTACATCCATAAACACTTCCTGGCACGTGACAGTCGACGTCACTACCGTGTGTATGTGTATATGCGTGTGTGTGTGTGTGTGTGTGTGTGTAATATACATTGTGTGTGTGTGTGTGTGTGTGTGTGTGTGTGTGTGTGTGTGTGTGTGTGTGTGTGTGTGTGTGTGTGTGTGTGCGCGTGCGTGCGTGCGTGCGTGCGTGCGTGTGTGTGTGTGCGTGCGTGCGTGCGTGCGTGCGCGCGCGCGCGCGCGTGCACCTCAGTTGTGTGTGGGCACTTGCGCGTGGAGAGTTTGAAGTCTAACATGAAGCCATAAAACACAACGCAATAAATGGCATCGCTGGGAGGCCAAGACGTCTGTGCTGTCAGAGCTCCGGAGCGGAACGCGTCCCTGGAGAACACGACGGACAGAGTGAGTACCTCAGCTCAGAGTTTAAATTATCGCCTGGTGTTAAAGTCCCTCACATCCCCCAATGATCAATAATCAATTCCCTCCGTGATCGATCTCCACTCCTGAGCTGCTGGACGGGTTCTGGAGACGCGGAACTTGTCCGTGGACTTCAGCCTGAGTTGGGTGGTTCAGGTCAGATCGCGGCGCCTCAGGACGCAGGAGACCCGGCCCGACCCGGTCAGGTGGTCCGCAGGTTAAACCGTAGAATGCGCCTGGAGACCACGGAGGTCCTAGAGTCACACTGACCGCGTCACATTGCCTCTGTGACACCATAACAGTTATAATTCCGCAACACTGTAATAATGTGCTTAAGTGTCGGGAGATGGAAGGTATTTAAATGTCCACTAGATGGCGTGCATGTGCAGATGTCCGATCAAGTAATCGCTTATTAAAGGTGCCATGACATGCCACCAGGTGTGGTGTGATTAGCCGATGATAAGACATCAAAGGTGCCCTGACATGCCACCAGGTGTGGTGTGATTAGCCGGTGATAAGACATCACAGGTGTGCGTGTCCACCTAGATGTGTGATGGATAGATGTGCAACATTTGCTACATTCCACTGGGTAGGTTGATAGACAGATAGGTTTATTGATCTATCCAGCACACATCTAGGTGGAATACGCCCACTTTCTGCCCCTTATGATGTCATAAGGGGCAGATTTCCAAAAGGGCTTGTAACGGCCAATCACACCACACCTGGTGGCATGTCATGGCACCTTTAAAGAGCTTGGATGGGTTGAACCAAGCAGCGACTAGAGGTGGCGGCTGGTGATAAAAATTGTTGGTAGGGCGCAGTAATAGATTAGTAATAGATTCATAGATTTGACTTCCATGTATTCTGGTGCATTGGGGATGGCCACTACCTATTATCTATTACCTACTATTCATGCTACAGGCCGAAAGATTACATTAATATGCTTGGGGAGTCCGATTCCTCCACTGAAGTGGGTGGAAAGTGCTTTTACAACTCTCTGCTAGTTAGCTATCTATTTATTCTCTGCATGTAGTTGCGTTGCGCGATGCTGCTGAGGGAGGCAGCCTATTTGATTGATTTGCTGAATTGTCCAATCATGTGGTGATAAAAATTGTGAAAAACAACGCCATGGGTCTGGGGCGCACAAAATTGCAACCAGAGAATTTTCATGTGCCAATGAAAAGCTGTCTCTGCTTGATGGACAGCAAAAAGTTTGCAAACTCACATAGACTTCATCGTGGCCAGCGCCCCTGACTTGAAGGAGGGCTTTATTTTGATTGACCAATAACAAGCCTAGCCCAAAGAATTGACGTTCAGACGCATTTAAATGGTTGCTGGCCAGGCAAGTACGGTCCCTCAAACAATTAAACGAGGATAAACACTATGTATTTTTGTTGATTTATTTCGTATTTTTAATGGTTTATTCATCATAGTTGGCAAATATTTTTTTCTTGCCCATGTGGGGGCTTGGGTCAGGGGGTGTAATAAATCTTTGGCCTGTTAAGCCCATTGAGACTAATGGTGATTAAGGGCTACCTACCGCCACTTTTTGATTTGATTTATTTCTGGATCAAGACAATAAAAACAGTAATCCAAAGGATGACATGCAAAAGTACAATACTTATTTCCAGCATGGTCCTTAATGGTGTCTGTCTGTACTGATGGTGTCGATCTGTACTGATGGTGTCTGTCTTTAGTGACGGTGTCTGTAGTGTTAGTGACGTAGAATCGTACTTTAGTGATGTCGGGTCAGGATGGTTCCAGCTTGTTGTGAGCTTCAGAAGGAGCAGTTGTGCGTTGAGCCAGCTCAGCACTGTGACTCCGGCATTGTGCGTCACAAGGACGGACCTCTCCTCACCAGATT
>NC_140279.1:9596113-9648613 GCF_964030765.1 Micromesistius poutassou | reverse complement strand
GGAAACCCGTTAGACCGAGACCTGAGGACATGTTTAATACAGCCAGCCTGGAGCTGACAGGGAGCTCAGAGGGGCTGCGGTGGGACGGGGGTCTGTAGGTACTCTGGATCTGGATCTGGTTCTGGTTCTGGTGGTCCTATTCTGGTCTTGTCTCTTGTGCACACAGATTAATCAAGATTAATAAAGGGTTCTATAGACGGAGAGTAAGGTGAAGGGAAAGCATTGGGTAAACTGGGTAAACTGGGTAAACAAGACAGTGTGTCAGTGTCAGGGAGGGGAGGGATGTGTCTGAACAGCACTAGAGCCACAGCCAATGAGTGTGTGTGAGTTAGTGTGTGAGTTAGTGTTAGTCTTTGTGTGTGTGTGTGTGTGTGTGTATTAGCCAATGAGGGTCATTTGTTTGCTGCGTTATCGACGACAAGAAGCAGAAGGCTGCCGGGCCCCTGTGCCCCGGGGGGCGGGGCTCTGAGCAGGGTTAGATCAGGGTCTCAGCGGGGGGCTGTCGGCTGCTAGGTGGGGCGGGCCACCTGGAAGGTGTTGAACATATCAGTATGTATCGTATCAGGTGACATCACACCTCAAGGAAGAAGCCCTCTCCTCTCACACCTCCTCTCTGCTGCACCTCACAGACACTGAAACCACCTCCATCACAGCCTTTATATATCACAGCCTAGATCTGTAGTTTATATACAGTATCACAGCTTAGATATGTAGTTTATATATCACAGCCTAGATCTGTAGTTTATATATAGTATCACAGCTTAGATATGTAGTTTATATATCACAGCCTAGATCTGTAGTTTATATACAGTATCACAGCTTAGATCTGTAGTTTATATATCACAGCCTAGATCTGTAGTTTATATACAGTATCACAGCTTAGATATGTAGTTTATATACAGTATCACAGCTTAGATATCTAGTTCATATACAGTATCACAGCTTAGATCTGTAGTTTATATATCACAGCCTAGATCTGTAGTTTATATATCACAGCCTAGATCTGTAGTTTATATATCACAGCCTAGATCTGTAGTTTATATATCACAACTTAGATCTGTAGTTTATATATCACATGTTAGATCTGTAGTTTATATATCACGTTGTTGTGTGTGTATATGAACACAAGGTTGTGTCTTTGCAGAGTTTGTGTTTTCAGTGATTGGTTCTCTTTGCAATAACGTGAATTCAATGATCTCCTCAGCTGTTAATAAGCTTACGTTTCAGATGCCTAAAATTATGTTAAGGCAAATGAGATTGAAGCCAATCGGTCTAGAATATAATGAGCTGAGCGTGGAGATATGGGCCTCAAAGGAGCATTAGGGCATTAGTTTGGAACGCAGCCCGCGGACACCCTTTAATATTCAGGATCAGGATTAATGATTTCATCATATTCTAGACTCCCCCTGGCTCCACTGACCAGAGGCCCCATCCCCTGATGGAGCTGGGGGGTGAGAGGAGGAGGAGGAGGTGAGAGGGTGAGAGGGTGAGAGGGTGAGAGGGTGAGAGGAGGAGTAGGTGAGAGGGTGAGGAGGAGGCGAGAGCAGGAGGAGTGAGGAGGTGAGAGGGTGAGGAGGTGAGAGGAGGAGGGGGTAAAGGAGTGAGGTGGAGGTGGAGACAGACAGGTGGGGGCGGTGGAGACAGACAGGTGGGGGTGGTGTAGAAAGACAGGTGGGGGTGGTGGAGAAAGACAGGTGGGGGCGGTGGAGACAGACAGGTGAGGGCGGGGGAGACAGACTGGTGGGGGAGGTGGAGACAGACAGGTGAGGGCGGGGGAGACAGACAGGTGGGGGCGGTAGAGACGGACAGGTGGGGGCGGTGGAGACAGACAGATGGGGGCGGTGGTTTCTTATTCGTTCCACTGCTGGTAGCAGGCGTCGCCAGCCCCTCCCCTAGGGCCCTTCTGTTTACCGCCGGGGAGCTGCTGTTGCCGTGGAGACGGCGACACGTAGGCTGACTGACAGCCGGTGAGCTGAAGCCTGTCGCCCCCCCCACCCTCGTGTGTGTGTGTGTGTGTGTGTGTGTGTGTGTGTGTGTATGTGTGTGTGAGACCATGCTCCGTGCAGCAGCCGCGGGTTTGATTCCCGAGTGTGTTCCTGTCCTTCGTGTGGTTGCCTCTCACATCCTGCTCATGATGAACGCTCTGCTTTCCTTCTGCGTCTCGGTCCCGGGAGGTCTTCAGGGTTCCTCCCCTCCGGCTCTGAGGACCTTCAGATCCGTTCTGTTGAACCAGACGATCACCTCCAGCACCGCTCTGCTCAGTCCCTCAGACCGAGACCTCCTCACAGAACCACTGAGAGTCCAGACCTCAGGGTCCTTCACAGGACCACTGGACCACTGGATCACTGGATCACTGGACCACTGGATCACTGGACCACTGGATCACTGGATCACTGGATCACCGGACCACTGGATCACCGGACCACTGGATCACTGGACCACAGGATCACCGGATCACTGGATCATTGGACCACAGGATCAGTGGACCACTGGTTCGCTGGACCACTAGATCACTGGACCACAGGATCACTGGACCACATGATCACCGGATCACTGGACCACTGGATCACTGGACCACAGGATCAGTGGACCACTGGTTCTCTGGATCACTGGATCACTGGACCACAGGATCACTGGACCACATGATCACTGGATCACTGGACCACAGGATCAATGGACCACATGATCACTGGACCACTGGATCACTGGACCACAGGATCACTGGACCACTGGATCACTGGACCACAGGATCACTGGATCACTGGACCACAGGATCAATGGACCACATGATCACCGGATCACTGGATCACTGGACCACAGGATCAATGGACCACATTATCACTGGACCACAGGATCACTGGATCACTGGACCACCGGAACACTGGATCAGTGGATAGCTGGACCACTGAGATTGGTGCTGGTTTTCATTGTTGTGATGAGGCCGCGGTGTCGCTGGTACAGAGCTCCAGTCAGCGTTAAGTCTCTCCACACAGAGCCTACTGGAACACAGATCACATTACACAACCCCTAACCGCAGACACACACGCACACACAACCTTCCCCCCCAAACATACTCATCTACGCGAGTGTTGGCTCACATCTGGTCCACATCACACTTACACTCACATCTACACAACTTTACTCCAGTGCTACAACTCCAGAGCTACTCCAGTGCAAATACTCCAGCGCTACATGCTACACACCACACGCTAGGACTCCAGGCTGCTGTGTTGCGTCTCTCCTTGGGCCGCTTCCTCGTTGGGCTCTCGAAGTTATTTTGGGATCTGCATTCGATCTTCCTCCTGCACAAGATCTCCACAGCAGCCTCTGGGGAGACCGCCCCTCTCCCCTCGACCCGGTCCCAGGGCGGGGACTGCGTGCCGGCCGGCGGTCGGAGAGGAACGGACCCAGGAGTCACCTCCACCCCCGTCAGCGTTTTGGACGAGGGAGCGACAGTCAGGAATGCTTGGAGTTGGTTTAGTTTGTACAGCCAGAGCAGCGCTGTGGGCTCAGGGGACGGCCGTCCTGTTCTGACCTGTCTTAAAGGAGGCGTGCTCCTCCCTCCTCCCCCTCCTCCCTGCTCTCCTGCACCTTCTCTCCTGAGGATCACCAGAGCTCAGAACAGAAACAACCAGACACCCGAAACCTCCCCAACACAAACAACAAGGAGAGGAGGAGCAGAACCAGGAGCAGAACCAGGAGCAGAACCAGGAGCAGAACCAGGAGCAGAGGTCCTGGTCTGAGGAGGAGGTCCTGGTCTGAGGAGGTCCTGGTCTGAGGAGGAGGTCCTGGTCTGAGGAGGTCCTGGTCTGAGGAGGTCCTGGACTGAGGAGAAGGTCCTGGTCTGAGGAGGTCCTGGTCTGAGGAGGAGGTCCTGGTCTGAGGAGGTTCTGGTCTGAGGAGGTCCTGGTCTGAGGAGGAGGTCCTGGTCTGAGGAGGAGGTCCTGGTCTGAGGAGGTCCTGGACTGAGGAGGAGGTCCTGGTCTGAGGAGGTCCTGGACTGAGGAGGAGGTCCTGGTCTGAGGAGCCGTCCAGGACTTCCTCCGGAGAACATGAGCCTCAACATGGAGCCCCGGGGCGGGAGGAAGGGGGCGACGGTCTTCAGCGCGGGACGCAGGCCCTCTCTCTGGGGGTAGGTGTGGAGGGGGTGGAGCTCTGCTATGGGGGAGGAGCTCTGCTGTGGGGGAGGTGTCAGACGGTCATGGGTCCTCAGGGTCCCGTCCTCTTGACGGGTCTGTCTTACGACTCCTTGGTGACCTGGTTTTGTTTCTGCCGGGTGCTGAGGTGTTCACTCTGACCCCAGGAGGGTTGGGGTCAGTCCTAACGCAGGCGCTGTCCTGTATAGGCCGACCGTCAGAGTCTGTGGAGGGGATAGAGGTGATGGCGGTGATGGAGGGGATAGAGTCTGAGATGGAGGTGATGGAGGTGATGGAGGGGTGGAGGTGGTGGAGGTGATAGTCCCGCCCAGGAGGAAGTTGGTGTTGTTTACAGCATCGACACAGCAAGACCCGGATGTGAGTGAGTGTGTCTTTGTGTGCTTGTGTATGTATTTGTGTGTTTGTGTGTGTCTATGTGTGTATGTATTTGTCTATGTGTGTGCATGTCTGTTTGTGTGTGTGTGTATTTGGGTGTGTCTGGGTGTGTGTGTTTGTGGGTGTGGGTGTTTGGGTGTGTGCGTGTGTCAGACAGTGTACTATGTCCGTTCCTTGGGCAAGTCACTGCAGAATTTTTCCTCCACCCTGCTCGTCCTAGCGCCCCCTCTAGTGGCCGCTCCTGGGAGCGCACCAAATGTGTCTGAGTGCCCCCTCTAGTGTCTGCTCTTGGTATTGATAGTATTGATTGATGTTTTAATATTTATGAATAGTTATTGATATATTGTTCATCCTTATTGAAAGTTCTAGTTTTTAGTTCTAGGTATGAATAGGTATTGATTAGTTCTAGTTATTAGTTATATATATATATTAATATATATTGATGAGTTGTAGCTGTTAGTCATGTATATATTATTAAAGATATTTATCTGTCTCCTCGCTGTAGCTCCGATGTGGAGAACGGTCTTTCGGGGGGCCGCAGCCCCCTGGACCCCCGGCCCGGTCCCGGGTCCGGTCTGGACCCCCAGATCAGCCCCGGGTCTGGTCTGGTACTGCACGCCGGCCAGCGCCGCGAGTCCTTCCTGTACCGCTCAGACTCCGACTTCGACCTGTCCCCCAATTCGAGCTCCCGCAACGCCTCCTCCACCAGCGACCTGTGAGCTCCTCCTCTACACCACCTGAGTGCACCTCCTTTCCCTTCTCCTCCTCTCCCCTCTCTCCTCCTCTCCTCCTCTCCTCCCCTCTCTCCTCCTCTCCTCCTCTCCTCCTCTTTCCTCTCTCCTCCTCTCTCCTCCTCTCTCCTCCTCTCCTCTCCTGTCTCCTCCTCTCCTCCCCTCTCCTCCTCTCCTTTCTCCTCTCCTTTCCTCCCCTCTCTCCTCCTCTCTCCTCCCCTCTCTCCTCCTCTCTCCTCTCTCCTCTCCCATCTCTCCTCCTCTTCTCTCCTCCTCTCCTTTCTCCTCTCCTCCTTCTCTACCCAACAAGTTCATACCTCAGTCTCACATTCATCTGTCTGTCTGTCCCTCTGTCTGTCTGTCTGTCCCTCTGTCTGTCCAGGTACGGAGAGGACATGATAGTGACTCCATTTGCCCAGGTCAGTCACTTCTCCTTCCTCCCACTAGACCACAAGACCAGCCACCACCACTCACCACAACTAACACTCTCTGTGTATCTGTGTGTTGTGTGTGTGTGTGTGTGTGTGTGTGTGTGTCTGTCTGTCTGTCTGTCTTTAGGTCCTGGCCAGCCTGAGGACTGTGAGGAGTAACTTTGCATCTCTGACCAACCTGCAGGACAGAGGGAACAGCAAGTAAGAGACTGACTGAATGAACGACTGACTGACTAACTGACTGACTGACTATCTGACTGAACAGCTGACTGACTGAACAGCTGACTGACTATCTGACTGAACAGCTAACTGACTGAACAGCTGACTGACTGACTGACTGACTGACTGACTGACTGACCCTGCTGTCTGTTTTCTCAGCAGGCGGTCATCAGGAAGTCAGCCTCCTGCCTGTAAACCGTCTTCACCAGGTTAGACTCCTCTGTGCTTAACAGGAAGTAGAATCCACTGCATGGCTGAATGTGATGCTGTTCACTTGCTGGTCACCTGCTCTCTGCTGGTCACCTGCTCTCTGCTGGTCACCTGCTTCGGTGTGATCTTTGGCGTGACCTTTATGTGAGCTTTGGCGTGACCTTTGGCGTGACCTTTGCCCTCCAGAGGAGCCGTCCCGGAGGCTGGCGGTGGAGACGATGGAGGAGCTGGACTGGTGTCTGGACCAGCTGGAGACGCTGCAGACCAGGGACTCCGTCAGCGAGATGGCCTCCAACAAGGTGCTACACACTACACACTACACTACACACTACTCTACACACTACACAACACTACACACTACGCTACACACTACACAACACACTACATGACACACTACACACTACACACACTACAGACTCCACACCTCCAACAAGGTGGTCTACACACACACACACACACACACACACACACACACACACACACACACACACACACACACACTACATACTACACACTACATGCTACACTACACACTACACTACACACAGTACACATAACACTACAGTGGGGGCCAGTTGTAACGGTGGGGGCCAGTTGTAACAGTGGGGGCCAATTGTAACGGTGGGGGCCAGTTGTAACGGTGGGGGCCAGTTGTAACAGTGGGGGCAGGTTGTAACAGTGGGGGCCAGTTGTAACATTGGGGGCCGGTTGTAACGGTGGGGGCCGGTTGTAACGGTGGGGGCCGGTTGTAACGGTGGGGGCCGGTTGTAACGGTGGGGGCTGGTTGTAACGGTGGGGGCTGGTTGTAACGGTGGGGGCTGGTTGTATGTTTTGATTTTCAGTTCAAGCGGATGCTGAACCGGGAGCTGAACCAGATGTCAGGGAGCAGCCGCTCAGGGAACCAGGTCTCAGAGTTCATCTCCTCCACCTTCCTGGGTCAGTAGCACCTCCACCCACCACCTCCTCCCCCCACCACCTCCTGCACCAACCACCTCCTCCACCCACCACCTCCTCCACCCACCACCTCCTCCACCCACCACCTCCTGCACCCACCACCTCCTCCACCCACCACCTCCCTCCACCCACCACCTCCTCCACCCACCACCTCCTGCACCCACCACCTCCTCCACCCACCACCTCCCTCCACCCACCACCTCCTGCATCCACCACCTCCAGCACCACCTCCACCCACCACCACCGTGTTAATGTCTGTTAATGTGTGTGTGTTTGTGTGTGTGTGTGTGTGTGTTAATGTGTGTGTGTGTGTGTGTGTGTTCCAGAGAGGCAGCAGGATGTAGAGATGCTGTCTCCGCTCCCTCAGGAGAGGAAGAGGAGGCCTATGTCTCAGATCAGTGTGAGGAGGACCGCCCCCTCCCCCTCCCTGCTCTCCATCCCCCGCTTCGGGGTCAGCCCCCCCCACGAAGACATGCTAGCTCAGGTACAAACACACACACACACAGACAGACAGACAGACAGACAGACAGACACCCCTTTTACTGTGTGTGTGTGTGTGTGTGTGTGTGTTTGTATGACTGTGTGTGTATGTGTGTGTGTGTGTGTGTGTGTGTGTGTGTGTGTGTGTGTGTGTGTGTGTGTGTGTGTGTGTGTCTCCAGGAGATGGAGGACCTTGGTCAGTGGGGTCTGGACGTCTTCAGGATTGCAGAACATTCTGGAAACCGACCGCTGACCGTCCTCATGTACAGCATCTTCCAGGTAGGGTGAGAGGTCAGGGTTAGTGTTGGTTAAGGTTAGTATCGGTTAGGGTTAGTCAAGGTTAGTGTTAGTTAGGGTTAGGGTTAGTTAAGGTTAGTATTAGTAAGGGTTAGTGTAAGTTAAGGTTAGGGTTAGTTAAGGTTAGTGTTAGTCAAGGTTAATATTAGTTAGGGTTAGTTAAGGTTATTATTAGTTAGGGTTAGCGTTAGTTATGGTTAGTGTTAGTTAAGGTTAGTTTTAGTTAGTGTTAGGGTTAGTTAAGCTTAGTATTAGTTAGTGTTAGGGTTAGTTAAGGTTAGTATTAGTCAGGGTTAACCCCTCTGCTCCCCGTTAGGAGCAAGACCTCCTGAAGTTAGGGTTAGGGTTAGTTAAGGTTAGTATTAGTTAGTATTAGTTAAGGTTAGTAGTAGTGAGGGTTAGAGTTAGTTAAGGTTAGTATTAGTTAGGGTTAGTTAAGCTTAGTGTTAGTTAAGGTTGGTATTAGTTAGTGTTAGGGTTAGTTAAGGTTAGTCAGGGTTAACCCCTCTGCTCCCCGTTAGGAGCGAGGCCTCCTGCAGTCGTTCAGGATCCCAGCAGACACCTTCATCAGCTTCATGCTGACGCTGGAGGACCACTACCACCACGACGTGGCCTACCACAACAGCCTGCACGCCGCCGACGTGGTGCACTCCACCCACGTGCTGCTGTCCACCCCCGCCCTGGAGGTGAGTGGTGCACTCCACCCACATGGTGCTGCCCAACCTAACCCCAGTTCTCCATAGTAGTGCTGGCTGAGGGCTGAGGGTTACTTAAGGTTAGGCTTAGTTTTAGTTTGTGTGTTAGTTAGGGTGAGGGTTAGTAATGGTTAGGTTTAGTTAAGGTTAGGGTTGCTGTAAGTTAGGGTGAGGGTTAGTTAGGGTTAGGGTTGGTGTTAGTTAGGGTGCGGGTTAGTTAGGGTTAGGGTTGGTGTTAGTTAGGGTGAGGGTTAGTAAGGATTAGGGTTAGTTAAAGTTAGGGTTAGTTAAGGTAAGGGTTGGTGTTAGTTAGGATGAGGGTTAGTTAGGGTTAGGGTTGGTGTTAGATAGGGTGAGGGTTAGTTAGGGTTAGGGTTGGCGTTAGTTAGGGTGAGGGTAAGGTCGGGTCTGAATCCCATCTAAATGTTGCCGTGCAGCAGAACGTTGAGCCCTGAAGCCTGGATGTGATCCAATGACCCTCCCTTGTGCCAAAAAGTACAGAATCCGTGATGTCGTACTGAATGAATAGCAGTGGGTATGAGGAGGATCCGGTTGAGCTGCAGCCTGTTTTGTCGAAGGGGGCAGTAGCTCAGGAGGTAGAGCAGGTCGACTGTTAACCGGAAAGGTTGCTGGTTCGATTCCCAGCTCCTCATCGAGTGTCGAGGTGTCCCTGAGCGTGACTGCTCCTGAGGAGCTGGCTGTCACCTGGTGGGGTTGACTCCGCCGTCGGGGTGTGAATGTGTAAATGAATGGGTGAATGTCGCATTGGATAAAAGTGTCTGCTAAATTCCCTTAATGTAAATGTAATGTAAATGTTAATGTAAAGTAATGTAATGTTAATGTAACGTAAATGTCTCCCACCAGGCGGTCTTCACCAGCCTGGAGATCATGGCCGTCCTGTTCGCCAGTGCCATCCATGACGTGGATCATCCAGGACTCACCAACCAGTTCATGGTCAACACCAGTAGGTCTTAGTCTCTGGTAACACTCACCAGTAGGTCTTAGTCTCTGGTAGCACTAACCAGTAGGTCTTAGTCTCTGGTAACACTCACCAGTAGGTCTTAGTCTCTGGTAACACTAACCAGTAGGTCTTAGTCTCTGGTAACACTAACCAGTAGGTCTTAGTCTCTGGAAACACTCACCAGTAGGTCTTAGTCTCTGGTAACACTAACCAGTAGGTCTTAGTCTCTGGTAACACTAACCAGTAGGTCTTAGTCTCTGTTAACACTAACCAGTAGGTCTTAGTCTCTGGTTACCACACAGCCATGGTCAAACTGATACCAGACAGCAGCCTGTACCTCCTGCAGGCTCGGAGCTGGCCGTCATGTACAACGACTCGTCGGTGCTGGAGAACCACCACCTGGCCGTGGGCTTCAAGCTGTTGCAGGAGACCAACTGTGACATCTTCCAGAACCTCGGCAAGAAGCAGCGAGACTCGCTGCGCAAGATGGTCATCGACATGGTGAGGCTGGCTGCTGGGGCTGTTACACTGTAGTGCACTGTAGTGTTACATTATAGTGTTACACTATAATGTAACACTGTAGTGGAAACAACAGTGTACACTACAGTGTAAAACTGTAGTGTAACACTAGTGTAACAGTGTAACACTGTAGTGTAACACTGTACTGCAGTGTTTGTAACACTGTAGTGTACCACTATAGTGTAACACTAGTGTTACAGTGTTACACTGCAGTGTTAGTAGTCACTATTACATTATAGTGTTACGCTATAGTCACTATTACACTATAGTGTTATACTACAGGGTTACACTGTAGTCACTCCTATACTATAGTGTTGCACTATAGTCACTGTTACTGTGTGTTCACACCAAAAGACACACGTTTCGCCTGTTCGCGCAAACAGGCGAACAGTTGCTGTGCGACAAATCATAATCTGTCGCTGTGCAGTTATGTCAGGAGAACTTGTCACGCAGCGAATTTTGTCTGACAACATCTTTTGCCTGCCAACGGTGCTTTATGCCAATTCATTCTCATCAACCATGGCCGAGATAACAACCATTGCATGTCTTTACCTGTTGTGGAAGAGGGAGAGACGTCGGAATGCCTGTCGTTTATGGGTTAATAATATAATCCGGAGGCACACACCGCTTTGTGCCATGATATTATATATATGTTTATATTATATAGATATTTATATATTATATATATAATATATAATATTATTATAAAACGGGGGGCCTAAATCAAGCGATCTGATTGGTTCCCAACCGTGGTATATTGAGCGTATACACACAGCTATGACGCCCGTTCAGTTTACAGAGTCCAGTATCACTCTGCGCCTAACTTGAACTGTTGTTTATTTATATATAAAAGCGATAGCATAGTTCACTGAAGCCTAAAAAAAGCCTGTAAAGCAATAGGCACACGGTCGCCGGCAATTTAGCCTTCTAAATTGCTAAATTGCCGGCGAACCAAGCTACCGTCTCTAGCCTTCTCTCTGAAGGACGCTAGTGTGTTGCATAGCAACCGCCGTACACTTTGCCGGCAGCTGGGAGGGACCACTTTTCTGTATTCGTTAAAAAAAATGCTTTTCCGACTTTCTCGCTTTTTCAAAATTGAGGGTGTCTATGACTTTAATTTCGCCATATTTACGTAACCGTTTTATAAAAGCAATAGATCACTTCAGTCAGTGATATACGGTAATTATACCACAGTGAAGGGGGTCGCCGCCCCTCCGCTGCGCGTCGGGACGGACAACGCCCCTTAACTGTGGTATAATGAGCGTATACCACGGCCTGTCGTGATCTATTGCTTAATTATATAATATATTATTATATTATTATATATTATATAATATATAATATTATATATAGATAGAGCTCCGGGAGTCGCAAACGGCAACAATCACTTTCTCCTCCAAGCTGCGGTTCACTGCGGAGTGCAGGGAACGGTTGGCCCAGCCGGTTGAACGGTGATTGGCTGTTTTACGTTACTTCACCCACGTTACCCACAGGGAGTGAACGCTGATTGGCTGTCTCACGCGAATGCCGCGGAAAAGTTGAAATATTTCAACTTCAGCAAATTTGTCGCGCTGCAAATCCTCGTGAACACGCTCGCCGTTCACGTGGAAAAATGTTGCACCGTCAATCAAATCTTGTCGCGGGTTTCGGCGGCAAAAATTTTTGCCCGATTCGCGTCTCTACGTTGCCGTCGCGTTTGGTGTGAACACACAGTTACACTATAGTTTTACACTACAGTCACACTACTATAGTCACGATTACACTATAGTGTTACACTACAGTTACTACTAAAGTCACTATAACACTATAGTGTTACACTACAGTGTTACACTATAGTCACTATTACACTACAGTGTTACACTATAGTCAATGTTACACTATACTGTTACACTACAGTGTTACACTATAGTGTTACATTACAGTCTTACACTATAGTCACTGTTACACTATAGTGTTACATTACAGTGTTACACTATAATCACTCTTACACTACAGTGTTACACTATAGTCACTGTTACACTATAGTCACTTTTACACTACAGTGTTAAACTATAGTCACTGTTACACTACAGTGTTACACTACAGTGTTACACTATAGTCACTGTTACACTTGTCCTGTCCACCTCCTCTGTGGACTGTGGGCTGACTCAGGGCAGCCCGGGTCTTGGTCCAGTCCACATCCTCTGAGGACTGTGGACTGACTCAGGGCGGCCCGGGTCCTGAGGGACTGAGACGTGACCCGTTGTTGTCTGCTTGTTTCCACGGTCACCAGGTGCTGGCCACAGACATGTCCAAACACATGAACGCCCTGGCGGACATGAAGACCATGGTGGAGACCAAGAAGGTGACCAGCCTGGGGGTCCTGCTGCTGGACAACTACTCGGACCGCATCCAGGTGAGCCTGGAGCTGCTAGTTAGCCTGGAGCCTTTAGCTACCGAGGCTAGGTGTGGAGTGGTCCTGCCTTCTAGGGGAGCCGGTGTTTAATCACCTGCACTGAACTATGAGCATCTGTACCAGGATAATGCTATCTGTAGAATAATCTGAGGTGGTTCTCCCAGGTTCTGCAGAACATCATGGTCATGTTGTATGACCTCCAGAACGTCATGTATCATTGTCATGTTGTAGCTCCTCCAGAACATCATTTAGGTTCTGTAGGTCCTGGAGAACATCATGTAGGTTCTGTAGGTCCTGGAGAACATCATGTTGGTTCTTGTTGTAGGTCCTGGAGAACATCATGTAGGTTCTTCTTGTAGGTCCTGGAGAACATCATGTAGGTTCTTGTTGTAGGTTCTCCAGAACATGGTGCACTGCGCTGACCTGAGCAACCCGACCAAGCCCCTGGCTCTGTACCGGCGCTGGACGGACCGCATCATGGAGGAATTCTTCACCCAGGGCGAGCGAGAGCGTGATGAGGGCTTGGAGATCAGCCCCATGTGTGACAAACACAACGCCTCGGTGGAGAAGAGCCAGGTCTGTAGAACATCATGGATACAGAGAACCTTCTACAGATACATGAGCTTCATTATCCTCATGTTTATATCTTAATACAGAGAACCTTCTACAGATACATGAGCTTCATTATCCTCATGTTTATATCTTAATACAAAGAACCTTCATTATCTACTATATATAACCGTCATTATCTAAATATATGTGACATTATTTACATGAATGATCTCTACATAACGTTAACACATGAATGATCTACAGAGCGTTAATACATGAATGATCTACATATAATGAAGAAGAATCTGAGGTTGTTCTACCAGGCTCTGCAGAACATCATGTATCATATTCTTGTTGTGGGTTCTCCAGAACATCATGTAGGTTCTGGTTGTAGGTCCTGTAGTGATCATGTTGGTTCTGTAGGTCCTCCAGAACATCATGTAGGTTCTGTAGGTCAGTAGGGTGGGAGGTCAGCAGGTAAAGGATGGCCAGAGGTCGATGGGGTTGGAGGTCAGCAGGTGACCTTGTGTGTTGTGCCCCCAGGTGGGCTTCATCGACTATGTGGTCCACCCTCTGTGGGAGACCTGGGCCGACCTGGTCCACCCCGACGCCCAAGACCTGCTGGATGCCCTGGAGGACAACCGCGAGTACTACCACAGCATGATTCCCCGGAGCCCCCCCCAGGGCCGCCCCCCGGGCCCTGCCGAGGGCCCCACCCCGGACCCCGCCCCGCCAGCGGCCCCGGGGTCGGACGCTCCTCCTGCTGCGTCTCCTGCCGGAGACAAGTTCCAGTTTGATCTCACTCTGGAGGAGGAGGAGGAAGAGAAGGAGGAAGAGAAGGAGGCGGAGGGAGAGAAGGAGGAGGAGGGAGAGAAGGAGGAGGAGGAGGGAGAGAAGGAGAAGGACACGTAACTGCTGACGACGGCCTGTGCGCCTCCAGAGGTTACCGTGGGAACGGAAAGTGCAGCTAATCGTGTTTTTGTTCTCCAATTAAGACTGTGATCACCAGAGACCCTTTAGACTGGAGGCTCTCCTCTCTCCCCCTGACCCTGACCCTTGACCCTGACCCCTAATCCTGACCCTAACCCTGACCCTAACCCCTGACCCTAACCCTGACACTGACCCTGACCCCTGACCCTCGGAAGGTACTGGACAAACACTGTCTTCCTCCCATACCGGTGAGGGACCCTAGCGGCCCGCACGGTCCCGGAACATTTATTTGATGTAATTTTATTTACAAAACAATACCTTTAATTGTATTTCAAGCGACGACTTCTGCAGCGCAGCGTGGAGATGTGTTCAGAAGATAAGAGCGAGCAAAGGACAAATCAAGTGACCCAGTTTCCCTCCCCGGACCGGACTCCAGTCCACTCAGCTCAGACCAGAGCGGCCAGCAGTGGGAACTTTGCATTTGGACGACCGAAGACCAGTTTGAAGACCAAAGCAGACTACAGCAACCAGACTCCAACCCACCCACCTCAAATCATTTTTATTTATTTTTTACACCACACCAGATGATATGGCAGAAGCAAATGCTGAAAAGCAAAAATGAATTATTGATATCAGACTGTTCCACGATGAGGGAGTATTTTGTTGTGGTAGTCGTGGTATTATACACATAGTATACACATTATAGTATTATTTATTATTAGTATGAGTTATTGGCAAGGTCTCAGGTGAGCTTGGAGACGGTCAGTGGTCCTCCTGTGGGATGCTGGTCCTACCAGCGGTCTACAGCCGTCAGCCTCACCTCGCGTTGAGGCCTCATGGGGAGGCGGCCCCGGACCTCACGGGACACGGGTGGCTGAGAAAGTTGAAATGAGGTGATGTTTAAAACATCCATCCACACAGACAGCTGCACAGCGTTTTCTCAATGAGTTAGTGCTCTGTGATGTCACCTTGCACCCTTTTTGAACCAATAGGGGAAGAGATTGTGACACCGGTTGTTCTAAAGATGGTGGTCGGAGGTAGCCTGGCTGTTGCCAGACCAAGCTCGATCTACAATTGAGCTTGGTCTGGGGAGGCTGCTGTCGTTTTATTCAGCACAAGAGGCGTGAGCAACGGGCGGAGTTCAACTGACTCGCAATTGGCTGCCTGCCATCCCTTCCCTGTCGTCATTGTGTTAAACCAGCCAATAGCGCACCAAGGGGAAAAGCCAGCTTGGCTCCCGCAAACATGTATCGGAAGCACAAAGAAATGTATTGCTCCTCTTCAGACCCTTCTGCAGGGCAAAATTCTAATCGCCAGCAGAACGGGCTGGGGGTACCCAGTCTAGGTCAGAGGGGAACTCGCGTTGATCCCCCCCTCCGGCCCCTTGGGGATGATGTCACTAGCTGCTGATATTTTCTGACATATTCTGCCAGTAGGTATTAAAGTAAACCAGAACAACGAGGTAGGGGTTAGTCAGGTGGTCGACTAGGCGGCTTGGCCCTGCGTTAACCAACCAGCTAGCCTCGTACCGACAACCTTTTAAAAAAAAAAAAACTATTTTTGACGCGATGATTGTCTCAAAATCTCACACTTGTATTTACAAATATTGATCAACTTTATAACAACAGATCAACCGCTCTCTGGCTCCCTTCCATATTTGAAACTGTATTTTAGACTCTTGTAACTTGTAGCTTCTTGGTAGCATAGTTAAAACGGCTAGGTGGAGGTTTTCTGTCCACAGGACTTTCTCATAAACATAACGATTGCTTAACAACGTTGTGAGGGAGGTCCAGCCCTCTGTCCGTCTCAAATGGTTTAATCAGTCCTTCTAATTCCTATTTCTTATTCTGAATAGTTCTTTGCATTAGCATTAGCTTCTGATGCAGGGTTAGGATTAGCTTCTGATGCAGCATTAGCATTAGCTTCTGATACAGGGTTAGCATTAGCTTCTGATACAGGGTGGCTCTGTTATGCTGATACAGGGTTAGCATTAGCTTGTGCTCTGTATTTTTCTAACAAAGGGTCAGCATTAGCTTGTTCTGTGCTGATTCTTGGTTGGTATTCGATTATGCTGTGCTAATACAGGGTTAGCATTACCATGTGCTGTGCTAATACAGGATTGGGATTAGCTTGTGCTGTGCTAATACAGGGTTAGCATTTAATTGTGGTGTGCTTATACTTCGTTAGCATTAACAGAGGCTGTGCCAATAAAAGGTTAGCTTAAGCTTGTGCTGTGCTAAAACAGGGTTAGCATCAGTTTGCACAGTGCTAATTATAATTAGCATTAGCTTGTGCTGTGCTAATACTGGGTAAATACTACGTTGTCCCATTAGAGCTCCATGCTGATCTCCTGTCCCGTCCTCAATGTTGTGCAAGGTTCCAAACTATTATTTGGGCATTAGCTCAGGTGGTAGAGCGGGTTGGCTGGTAACCACAAGGTTGCTGGTTCGATCCCCAGCTCCTCCTAGCTGAGTGTCGTGGTGTCCCTGAGAAAGATGCCTCACCCTATTTGCTCCTGACGAGCTGGCTGTCTCCCTGCGTGGTTGACTCCGCCGTCGGCATGTGAATATGTGCATGAATGGGTGAATGTCAGTCAACACTGTAAAGCGCTTTGGAGGACCATTTACCATTATTCTGAGCGAAGAGACAAAATACTGTAAAGCAGGGGTTCCCAACCTTTTTTGTTCCAAGGACCGGCGTGTTCATATAAAACATTTGGAGGACCAGTAGTTAATGCCTTGATTTTAAGATGCATCATTTTTAAACAAAGGTGCCTGTTTTTCAAGATGGTTTATTTGTCATATTCACAACAATTCAAGCAACAGCAATGAAATGCTGTTGAGTCTCAGGCTCCTTTCAACAATTATATAATATAAAATAATACAATTTATAAGAGAAACACAAGAAAGGTCACCTGAGACTTCAATAAACACAAAAGAGTGCCGGTTTTTTTAAAAGCTTTTTCTGGAAACATTTCAAGGCCCGGTTCTAACGGGTCCACAGACCGGCTCCGGCCCGGGGACCACGGGTTGGGAATCGCTGCTGTAAACGTATGCAGCTGTGGAGCCTGAGGGGTCCGACCATGTATCCATGTGCCCCACCCTGATGTCTGTTGAGATTTACATCAACTGCCTTCTGTTTCATGATGTTTAACCATAATAATATTGGGAGTTCAGAGTGTTTAAAGTGGAAAATAAATTCAATTTAAATTCTACATCTGAGTCTTTGGCCTTCCCATTGATATTCAGAGACAAAGTTACTGTCAGGTTTTAGTGTACAATTCCTTCTACGACTATTTGCAGTAATTTACATTTGTTGACCTTCAGGGCGTTTAGCAGACACTTTTATCCAAAGCAACTTACAAAAAGTACATTTGTCAGAAGAAGGAGGAACAATATTGACTTATTGACAAACGCAGAAATATCCACCTTTAAAATTGACAATATTTTAATATTTATTGATTGATTATTGGTTGATACAAAGTATAAGTACTGCTTAGCTTCTCCAAACAACGACAATAATCCCTGAAATGTGAACATGATTTGTGATGATACAGGGATCATTAACTGATATGTAGTTATTGTAAACTCAAACTATGTAGGCCTACCAGTAAAAGGTTTGGACTGTTCTAAACTTAATATTGATAAAGTTGTATTAAAACTGTTCTTGACATAAAGCGGGATTACATAATTTGGAAACACAAAAGTAAACTTTGCAGTTGAAAAGATTGAATGGTCATTCTAAAGTTTTATTCAGATGTCTGGTTAGCTCTTTTAGCTAGCTCTGTTAGCACAACATGCTAACGTTTGGCTGCGGATCAGCAGAGGCTCCGGTCCAGTTTGACCGGCGCTCCGGTGCACGCTGGCGGCTTCCCTCCCTGGAAACAACAGCAGCCAATCAGGACAAGGCATTTAGAACCATCACACCTGCAGGTGAGGAACGGGTGAGGGCAGGTGAGGGGCAGGTGAGGAAGGGGTGAGGAGTGGGGGAGGAAGGGGTGAGGAGTGGGGGAGGAAGGGGGGAGGAGCACTCGCCTTGTAGAGGTCACACACCAGGTGGAACAGTGACCCCAGGGCCTGGTCCTGAAGCTCCTCCCTGAGCTCCTGTCAACACATACAGTCATGTCAACCCAGGTCCAGGTCCAGGTCCTAGACCAGGTCCAAGTCCTAGACACGGTCCAGGTTCTAGACCGGGCCAGGTCCTAGACCCGGTCCAGGCCCAGGTCCTAGACCCGGTCCAGGCCCAGGTCCTAGACCAGGTCCAGGTCCTGAGCCTGGTCCAGGTCCTGGACCGGGTCTAGGACCTGGACCTGGTCCAGGCCCAGGTCCTAGACTGGCCCAGGTCAGGGTCCAGGTCTTAGACTCCCCCTAGAGGAGGCTCACCCCATTGAAGGAGACCCAGGGGCGGTGGGGGGGCTTCAGGCCCCGGGTCTGGGCGGCGTGGCTCCTCATCAGCTGGCCCCCCCGCCCCCCCGCCGTGCAGCCCACCACCTCCGCCCAGCGCAGCGCCGGGGCGTACAGCTCCACGCACTGCGGACAGGAAGTGGTTATCAGCAGACAGGAAGTGGTCATAGACCAGGGCCAGGACCAGGAAGTGGGTCATCAGCAGACAGGAAGTGTACTCAGGGAAGGTGAGGGGTGGGTTCCAGCTATAGGTGATATAGCTTTAAAGATTCACAAAATACCAAAATCTTTAATGAATGAGGTGAGGTGAGGTGAGTGAGAGGGTGAGGGTGAGTGAGAGGGTGAGGTAAGTGAGAGGGTGTGAGTGAGAGGGAGAGTGAGAGGGTGAAAGTGAGTGAGAGTGAGTGTGAGTGAGAGGGTGAGGTGAGTGAGAGGGTCAGGGTGAGTGAGAGGATGAGTGAGAGGGTGAGCGTGAGTGAAAGGGTGAGCGTGAGAGAGGGTGAGGGTAAGTGAGAGGGTGAGTAAGAGGGTGAGGGTGAGTGAGAGGGTGAGTGAGTGACTCACCGGTCGTGCGGCCTGGAGGAGATGGGCAGCGGCCTCCATGCAGTGGATGATCTGGAGGGAGGCGGGGCCGGCCAGGTGGAGGATGCAAGCCTGAGGAAACGCTGACGTCACTTCCTGCCACTCGGGTTTCCCCCAGGGAGAGGAAGGGGGGGACAGGAGGTAGTGGAGAGGAAGTAGGGGAGAGGACCTTTGTTTTGAATGTTTTGAAGGTTCATGGCTCTAGAGAGGGAGGCTACAGCAGGTGGAGGAGAAGGTGTAGGAGGAGGTGGAGATGGAGGAGAAAGCTTTAGAGAGGGAGGCTACACCAGGAGGTGGAGGAGGAGGAGGAGAAGGAGAAGGCTCTAGAGATGGAGGCTACAACAGGAGGTGGAGGAGGCTCTAGAGAGTGAGGCTACACCAGGTGGAGTTTAAGAGGCGGTGTGGACCTCCATCATGTTGCTCTGGCACTCCGCCTCTCCGTGCTGACAGCTGACGGTCTGCAGCTCCTGGGGACATCAGAGGAACCAGGAGAGAGGAGCTGAGTTTAGGAGGTCCTAGACCAGGCCCAGGTCCTAGACCAGGCCCTAGACCAGGTCCAGGTCCAGGTCCAGGTCCTAGACCAGGTACAGGTCCTAGATCAGGTCCTGCTCCAGTCCTAGGCCCTAGACCAGGTCCAGGTCCAGGACCTGGACCTGGACCCTGTCTAGGACCTGGGCCTAGACCAGGTCCACGGCCCCCTGAGCTAGCAGTCCGGGTGTCTGTTTCCCCACCTAATGCTACGTCACGGTGGCACCGTCCCACTCCTGAGGGCTCTTTTCTCAGGGTCAGGGCTAGGGTCAGGGGGCAGGGTCAGGGGTCAGGGTCAGAAGGTGGCCTGGGTAATAGAGAGGGTACCTGAGTGTTTCCGTAGGGGACCAGCGTGAGCTCCATGATGTCCTGCAGCAGGGTCCAGGTGGGGAACAGCTGCTGGGTGAGGAACAGACGGGAGCCCGGACACAGACTGTCATAGTACAGCGTCACCTCCACCGGGGGGCGCGCCTGACGCGTGGCGCTCAGCTCCATGCATTGCTTCTGGACCTGGAGAGAGATCACAGCCCTGAACACCACAGAGGACCCCTCTCCCCTGAGTCTAGAGGACTGGACCAACCCCCCCCCCCCCCCCCCCCAGATGGTGGGGCGGCATTAGCTCAGGAGGTAGAGCGGGTTGGCTGGTAACCGCAAGGTTGCTAGTTCGATCCCCGGCTCCTCCTAGCTGAGTGTCGTGGTGTCCCCTGAGCGAGACGCCTCACCCTAATTGCTCCTGACGAGCTGGCTGTCGCCCTGCGTGGTTGACTCCGCTGCGGTGTGTGAATGTGTGCATGAATGGGTGAATGTCAACACTGTAAAGCGCTTTGGATAAAAGCGCTATATAAATGAGGACCATTTACTTCTCCAGGGTTAAACAGTAGTCCAGGTTCTGTTCTCCAGGGTTAAACACACAGATCAAGCCGTCCGACCAGAAGTCACATGTTCCTCATGAGGCTCCTTAATCCAAACCTCCTGCTTCCTATTTGAGGTCAGACCAGGAGAAGTTGTGATGAAGGAAAACGCCTGCAGCAACAATTTAAAACATTCCTGTTTGGAGTTCTGCTATGACATTTACCTTCAGGGACGCTTTGATCCAAAGCGACTTACAATACAACAAGTACATTTGTCAGAAGAAAGAGAAACAACAATATATCTCTGTCGGTACAGTAAGGATGTTCATAGAACCAAGTGCCAAGCACTAACAATCACTAGGTTAACCCATTCCCCGTACACAACACAGAGAGCTAGGGTAAGATGCTACATAACTAAGTACTATAACTAAGTACGACATACAATAAGTGAGTACATTAAGTGCCAGGACAACATACAATAAGTAGGAGGGGTGGGTGGGGGGAGGCTATGCAGAGTCCAGGTGAACTCTGAACCGGTCAGTCTCTACGACAAATAGTTTTTGGCCACTTTTGTAAAGATATTTTTTAAATCAAAAACATAAGTAGTCTTGAGTGATCAGAAGTCTGATCATGTCAAACTCAAACAGATCAGAGTGTAACGAATGAGTTAGCACAGCTAAACTGATAGGTTAGAGATGGTTAGTTTAGGTGTTAGGTTAGAGATGGTGAGTTTAGGTGTTGGGTTAGAGATAGTTAGTTTAGGTGTTAGGTTAGAGATGGTTAGTTTGTATGTAAGGGCCTGTCTCTTCAAATGTTCTAAGTGTTATAAGTTAACACTCCTAACATTTGAAGAGACAGGCCCTTCCACTCACCCTCACCTCGTTCTGATGTCTAAAGAGTGAAGGCAGGCGAGTCCTGAGCTGGAGAACCCACCTGGCACTGGATGGCGATCTGCAGAGACCTGCACCACTGGGAGGGGGGGTACGGGCAGGATGCCTTCCTGGGGGAGCCCCCCCCACACATCTCCATCACAACCAGGAGACACAAAGCAGAACCGCGCCCCAGCGCCATGGTGGAGGACCAGAACGATACGAGCCACTGGTTCACTGCAACAAGCTGGGGAACGCTAGGAGCTTCTGGTTCACTGGTTCACTGCAACGAGCTGGGGAATGCTAGGAGCTTCTGGTTCACTGGTTCACTGCAACGAGCTGAAGAACGCTAGGAGCTTCTGGTTCACTGGTTCACTGCAACGAGCTGAAGAATGCTAGGAGCTTCTGGTTCACTGGTTCACTGGTTCACTGCAACAAGCTGGAGAACACTAGGAGCTTCTGGTTCACTGGTTCACTGCAACGAGCTGGAGAACGCTAGGAGCTTCTGGTTCACTGGTTCACTGGTTCACTGCAACGGGCTGGAGAACGCTAGGAGCTTCTGGTTCACTTCAACAGGCTGAAGAACGCTCAATGCTTCTGGTTCACTGGTCGGTCTGGAGACGCTGGGAGCGTTGGTCTGTTCTGCAGTAATTACTAAATTACATCAATGATCAGCAACCGCCTGCATCACATGATACCATAACACAGACACCACTACCAAGTAGTACTACACAGAGTACTACTTTAGTACCACAACACAGAGTACTACTATAGTACTACTACACAGAGTTATTCTACACAGAGTACTACTATAGTATCACAACAAAGAGTACTACTATAGTACCACTACACAGAGTACTACTTTAGTACCACGACACAGAGTACTACTACACAGAGTACTACTATAGTACTACTATAGTACTATTACACAGAGTTATACTACACAGAGTACTACTATAGTACCACACAAAGAGTACTACTACACCACTACACAGAGTACTACTAAAGTACCACTACACAGAGTACTACTTTAGTACCACTACAGAGTGAGAGCGCTATTCATTTCATGAGGTCTGTACCAAACTGACCTGAGAACTCACTGATAGTCTCCCTCAGTGGACTCTCCCATGTTTAATGTAATAATTTAATTGTAACTGGTTGTAAACTGTAGACAGATAAACACATCCTCTCCTCTCAGACTGGTTCTGGTTGGAGCCTCCCACCGGCCAGGAAAGGTAGTGCCGGTAGTATCAAACTATGGCCTCTAGGTGGCAGGGGCGGACTACGAGTCTGGTGCCACACCTGCAGAACAGAATACAAAAATGGAAGCATGCAAGTATGCGTATCGTTTAACCCATAGATATTATAAAAAGTAGACGCCGCATTGGCTGCTTGGACGCAAGAACAGTAACCTTTAGACCTTTAACCTTTAGAAATCCCCGTTGTGCATGAAACTGCCACATTGGCAGTGTTGTGTTTCACCAATATACAGTACATTACATATACGGTACAGCAGGCGAGGTCAGCTCGACTCGCTTCCAATAATTTAAAAAACTCACAACTTCAAAAAATTATTGTATTTATTTTACAATTCAAAAATGAACAAAACCGTCTTCTATACATTTATTGCAAATAAAATTATTTAGAATAAGGAATGCATGTTTGATCGATCGTAATTAAAGCTGACTTGATACAATGTAGCAACTACGTTATTAAACTAGTGATCAGATGCAGCCTTGTGTGATTGCTATAGAAACTAGTTAGCTACAGCTGAGCTAACGTTATTCACCATAGTTTAAAAGGGTACTACTTTTTGAGGGAGATGAACTCAAACTGCATACATTTAATAAGCATGCAATATGAATAAGAAAGCATAATTATTAAAGTATTTGAATTGTTTTATGTTGGCAAGCAAGAAGTAGAATAAACGGGATAATCACCTGAAGGCAGGGCAATAAACAGCTCGTGGAAGGTTACCGCCCGAGAGCCGGTGTCGTGCCAGAAGTTGATTTTTGCCAGAAACTGATTTCCGGTCCGCGGGCAAGCCATTTTTATTTGAGGCAGAAACAAATAAACAATCTCGATTCAAAATATCTTTATTTGCCTAAATACAAGCCAGATATAAATCACCATCTACCCAACAACAATAGGCCTATTAGGCTACTGGACACACAGGAGGCTATCAAACACATAAACAGAGATAAAAAATAAAATAAAAACAACATTTGATGATCTTTCTCACACTATCGTCATTATCGGATCATTCAATGATCGCTTCATAAACGCTTGATTGGCCTACATTCTGAACAGCCAACGTTCATCACCGCCAAATGTGTTAAAATATGTTTTATTGTCTCACAAATACTTATCATAAATCAGTTTCTGGCAAAAATCAACTTCTGGCACGACACCGGTGTTCTGCCAATTTCTGCTCCCTTGTCAGATTTTGCTACCTAGTGGTTCTGCGCATGCGCATGACGACACTATTGACCCGCGGTGTAGTATTGGTGTAAAATATACATACTGTACCCCTTAAGTCTTCAATAAAGACGTTATAATACAGTATCAGAGTCTATCAAATCATGCTACCCTATCAAAAAGTGCTACCTTATGTGTTTGGTAGCGTATTTAATCTGCCTCTACTTCCAACTGCCTCTATCAAACAATGCTCCCACTACAGAAACATTTTGATACTGTATTATAACGTCTTTATTGGAGATTTCAGGGGTACAGTATGTGTATTTTACACCAATATTCAATAAGCGTCGTCATGCGCATGCGCAGAACCACTAGGTAGCTAAATCTGATGGGTAGCAGAAATTGACAGAACACCGGGCATATCAAACTGTTTATTGCCCTGCATCTCGGTGATTATTATCCCTTACGTGGCATGGATGAGGAAGTTTACAGGTAGATCTGACAGATAAGTTGAAGTTCATGAAGCTTTAACCTAGCTGACGGTTCAGCCCGACCAAGCGGGTTCCTCGGGGTTCTGGATGTCCCAGGATGCGGGAGATAGGTAGGCCTAGTCCATAGTATTATCTATATCAGTGGTTCTCAAACGGTGGTACGCGTACCACTGGTGGTACGCGAGCGTTCTCTAGTGGTACGCGGAGTATGAACGATTTTTTTTTTTTTTTTAAGTTGAAGCAGAGCTGGGTTCACCGTAACTCTCACGGGTTCACCGTGTGACACACGCCAACAACAATAACAATCCTGATCGCTCCCCCCCCCCCCCTGTCAAAAATCCCGATCGCATTGTTGACGGTTCATTTATTACATAAATGAACTGGCTACAACAATGAAACAATAAATGATTTACAATGCTCCGAATGAGCACGTGTGATGGCCGTGCAGTGTTTCCCACACATAGGCCAATGTGTGGCGCTGCCACATTCCGACAGTCCTGTGCGCGTATGCAAATTAGCCATGTGCGCCAAACAGAAGAAGGGCCCTATCTTGCGCCCGGCGCAATTGACAATTCTACACCGACGCATGTATCGTTGCTAGTGGTGATTGTCTCGTCCCAAGATACAAGACTTCATTCTGTCAGTCTGTCAGTTTTCACATGAATAGTTCTTATCTTGTTGATTGATTTTTGATTTTTGGTTTTTCTCTTTCCTTTCTTTCTATTTGAATTGTTCTATCTTTTCAAAAGTCGCCTGTGGACAAGTGTTGCGAATTAGCACATGTGCTAAAACACTCAAACAATGCATCTGTTTTGTCCAATGTAATTGCTCTGTCAACATCAAATAAACATTAATAATAATCTACACATACTGAGCCACAATAGATACTTTTTGATGATTTGATTTGGCAGGAATTTGAAGTCATTAACTATTTTTTTCCCCCAAACTTCCTAAACCTATGACTTCCCACATATTTTTTTCAATTGAAGCCAAACTTGCCAAACTTCATCTCCAGACTTTCCTCCACAAACGCATAATCCAGATTTTTGATTTATAAAAATTTTAGCCCACAGTGCATTTCAACGTTTTACTCTATACAGTAGAGTAAACCAATACTGCAAATTATTGCAAACTATTTAGAATTGTGTCCTCATCTAAGCCATGGCAGTCGATGGAAATAGAGCATATTTAAACATCAGTTTGTCACTTATGGAGTAATCAATCTTTGTGAAAATAAATACCTGGCATCTCTATGTTGTTTACACAAAGTACACAAATTCTCAGAATTTTCTAGTGATGAATGAATTTTTGACAGTTTAAAATACTGCATTTTAATACAGTCCTGCCAATTGTCTCGTTAATGTCATGATGCCAATTGTGTCATTACCCAGCCAATAGCTCATTGAGGTCAGCACTTGCATTTGGAGTCAAAGGTTGTGAGTTAAAGCCCAAGTTGTTGCAAGATTAACATTTTATACTTAATCAGTTTGTGCTGTGGACCCCTACCCTGCATCCTTTAGATGTGTTTCAACACACCTGACTGAAATGTTCAGCTCTTTAGTTTGTATCCTGGTTAAACATGCTATTGTGTACTTATTTTTCTTCTTCCTAAGAAATCCATGTTCCCATGCATGAAAATGTGCAATGTCCAATGCTTTGGACTTATGCATTGAAGCAATGCTTCATCAATCTGTAGACCAATATTTTACTTTACTATTTTATAAGTGATGCAGTTTTCTTCACCAGTTAAAAGTGTGCCACCACCTAAAAGTGCGCTTTTAAAAAGTGTGCGTTTAAATCACTCAAAACTCGATGGCACACTGACTGGTACAGAGGCAAGGGGTATTGAGGCAATGGGTTGCCCAACGGTTGTACAGGGGTAATGATTGTAAAGGTCACTTTAGAGCCCTAAGAAATTGAGGGCCCTTTACAAAGTCCAAGAAGGAAGTACACATTTCTTCAAACAGTGCATATTTTCCTTTCAGTGAATGTTATTTTTTCCATGGATATAACTTGTACAATGTCCTCTAGCCAGCCTTTTGTAGTCGGCCTCTGTATAGATTTCCAACATTTTGCAATAGTCCATCTGGCTTGAAGTAGGCTAAGCCTTAGGGTAACCATCTTATCAAAGTTGTTTACCTCTATAGGCATGGTTCCCGAACGGTCTCTTAGGAGTCTTCTTAGGAAACTCTCCTTACGTCGTTCATAAATGTCGCTGTCCAGAGAGAACGTGCTGAAATCGATTGCTCAGAGATCGATTTTCCATTTCATGCGCAGGTGCATGACAGCGTTCTAAAAATATTGCAGTCTTTGCAAATAAAACATTGCTCGAAATCCTTCTAGTAGGCCTCAACATTTATTTAACCATGGGCGAACATAGCATAGCCTACACTGACTTAAAAAAATATAGAAAATATAGCAACAGTGGAGGAGATTGAGGCAATCACATCCTTAATTACATCTGTCGCAGCCGTTCAAATTAGGCTATTGATATGACTTAAAATTTTAATAGTTTATTTAGCTTATTATATAATACTGTTTATGCTGAGACTGCTTTGCCTTTTGCTACCTGTCTGTGTGCAGGCTTTGCGCACCATCAAGGGAAAGAGGCGGTGGTTGAAAAAAGTATTTTGACCGCTTATTGAGTTCACTCGTTGCTTATAATGGTTTATTCGTTTCCCAGACAGCTTTGTTCATTTTTGAATTGTAAAATAAATAGAATAATCTTTTGAAGTTGCGAGTTTTGGAAATTTTTGGAAACGAGTCGAGCTGACCTCGCCTGCTGCACCGTATATATGTACTGTACTGTATATTGATGAAACACAACACTGCCAATGTTGAAGTTCCATGCGCATGGGAATTTCTAAAGGTTACTGTACAGTGGCAGCGACTGGAGTCAGGAGCTGAATCATCACTACGGTAGAACTAAGAAGGTTCTACGGGCGCTTCAGACAAACCTTACCAACGAACGACGTACGAAAGAGATGTGTCGTAAAGAACGTTTCGGGAAACACACAAGATGTTAAGGTGCTAATGGTGCTATCCTTTTGGCCATTTGTGCTGGTACGCCGACCTGCGTAACGAGAACGTGACGTAGCTTCCGGGCTCTCTTCCCACCTTAAAAGTGTTCCAGCAGTCTTTTCTGTGCGACAAGTGGGAGAATAATGGAGGCCTAGAGGTGGCAGCAGTAGAAGCAGGCTTGTCATTGTTGTTAGCAACATTAGGCTCTTTAGCAAACCAGCTCGAAAACACTTTACATTGTATTGCACGCACAGCAAGACCATGCAATGCATACATTGGTGACCGGATTAAAGCAGCAATGTAATCAATTGTGTAAGAGCAGTGTACATCGACATTAAAGACACCAACGTGGAACTAAGAGAAAGAAAATACATATCAACTTTATTAACTACGGGCGCAGCCATCTTCGTTCGTCGAACTTCACAGGGATCTTTCACGACTAGGGGCCTTGATCGGAAGCCCCAGTGGGAGCTTGATATCCCACTAGAAAAGGAGGCGTGCATCAATGTCGCAAGAAAGCTGGGAGATCCCACTGGGACCTGTCATACGAAAGGATCGAACCATTAGAGGTTACAAATAACGTAGCGTTAATAAGCGATTTCGGGGCGGGCCCTGGTCTCTTCTGCTTGCGGAAGCGTTATGTTACCTTGCGACGACATGCACGATCAACGCACCGAACGATCGCAAAATACGTATGGCAGCCCTGATCCATAGGCCTATGCAGCAAGTCTATTCCAGCCCTTAGAACGCAACTTCAATGTATTTTCATTGTGATAACCATTTGCCAATAGCTTTCATTAGGGGTCCTACGGAATCCGTAGGAAACCTATTGTATTCGTTAGTATTATTATTAGGGGTCCTACGGAATCCGTAGGAAACCTATTGTATTCGTTAGTATTATTATTTTTATCCTGACTTTTTGGCTCCAAAAGTTATAAAAATTGGCAGGCTTGTAGAACTCGTAAAGTTAGTAAAGGAATCAAAAGATGGGCCAGAATAACACATAGGTGGCGCTATAACAAGGCCTTGAAGTTCAGGACTTCAACAGGCTGCCATTACCACTAGGAAGGTGCAATTTGTATGAAACTTGGTATACATGCACCATTTGTCATGATGAACATCTTTCCCATTGCAACCCATATGGTCAGACCATTGGGATATAGTGCAGTGACCACAACTTGACCAAACACTCACACATTAACTCCTTTGGTGCTGAAAGTGGGAAAAGCTCCAAACTTGGCACACATGTACCAGGTCACTGTGGGACTATAGGGTGATCAAATAATAGCAATAAGGCAAAAGACAGCAGAGATATGTATTTTAAAGTGAAATACATGCATATGTATACCGCTCTACAACATGTTTAAACAGCTCCAACATTGCATCCAAAACACCTAGGCCCAGCTCTTGAATGTGGCTATTAAGAGGAGATTCCATAGTATACCCATGCCAAATTTGAAGACTATATCTGAAAAAACAACCAAAAAACATTAGTTTGAAGTTCTCCCTTCTGAACCATGGCCTCTCTACAATGCAGGCTGGGCCTTAAAGGGGTACACACGTTATTTCGCAAACATCTGTTTGACAGTGGATTTTGACACAGTAGGCTTTAGAAACATGGTTGGTGATTGTTTTGATATGTTAACTGCCGGAAAACCAGTTTTTAAGGCATACCAATGCATATTACCATACCAACCAAGCTCACCATACCTCCACATAGGAAAGACTTATATTTCTCAAAATATACTCCAATCTGCCCTTGGCAGTCTACAGTCATACTGTCGGTCATACCGTCATACTGTCATATTGTCGTTCATACAGTCATACGGTCATACTGTCATACTTTCGTTCATACAGTCATACTGTCGGTTATACAGTCATACTGTTGGTCATACTGTCTGTCATACTGTCAGTCATACAGTTGGTCATACTATTATACTGTCGGTCATACGGTCATGTGAGAATGTGAAAATCCCTTCTCACTGTCTCTCCCCTCACATCATATTTAATGTGGTATTTGGACTTCCGGAGCACTAGGGGGCAGAAGGTTAACCCCGCCTTGGCCAGGGAAGTTCCCCTTATTATTGGTATGGCCCAATCAGTCCACCTGGGACTTATTGGCTTATATAAGGGGAGTCTCATTTTGTGGTAGAGGGGGAAGGTGCTGGCTTGACAAGAGGCCAGTACTAGAGCACATGGTATATGTGGCTGCTAGGCTGATGGCTAGGCTGATGGCTAGGCTGATGGCTAGGCTGATGGCTAGGCTGATGGCTAGGCTGATGGCTAGGCTGATGGCTGTTATACCGTAGGACCTCGTTATTGTTGCTGGCAACTATATTTAGGGGTCCTACGGAATCCGTAGGAAACCTATTGTATTCGTTATTATTATTATTTTTATTCTGACTTTTTGGCTCCAAAAGTTATAAAAATTGGCAGGCTTGTAGAACTCATAAAGTTAGTAAAGGAATCAAAAGATGGTCCAGAATAACACATAGGTGGCGCTATAACAAGGCCTTGAAGTTCAGGACTTCAACAGGCTGCCATTACCACTAGGAAGGTACAATTTGTATGAAACTTGGTATACATGCACCATTTGTCATGATGAACAACTTTCACATTGCAACCCATATGGTCAGACCATTGGGATATAGTGCAGTGACCACAACTTGACCAAACACCCACACATTAACTCCTTTGGTGCTGAAAGTGGGAAAAGCTCCAAACTTGGCACACATGTACCAGGTCACTGTGGGACTATAGGGTGATCAAATAATAGCAATAAGGCAAAAGATGGCAGAGATATGTATTTTAAAGTGAAATACATGCATATGTATACAGCTCTACAACATGTTTAAACAGCTCCAACATTGCATCCAAAAGACCTAGGCCCAGCTGTTGAATGTGGCTATTAAGAGGAGATTCCATAGTATACCCATGCCAAATTTGAAGACTATATCTGAAAAAACAACCAAAAAACATTAGTTTGAAGTTCTCCCTTCTGAACCATGGCCTCTCTACAATGCAGGATGGGCCTTAAAGGGGTACACACGTTATTTCGCAAACATCTGTTTGACAGTGGATTTTGACACAGTAGGCTTTAGAAACATGGTTGGTGATTGTTTTGATATGTTAACTGCCGGAAAACCAGTTTTTAAGGCATACCAATGCATATTACCATACCAACCAAGCTCACCATACCTCCACGTAGGAAAGACTTATATTTCTCAAAATATACTCCAATCTGCCCTTGGCAGTCTACAGTCATACTGTCGGTCATACTGTCATACTGTCATATTGTCGTTCATACAGTCATACGGTCATACTGTCATACTTTCGTTCATACAGTCATACTGTCGGTTATACAGTCATACTGTTGGTCATACTGTCTGTCATACTGTCATACTGTCTGTCATACAGTTGGTCATACTATTATACTGTCGGTCATACGGTCATGTGAGAATGTGAAAATCCCTTCTCACTGTCTCTCCCCTCACATCATATTTAATGTGGTATTTGGACTTCCGGAGCACTAGGGGGCAGAAGGTTAACCCCGCCTTGGCCAGGGAAGTTCCCCTTATTATTGGTATGGCCCAATCAGTCCACCTGGGACTTATTGGCTTATATAAGGGGAGTCTCATTTTGTGGTAGAGGGGGAAGGTGTTGGCTTGACAAGAGGCCAGTACTAGAGCACATGGTATATGTGGCTTCTAGGCTGATGGCTAGGCTGATGGCTAGGCTGATGGCTAGGCTGATGGCTAGGCTGATGGCTAGGCTGATGGCTGTTATACCGTAGGACCCCGTTATTGTTGCTGGCAACTATATTTATTATTATTTTTATTCTGACTTTTTGGCTCCAAAAGTTATAAAAATTGGCAGGCTTGTAGAACTCATAAAGTTAGTTAAGGAATCAAAAGATGGGCCAGAAAAACACATAGGTGGCGCTATCACAAGGCCTTGAAGTTCAGGACTTCAACAGGCTGCCATTACCACTAGGAAGGTGCAATGTGTATGAAACTTGGTATACATGCACCATTTCTCATGATGAACAACTTTCACATTGCAACCCATATGGTCAGACCATTGGGATATAGTGCAGTGACCACAACTTGACCAAACACCCACACATTAACTCCTTTGGTGCTGAAAGTGGGAAAAGCTCCAAACTTGGCACACATGTACCAGGTCACTGTGGGACTATAGGGTGATCAAATAATAGCAATAAGGCAAAAGATGGCAGAAATATGTATTTTAAAGTGAAATACATGCATATGTATACAGCTCTACAACATGTTTAAACAGCTCCAACATTGCATCCAAAAGACCTAGGCCCAGCTGTTGAATGTGGCTATTAAGAGGAGATTCCATAGTATACCCATGCCAAATTTGAAGACTATATCTGAAAAAACAACCAAAAAACATTAGTTTGAAGTTCTCCCTTCTGAACCATGGCCTCTCTACAATGCAGGCTGGGCCTTAAAGGGGTACACACGTTATTTCGCAAACATCCGTTTGACAGTGGATTTTGACACAGTAGGCTTTAGAAACATGGTTGGTGATTGTTTTGATAGGTAAACTGCCGGAAAACCAGTTTTTAAGGCATACCAATGCATATTACCATACTAACCAAGCTCACCATACCTCCACATAGGAAAGACTTATATTTCTCAAAATATACTCCAATCTGCCCTTGGCAGTCTACGGTCATACTGTCGGTCATACTGTCAAACTGTCATATTGTCGTTCATACAGTCATACTGTCATACTTTTGTTCATACAGTCATACGGTCATACTGTCAGTTATACAGTCATACTGTTGGTCATACTGTCATACAGTCATACTGTCTGTCATACTGTCGGTCATAGTGTTGGTCGTACTGTCATACTGTCGGTCATACAGTCATACAGTTGGTCATACTGTCATACAGTTGGTCATACTGTCATACTGTCTGTCATACTGTCATGTGAGAATGTCAAAATCTCTTCTCACTGTCTCTCCCCTCACATCATATTTAATGTGGTATTTGGACTTCCGGAGCACTAGGGGGCAGAAGGTTAACCCGGCCTTGGCCAGGGAAGTTCCCCTTATTATTGGTATGGCCCAATCAGTCCACCTGGGACTCATTGGCTTATATAAGGAGAGTCTCATTTTGTGGCAGGTGCTTGCTTGACAAGAGGCCAGTACTAGAGCACATGGTATATGTGATGGCTAGGCTGATGGCTAGGCTGATGGCTAGGCTGATGGCTAGGCTGATGGCTGTTATACCGTAGGACCCCGTTATTGTTGCTGGCAACTATATTTTTTATCCTGACTTTTTGGCTCCAAAAGTTATAAAAATTGGCAGGCTTGTAGAACTCAAAGTTAGTAAAGGAATCAAAAGATGGTCCAGAATAACACATAGGTGGCGCTATAACAAGGCCTTGAAGTTCAGGACTTCAACAGGCTGCCATTACCACTAGGAAGGTACAATTTGTATGAAACTTGGTATACATGCACCATTTCTCATGATGAACAACTTTCACATTGCAACCCATATGGTCAGACCATTGGGATATAGTGCAGTGACCACAACTTGACCAAACACCCACACATTAACTTCTTTGGTGCTGAAAGTGGGAAAAGCTCCAAACTTGGCACACATGTACCAGGTCACTGTGGGACTATAGGGTGATCAAATAATAGCAATAAGGCAAAAGATGGCAGAGATATGTATTTTAAAGTGAAATACATGCATATGTATACAGCTCTACAACATGTTTAAACAGCTCCAACATTGCATCCAAAAGACCTAGGCCCAGCTCTTGAATGTGGCTATTAAGAGGAGATTCCATAGTATACCCATGCCAAATTTGAAGACTATATCTGAAAAAACAACCAAAAAACATTAGTTTGAAGTTCTCCCTTCTGAACCATGGCCTCTCTACAATGCAGGCTGGGCCTTAAAGGGGTACACACGTTATTTCGCAAACATCTGTTTGACAGTGGATTTTGACACAGTAGGCTTTAGAAACATGGTTGGTGATTGTTTTGATATGTTAACTGCCGGAAAACCAGTTTTTAAGGCATACCAATGCATATTACCATACCAACCAAGCTCACCATACCTCCACATAGGAAAGACTTATATTTCTCAAAATATACTCCAATCTGCCCTTGGCAGTCTACAGTCATACTGTCGGTCATACCGTCATACTGTCATATTGTCGTTCATACAGTCATACGGTCATACTGTCATACTTTCGTTCATACAGTCATACTGTCGGTTATACAGTCATACTGTTGGTCATACTGTCTGTCATACTGTCATACTGTCTGTCATACAGTTGGTCATACTATTATACTGTCGGTCATACGGTCATGTGAGAATGTGAAAATCCCTTCTCACTGTCTCTCCCCTCACATCATATTTAATGTGGTATTTGGACTTCCGGAGCACTAGGGGGCAGAAGGTTAACCCCGCCTTGGCCAGGGAAGTTCCCCTTATTATTGGTATGGCCCAATCAGTCCACCTGGGACTTATTGGCTTATATAAGGGGAGTCTCATTTTGTGGTAGAGGGGGAAGGTGCTGGCTTGACAAGAGGCTAGTACTAGAGCACATGGTATATGTGGCTGCTAGGCTGATGGCTAGGCTGGTGGCTAGGCTGGTGGCTAGGCTGGTGGCTAGGCTGGTGGCTAGGCTGGTGGCTAGGCTGGTGGCTAGGCTGGTGGCTGTTATACCGTAGGACCCCGTTATTGTTGCTGGCAACTATATTTAGGGGTCCTACGGAATCCGTAGGAAACCTATTGTATTCGTTAGTATTATTATTATTTTTATTCTGACTTTTTGGCTCCAAAAGTTATAAAAATTGGCAGGCTTATAGAACTCGTAAAGTTAGTAAAGGAATCAAAAGATGGGCCAGAATAACACATAGGTGGCGCTATAACAAGGCCTTGAAGTTCAGGACTTCAACAGGCTGCCATTACCACTAGGAAGGTACAATTTGTATGAAACTTGGTATACATGCACCATTTCTCATGATGAACAACTTTCACATTGCAACCCATATGGTCAGGCCATTGGGATATAGTGCAGTGACCACAACTTGACCAAACACTCACACATTAACTCCTTTGGTGCTGAAAGTGGGAAAAGCTCCAAACTTGGCACACATGTACCAGGTCACTGTGGGACTATGGGGTGATCAAAAAATAGCAATAAGCCAAAAGACGGCAGAGATATGTATTTTAAAGTGAAATACATGCATATGTATACAGCTCTACAACACATTTAAACATCTCCAACATTGCATCCAAAACACCTAGGCCCAGCTGTTGAATGTGGCTATTAAGAGGAGATTCCATAGTATACCCATGCCAAATTTGAAGACATTATCTGAAAAAACAATCAAATAACATTAGTTTGAAGTTCTCCCTTCTGATCCATGGCCTCACTACAATGCAGGATGGGCCTTAAAGGGGTACACACGTTATTTCGCAAACATCCGTTTGACAGTGGATTTTGACACAGTAGGCTTTAGTAACATGGTTGGTGATTGTTTTGATATGTTAACTGCCGGAAAACCAGTTTTTAAGGCATACCAATGCATATTACCATACCAACCAAGCTCACCATACCTCCACATAGGAAAGACTTAGATTTCTCAAAATATACTCCAATCCGCCCTTGGCAGTCTACGGTCATACTGTCGGTCATACGGTCATACTGTCATACTGTCGTTCATACAGTCATATGGTCATACTGTCATACTGTCGGTCATACTGTCATGTGAGAATGTGAAAATCCCTTCTCACTGTCTCTCCCCTCACATCATATTTAATGTGGTATTTGGACTTCCGGAGCACTAGGGGGCAGAAGGTTAACCCCGCCTTGGCCAGGGAAGTTCCCCTTATTATTGGTATGGCCCAATCAGTCCACCTGGGACTGATTGGCTTATATAAGGGGAGTCTCATGTTGTGGCAGAGGGGGAAGGTGCTAGCTTGACAAGAGGCCAGTACTGGAGCACATGGTATATGTGGCTAGGCTGATGGCTAGGCTGATGGCTAGGCTGATGGCTAGGCTGATGGCTAGGCTGATGGCTAGGCTGATGGCTGTTATACCGTAGGACCCCGTTATTGTTGCTGGCAACTATATTTATTATTATTATTATTATTTTTATTCTGACTTTTTGGCTCCAAAAGTTATAAAAATTGGCAGGCTTGTAGAACTCATAAAGTTAGTAAAGGAATCAAAAGATGGTCCAGAATAACACATAGGTGGCGCTATAACAAGGCCTTGAAGTTCAGGACTTCAACAGGCTGCCATTACCACTAGGAAGGTACAATTTGTATGAAACTTGGTATACATGCACCATTTCTCATGATGAACAACTTTCACATTGCAACCCATATGGTCAGACCATTGGGATATAGTGCAGTGACCACAACTTGACCAAACACCCACACATTAACTCCTTTGGTGCTGAAAGTGGGAAAAGCTCCAAACTTGGCACACATGTACCAGGTCACTGTGGGACTATAGGGTGATCAAATAATAGCAATAAGGCAAAAGATGGCAGAGATATGTATTTTAAAGTGAAATACATGCATATGTATACAGCTCTACAACATGTTTAAACAGCTCCAACATTGCATCCAAAAGACCTAGGCCCAGCTGTTGAATGTGGCTATTAAGAGGAGATTCCATAGTATACCCATGCCAAATTTGAAGACTATATCTGAAAAAACAACCAAAAAACATTAGTTTGAAGTTCTCCCTTCTGAACCATGGCCTCTCTACAATGCAGGCTGGGCCTTAAAGGGGTACACACGTTATTTCGCAAACATCTGTTTGACAGTGGATTTTGACACAGTAGGCTTAAGAAACATGGTTGGTGATTGTTTTGATATGTTAACTGCCGGAAAACCAGTTTTTAAGGCATACCAATGCATATTACCATACCAACCAAGCTCACCATACCTCCACATAGGAAAGACTTATATTTCTCAAAATATACTCCAATCTGCCCTTGGCAGTCTAGAGTCATACTGTCGGTCATACTGTCATACTGTCATATTGTCGTTCATACAGTCATACGGTCATACTGTCATACTTTTGTTCATACAGTCATACGGTCATACTGTCAGTTATACAGTCATACTGTTGGTCATACTGTCATACAGTCATACTGTCATACTGTCGGTCATAGTGTTGGTCGTACTGTCATACTGTCGGTAATACAGTTGGTCATACTGTCATACTGTCTGTCATACTGTCATGTGAGTGTCAAAATCTCTTCTCACTGTCTCTCCCCTCACATCATATTTAATGTGGTATTTGGACTTCCGGAGCACTAGGGGGCAGAAGGTTAACCCCGCCTTGGCCAGGGAAGTTCCCCTTATTATTGGTATGGCCCAATCAGTCCACCTGGGACTCATTGGCTTATATAAGGGGAGTCTCATTTTGTGGTAGGTGCTTGCTTGACAAGAGGCCAGTACTAGAGCACATGGTATATGTGGCGGCTAGGCTGATGGCTAGGCTGATGGCTAGGCTGATGGCTAGGCTGATGGCTAGGCTGGTGGCTAGGCTGATGGCTAGGCTGGTGGCTAGGCTGGTGGCTAGGCTGGTGGCTAGGCTGGTGGCTAGGCTGGTGGCTAGTTATTATTTTTATTCTGACTTTTTGGCTCCAAAAGTTATAAAAATTGGCAGGCTTATAGAACTCGTAGAGTTAGTTAAGGAATCAAAAGATGCGCCAGAATAACACATAGGTGGCGCTATAACAAGGTCTTGAAGTTCAGGACTTCAACAGGCTGCCATTACCACTAGGAAGGTGCAATTTGTATGAAACTTGGTATACATGCACCATTTGTCATAATGAACAACTTTCTCATTGCAACCCATATGGTCAGACCATTGGGATATAGTGCAGTGACCACAACTTGACCAAACACCCACACATTAACTCCTTTGGTGCTGAAAGTGGGAAAAGCTCCAAACTTGGCACACATGTACCAGGTCACTGTGGGACTATAGGGTGATCAAATAATAGCAATAAGGCAAAAGATGGCAGAAATATGTATTTTAAAGTGAAATACATGCATATGTATACAGCTCTACAACATGTTTAAACAGCTCCAACATTGCATCCAAAAGACCTAGGCCCAGCTGTTGAATGTGGCTATTAAGAGGAGATTCCATAGTATACCCATGCCAAATTTGAAGACTATATCTGAAAAAACAACCAAAAAACATTAGTTTGAAGTTCTCCCTTCTGAACCATGGCCTCTCTACAATGCAGGCTGGGCCTTAAAGGGGTACACACGTTATTTCGCAAACATCCGTTTGACAGTGGATTTTGACACAGTAGGCTTTAGAAACATGGTAGGTGATTGTTTTGATATGTTAACTGCCGGAAAACCAGTTTTTAAGGCATACCAATGCATATTACCATACTAACCAAGCTCACCATACCTCCACATAGGAAAGACTTATATTTCTCAAAATATACTCCAATCTGCCCTTGGCAGTCTACGGTCATACTGTCGGTCATACTGTCAAACTGTCATATTGTCGTTCATACAGTCATACTGTCATACTTTTGTTCATACAGTCATACGGTCATACTGTCAGTTATACAGTCATACTGTTGGTCATACTGTCATACAGTCATACTGTCTGTCATACTGTCATACTGTCGGTCATAGTGTTGGTCGTACTGTCATACTGTCGGTCATACAGTTGGTCATACAGTCATACAGTTGGTCATACAGTCATACAGTTGGTCATACTGTCATACTGTCTGTCATACTGTCATGTGAGTGTCAAAATCTCTTCTCACTGTCTCTCCCCTCACATCATATTTAATGTGGTATTTGGACTTCCGGAGCACTAGGGGGCAGAAGGTTAACCCCGCCTTGGCCAGGGAAGTTCCCCTTATTATTGGTATGGCCCAATCAGTCCACCTGGGACTCATTGGCTTATATAAGGGGAGTCTCATTTTGGGGCAGGTGCTTGCTTGACAAGAGGCCAGTACTAGAGCACATGGTATATGTGGCGGCTAGGCTGATGGCTAGGCTGATGGCTAGGCTGATGGCTAGGCTGATGGCTAGGCTGATGGCTAGGCTGATGGCTAGGCTGATGGCTAGGCTGATGGCTAGGCTGATGGCTAGGCTGATGGCTGTTATACCGTAGGACCCCGTTATTGTTGCTGGCAACTATATTATTTAATGTGGTATTTGGACTTCCGGAGCACTAGGGGGCAGAAGGTTAACCCCGCCTTGGCCAGGGAAGTTCCCCTTATTATTGGTATGGCCCAATCAGTCCACCTGGGACTTATTGGCTTATATAAGGGGAGTCTCATTTTGTGGTAGAGGGGGAAGGTGTTGGCTTGACAAGAGGCCAGTACTAGAGCACATGGTATATGTGGCTGCTAGGCTGATGGCTAGGCTGATGGCTAGGCTGATGGCTAGGCTGATGGCTAGGCTGATGGCTAGGCTGATGGCTAGGCTGATGGCTAGGCTGGTGGCTAGGCTGGTGGCTAGGCTGGTGGCTAGGCTGGTGGCTAGGCTGGTGGCTGTTATACCGTAGGACCCCGTTATTGTTGCTGGCAACTATATTTAGGGGTCCTACGGAATCCGTAGGAAACCTATTGTATTCGTTAGTATTATTAGGGGTCCTACGGAATCCGTAGGAAACCTATTGTATTCGTTAGTATTATTATTATTATTATTATTATTATTATTATTTTTATCCTGACTTTTTGGCTCCAAAAGTTATAAAAATTGGCAGGCTTGTAGAACTCGTAAAGTTAGTAAAGGAATCAAAAGATGGTCCAGAATAACACATAGGTGGCGCTATAATAAGGCCTTGAAGTTCAGGACTTCAACAGGCTGCCATTACCACTAGGAAGGTGCAATTTGTATGAAACTTGGTATACATGCACCATTTCTCATGATGAACAACTTTCACATTGCAACCCATATGGTCAGACCATTGGGATATAGTGCAGTGACCACAACTTGACCAAACACTCACACATTAACTGCTTTTGTGGTGAAAGTGGGAAAAGCTCCAAACTTGGCACACATGTACCAGGTCACTGTGGGACTATAGGCTGATTAAATAATAGCAATAAGGCAAAAGACGGCAGAGATATGCATTTTAAAGTGAAATACATGCACATGTATACAGCTGTACAACACGTTTAAACAGCTCCAACATTGAATCCAAAACACGTAGGCTCAGCTGTTGAATGTGGCTATTAAGAGGAGATTCCATAGTATACCCATGCCAAATTTGAAGACTATATCTGAAAAAACAATCAAAAAACATTCGTTTGAAGTTCTCCCTTCTGAACCATGGCCTCACTACAATGCAGGATGGGCCTTAAAGGGGTACACACGTTATTTTGCAAACATCCGTTTGACAGTGGATTTTGACACAGTAGGCTTTAGTAACATGGTTGGTGATTGTTTTGATATGTTAACTGCCGGAAAACCAGTTTTTAAGGCATACCAATGCATATTACCATACCAACCAAGCTCACCATACCTCCACATAGGAAAGACTTATATTTCTCAAAATATACTCCAATCTGCCCTTGGCAGTCTACAGTCATACTGTCGGTCATACTGTCATATTGTCGTTCATACAGTCATACGGTCATACTGTCATACTTTTGTTCATACAGTCATACGGTCATACTGTCAGTTATACAGTCATACTGTTGGTCATACTGTCATACAGTCATACTGTCATACTGTCATACTGTCGTCATAGTATTGGTCGTACTGTCATACTGTCGGTAATACAGTTGGTCATACAGTCATACAGTTGGTCATACAGTCATACAGTTGGTCATACTGTCATACTGTCTGTCATACTGTCATGTGAGTGTCAAAATCTCTTCTCACTGTCTCTCCCCTCACATCATATTTAATGTGGTATTTGGACTTCCGGAGCACTAGGGGGCAGAAGGTTAACCCCGCCTTGGCCAGGGAAGTTCCCCTTATTATTGGTATGGCCCAATCAGTCCACCTGGGACTCATTGGCTTATATAAGGGGAGTCTCATTTTGTGGTAGGTGCTTGCTTGACAAGAGGCCAGTACTAGAGCACATGGTATATGTGGCGGCTAGGCTGATGGCTAGGCTGATGGCTAGGCTGATGGCTAGGCTGATGGCTAGGCTGGTGGCTAGGCTGGTGGCTAGGCTGGTGGCTAGGCTGGTGGCTAGGCTGGTGGCTGTCATACCGTAGGACCCCGTTATTGTTGCTGGCAACTATATTTATTATTATTTTTATTCTGACTTTTTGGCTCCAAAAGTTATAAAAATTGGCAGGCTTGTAGAACTCATAAAGTTAGTAAAGGAATCAAAAGATGGTCCAGAATAATACATAGGTGGCGCTATAACAAGGCCTTGAAGTTCAGGACTTCAACAGGCTGCCATTACCACTAGGAAGGTACAATTTGTATGAAACTTGGTATACATGCACCATTTGTCATGATGAACAACTTTCACATTGCAACCCATATGGTCAGACCATTGGGATATAGTTCAGTGACCACAACTTGACCAAACACCCACACATTAACTCCTTTGGTGCTGAAAGTGGGAAAAGCTCCAAACTTGGCACACATGTACCAGGTCACTGTGGGACTATAGGGTGATCAAATAATAGCAATAAGGCAAAAGATGGCAGAGATATGTATTTTAAAGTGAAATACATGCATATGTATACAGCTCTACAACATGTTTAAACAGCTCCAACATTGCATCCAAAAGACCTAGGCCCAGCTGTTGAATGTGGCTATTAAGAGGAGATTCCATAGTATACCCATGCCAAATTTGAAGACTATATCTGAAAAAACAACCAAAAAACATTAGTTTGAAGTTCTCCCTTCTGAACCATGGCCTCTCTACAATGCAGGCTGGGCCTTAAAGGGGTACACACGTTATTTCGCAAACATCTGTTTGACAGTGGATTTTGACACAGTAGGCTTAAGAAACATGGTTGGTGATTGTTTTGATATGTTAACTGCCGGAAAACCAGTTTTTAAGGCATACCAATGCATATTACCATACCAACCAAGCTCACCATACCTCCACATAGGAAAGACTTATATTTCTCAAAATATACTCCAATCTGCCCTTGGCAGTCTACAGTCATACTGTCGGTCATACTGTCATACTGTCATATTGTCGTTCATACAGTCATACGGTCATACTGTCATACTTTTGTTCATACAGTCATACGGTCATACTGTCAGTTATACAGTCATACTGTTGGTCATACTGTCATACAGTCATACTGTCATACTGTCGGTCATAGTGTTGGTCGTACTGTCATACTGTCGGTAATACAGTTGGTCATACAGTCATACAGTTGGTCATACTGTCATACTGTCTGTCATACTGTCATGTGAGTGTCAAAATCTCTTCTCACTGTCTCTCCCCTCACATCATATTTAATGTGGTATTTGGACTTCCGGAGCACTAGGGGGCAGAAGGTTAACCCCGCCTTGGCCAGGGAAGTTCCCCTTATTATTGGTATGGCCCAATCAGTCCACCTGGGACTCATTGGCTTATATAAGGGGAGTCTCATTTTGTGGTAGGTGCTTGCTTGACAAGAGGCCAGTACTAGAGCACATGGTATATGTGGCGGCTAGGCTGGCGGCTAGGCTGGCGGCTAGGCTGGCGGCTAGGCTGGCGGCTAGGCTGGCGGCTAGGCTGGCGGCTAGGCTGGCGGCTAGGCTGGCGGCTGTTATACCGTAGGACCCCGTTATTGTTGCTGGCAACTATATTTATTATTATTAACATTGGTGTCTGTCTGTATGACATGTGATTGTAAAACAATAACATTCACATCCTTTTATTATTTTTGATGGATGGTTTCTGAATGTATTTATTGTATCTTAATGTGATCTCAACTCATTGGATGTTAATGGATTGATTGTTTCGACTGTGTTCTGCTGACCCATGTCCTCAGCTAATGAGGATCCTTTAATAGGCTATATGCACGCAATACTTCCGCATTGGTCTCAGAATGCTTCTACAAATCCAGTTCCGGTGTCGATTTCTGCGACCCACTGAAAAGTGTGACCCAAGGCGGCGCTGTTTTTATTTTAACATGCACAAGTTTGAAGCGTAGACAGGCATGAAGTCAGCACCTTAACTAACCATCTCTAACTAGTACCTAAACTAACCATCTCTAACCCAACACCTAAACTAAACTAACCATCTCTAACCTGTCTAATTTCTAGAAGGGGGGTGGTGAGTGACAGGGGGGGGACCAATCAGCAGCACTTCTCGGGGAGCTGGGCGGGCTGATCGGAGAGGGGCGTGGTGTCGTTGCCGGGGGCGACGGGTGCCTCCACGTCCACACGCTCCGCCATCTTGAGGCAGATGAGGTCGACGAGGCGCTCGAACACCTGCTGCACGTTGACATCCTCCTTAGCACTGACCTCGAAGTGCTCCACCCCTACACACACACACACACACACACACAGAAAAAAAACACACACACACTTGGAGCTGCTGGTGTTTACCGGCCTTCAGGTTCATACTGTCAATCACTCATCCCTTTATTCACTCATTCATCCCTTCATTCACTCACTCATCTCTTCATTTGATACTTTAATTCCCCAGAACCTGCTCTTTGTAATGCAATACTTAGTAGAATAGTAGTACTAGTAATACTAGTAATAGTAGTACTCTGTATCTTGTTTGTTGTTACCAGGGCCCACCCAGCTGCTTAGCCAGGGGCACACCACTATGCTCACTATGCTAACCCCCAATGCTAAAAATGCTAATCACTAGCTTAGCCACCCTGCTAACCATGCTAATCAGAATGTTAGCCACCATGCTAGCAGGCCTCACCCAGCTGCTCGGCCAGCTCCGCCCCCTTCTCCGCGGGCACCACCCTCTCCTCGTCCAGGTCGCACTTGTTCCCAACCAGGATCACCTGAGCGTCGTCCCAGGAGTACGTCCTCACCTGCGTCGCCCTGGGAGACGCACACGCATGAGTGTACAGGCAAGCACACACAAGCACACACGTGCACTCAAGCACGCAAACAGAAGCACGCACAACCACACACACACACACACACACACACACACACTAGATGACATAATAAGAATCCTCTGTCAGATCCAATCGCTCCGACACATCAACTAGAGACGGGCTGGGAGGGGCAGGGTTTACACTTCAACCCATTAAGAGGGGTTGAAGTGGGCGGGGTTAAGAGAGCCTGAAGGTGGTGGGGTTAAGAGGGGTTGAAGTGGGCGGGGTTAAGAGGGGTTGAAGTGGGCGGGGTTAAGAGAGCCTGAAGGTGGTGGGGTTAAGAGGGGTTGAAGTGGGCGGGGTTAAGAGGGGTTGAAGTGGGCAGGGCTGAAGTGTGAGGGGTTAAGAGAGGCTGAAGGGGGTGGGGTTGATAGGGGTTGAGGAGGGCGGGGTTGAAGTGGGCGGGGCTGAAGCAGGCGGGGCTAAGGAGGGCGGGGTTGAGGAGGGCAGGGCTGAGGAGGGCGGGGTCACCCCACCAGTCCTGGACGGCGCTGAAGGAGGCCTTGTTTGTGATGTCGTACATCAGGACGAAGCCCACGGCGCCGCGGTAGAACGACGTGGTGATGGTCCGGTACCGCTCCTGGCCCGCCGTGTCCTGCACACACACACACACGCACACGCACACAGACACACGCTATAAAACACACAAACACACTTACACATTGATGTTTGCACAAAATATTGTGTGTGTGCGTGCGTGCGTGCGTGCGTGCGTTGTCTATTTTGACTCTTTCAGACAAGATCACTTGGTATTGATTAGCCCAACTGAGTGGGTTCCTCTGAGCCAGTTCTGCTCACCCAGATCTGCAGCTTCACCCTCTGGTCGCGCCGCTGGACGGTCTTCACCTTGAAGTCGACGCCAACCGTGCTGACGAAGGCGGGGCCGAAGGCGTCGGTGGCGTAGCACAGCAGGAAGGAGCTCTTCCCCACGCTGCTGTTCCCGACGAGCAGCAACTTGAACACGTGGTCAGCGCCGCTAAGAAGAGCGCCGCGGTCCGATGTGCCGCTGCCTGGCTCAAAGGTGGCCATCTGGAGGGGGAGGAAGGGGAGGAGCCACCCTTCATCAGGACGGGAGGCGAGCCCTTCAGCACTGCTACTAACAGCTAGCAGCTAACAGCTAGCTAACAAGGTGACGTTAGCTATCCATTAATAATTAATTAGCAATTAGCAATTAATTAATTAAGAGATTTACAATTTTATGATGTGGTGATGTTGGGACATTAATAGTTTTATGTTGTGATGTTAGGACATTAATAGTTTTATGTTGTGATGTTAGGACATTAATAGTTTTATGTTCTGATGTTAGGATATTAATAGTTTTATGTGGTGATGTTAGGATATTAATAGTTTTATGTGGTGATGTTAGGACATTAATAGTTTTATGTTGTGATGTTAGGATATTAATAGTTTTATGTTGTGGTGATGTTAGGACATTAATAGTTTCATGTTGTGGTGATGTTAGGACATTGAGAGTTTTATGTGGTGATGTTAGGACATTAATAGTTTTATGTGGTGATGTTAGGACATATGTGGTATTTCATTAATACCCAGGATCAGATGTTATAATCCCTTGTGCCAAAATCCAAGGAAAACACATATTCAGTGGCCCCTGTCCAAACCAACCTTACAAGCACGCTGGCTACCAAACTACCAACCAAAGGTGAAAAACACGATAAAAATAATAATAATAAAAAATAAAAAATTACAGTACAATGTACCTATCCTATCCTATGGCTATCACAGCTTAAAAACAGCAATGCCACCTTCAACAGACCCAGGCTCCGTTTAAGTGCGAGCTCCAGGTTGTGACAATGCCCCCCTGACCAAACCAACCTTATAAGCACACTGGCTACTAAGCTACCAACCAAGGGTGAAAAACACAGCAATGTGGTGATGTTAGGATATTAATAGTTTTATGTTGCGGAGATGTTAGGACATTAATAGTTTTATGTGGTGATGTTTATGATAATATAGAAGCAGGATATATTGTCATGATAAGCAGCTTGGTAGACAGAGCTGTTTAGCAGGTTTCGGTTTATATCATGCCAGAAAGACAGGCCTAGTGTGTACTAATACCAGTACTAGGACACACCCTAACCCTATTACCAGTAATAATGACCAGTAGTGTGTACTAATACCAGCACAAGGACACACCCTAACCCTATTACCAGTAATAATGACCAGTAGTGTGTACTAATACTAGCACTAGGACACATCCTAACCCTATAACCAGTACTAATGACCAGTAGTGTGTACTTATACCAGTACTAATGATCAGTAGTGTGCACTAATACCTAGCAATATTGTTACAATGAATTAACTTCACATGTATTAAGTAGTGTGTAATACAGAAGTATTATGTACCAATGACGTATATAACCTTCTAAAAATGTAGTCTGTACACACACAGTAGAAGCCCATGATGTAGTGTACTAATACAATAGTATGTACTTACACACAGTAGCTATACTATTACTAATATAATAGCATGCAGTATTGTGTACTTATTACCTTCAGAAACTTTTTCCAGGTCTCACCTGTAGTTTGTACTAATACAATAGTATGCAGCATCATGTAGTAACTCACACACACACACACACACACACACACACACACACACACACACACACACACACACACACACACACACACACACACACACACACACACACACACACACACACACACACACACACACACACACACACACACACATTAATTCAGCAGTATGCAGTATTGTGTACTAATTAACTTCAGATACTTGTTCCAGGTCTCACCTGTGGAGCCAAAGCTTTCTTCCTCCTCAATAAATGACGGGATTAATTTTTCGCGCAGTTGAACCCGAAGTTTCTCTGCAATAATTTCAATATAAAAAAGTTTAAAACTATCGCGGTGCGTTTCTCTGCAGATATATTAAGTCTTCATCCGCCGTCCGCCTCCATAGAAATAACGCGTCGCGCTGAACGGAGCGCTCCTCCAGGCTCGTGCTCTTAGCCAATCAGCCGCACGTTCTCCAGGCGCATCCTCTTAGCCAATCAGCCGCCAGTTCTCCAGTCTTAGCCAATCAGCGGCCCGTTCACACATGACTCATGACTGGATCATCAGCGCAAAAAAGGCAACAACACGTGTGGAAGGTAGGCTTTATTTTTATTACACACAATTAACCAACACATATAGAACCCCAGGAGGTCCTCCGCTTCCTGCGGAGGTCGCTGCAGTTCCGCGCCGCGGCCACTGGGGGGTGGCAGAGCTCAGTTGGACGAGACATGACGGCCTGAGAGACTAGGCTCAGTATCTCTGTCATAGTGTTCTCTCAGTCTATCATCGGGTCTCTCTCTCATTGGCTTAGTCACTCTGTCTGCTTAGTCTCCTGCTTCTCTCTCCCTCAGTCTCTCCCCCCTAGTCTCTCGCCCTACCCCCCAGCCCGCTCTCCTCCAGCTCCTCTATCACCGCCGTGTGCTGGAAGCCGGCGGGGGCATGGTTAAAGCTCTCCACCAATCGGAACGTCTCCGGCCGCAGGCTTCCGTAGAACAGCTGCACCTGATTGGCCAGACACTGGGCCTGATGCACGGTCTGACACACACACACACACACAAACGTAAGGGTTCCTGAGGAGGATGTCACTAAGCGGTTTAACAAAGTAAAAGTCACACACACACACACACACACACACACACACACACACACACACACACACACACACACACACACACACACACACACACACACACACACACACACACACACACACACACACACACACACACGGTTCTCTGCGTTCAGAACCAAGATGGTGGCTGGGCGGGTCCAGAGGGCGATTGATTGGCCGGACTCACCATGACCTTGGGGTCCCTCTCGGCGGTCATTAGGACTATGCCCCTTTCTTGCAGCTCAGGGAAGTGATACAGGACCAGCTGGCTGGGGGCCCGCCCCCCCAGCACCTGGGGACCAATGAGAGCACAGCCCGGAGTCAGCAGCCAATCACAGAGCACATCTCGAGCCAGCTAGAGCCGGACGTGAGGAGGGAGGACATGAGGAGGTAGGAGATAAGGAGGTAGGGTACAGGAGGTAGAGGTAGGAGATAAGGAGGTAGGGTACAGGAGGTAGAGCTAGGAGATAAGGAGGTAGGGTAGAGGAGGTAGGAGATAAGGAGGTAGGGTATAGGAGGTAGGAGATAAGGAAGTAGAGGAGGTAGGAGATAAGGAGGTAGGGTAGAGGAGGTAGGAGATAAGGAGGTAGAGGAAAAGGGGGTAGGGTATAGGAGGTAGGAGATAAGGAGGTAGAGGAGGTACCTGAGCGTTGATCAGGGAGGTGAAGTGCAGCTGGTGACCGGACCACTCCCCCAAGAAGAACTCGTACCCCTCCGCCTGGGGCAGGGCAAACAGGAACTACAACCACACGGTGCTGTTAGTGTGTGTGTGTGTGTGTGTGTGTGTGTGTGTGTGTGTGTGTGTGTGTGTGTGTGTGTGTGTGTGTGTGTGTGTGTGTGTGTGTGTGTGTGTGTGTGTGTGTTACCCTTGGACAGGACTCCGCTCTGCTGAACATGCGTCCAAACGTCTCCGTCTGGAAGACAGAGGAGGACATGAGTTGTAGAGAGAGGCTTCTAGAGAGGGTTCTAGAGAGAGGGTTCTGCTGGTGGAGGACTCACCGATATGACGGCACTGATGGTGTCCTTGGTGGAGTAGAACCTCATCCAGAGCTGGAACACATCAAGCCCTTCTAGAACATCAACCCTTCACAACAAGACCTTCTAGATGATCAAACCCTTCACATCAATACCTTCTAGAACATCAAACCCTTCACAACAAGCTAGTTATGTTAGTACTGGTAGAGAGGGCTAGTTCGGGTTGTACTGGTAGAGAGGGTTAGTTAGGGTAGTACTGGTAGAGAGGGTTAGTTATAGAGGGCTAGTTATAGAGGATTAGTTAGGGCAGAACTGGTAGAGAGGGTTACTTATAGATGGTTAGTTAGAGAGGGTTAGTTAGAGAGGGTTAGTTATAGAGGGCTAGTTATAGAGGGTTAGTTATAGAGGGTTAGTTAGGGTAGTACTGGTAGAGAGGGTTACTTATAGAGGGTTAGTTAGAGAGGGATAGTTATAGAGGGTTACTTATAGAGGGTTAGTTAGAGAGGGTAAGTTAAAAAGGGTTAGTTATAGAGGGTTAGTTAGAGAGGGCTAGTTAGAGAGGGCTAGTTAGTACCTCTGTGATCTCCTCTCCGGTCTTGTCCTGGACCAGGTCCAGGTCTAAGATGGACGCCAGCGTCTGGAACACGTGAGGGAGGTTAAGGTTAGTTAATGCTCATAGTCAATTATAGTTCAACCGTAACTAGTACTAGTTATACAGTACCTTGTAGGAGAGAGAGCGAGAGAGACACACACACACACACAGAGAGTGAGACAGACAGACAAAGACAGACCCCTGGTGTCTCCTCACCTTGTCTTTAGTGAATCCTCCTGTCTCTCCTCCGCTAGCAGCCAGATGGTCTCTCTTCTCCAGCTGAAACACACATGATGGTGACCCTCACCTCCACACTCCACACCTCCTCCACCTTCACCCTCTACACCTCCACCCTCACCTCCAACCTCTCCACCTCCACCCTCACTTCCACCCTCTACACCCTCCTCCCCCCATCTCTCCACCCTGCACCACCTCCTCCTCCATCTGCACCCTTACATCTCCACTCTTCACCACCTACCTCCACCTCCATCCTCCTGACGAACTCCGCCTGGCTGGCGCCCAGCTGCTCCACTCTGGACTCATGTCGCTGCTCCGCCTGCTTCTCCGCCTGCTTCTCCGCCTGCTTCTCCGCCCGCATCTGGAACTCCTCCGGTTTGGCTCTGGAAAGATGAACGCCCTTTTAAAGTGAGATGGCTCCACCCTCAGAGGCTCCGCCCCCTTGAGCTCCGCCCTCTGGGGTTCAACCCCCGCTACACCCCCCACCCCGTCTACTGATGATGGGAGGGGAGGGGAAACAAGGAGAGGAAACTAGGAGAGGAAAGTAAACATAGTATTACTATGAATTAGTATTTTTAGCACAGTACAGTGTTTCCCACACATAGGCCAATGTGTGGCGCTGCGCCACAGATTGAACAACGAGCGCCACAAATTGATTCCGCTTTTCTTATTTATTTTTACTTGAACGCGTTTTTTTAAATGTAACTCCGCCAGCCCGTAATCGCGCCCCGGTAATGCTGCCAGTCCGACATGTTCCCATTCCGACAGTCCTGTGCGTGTATGCAAATTAGCCATGTGCGCCAAACAGAAGAAGGGCCCTATCTTGCGCCCGGCGCAATTGACTTTCTACACCGACGCATGTGTCGTTGCTAGTTTGCACCCGGCGCAAAGCTGATCTTCCCCCGCAGCAACCAGGCACCACTACACTTGCATGTTAAATATTATGATGTCAAAGATTATTCATACGTGTGAAACTGCATAGAAATAGCGTGTGGATTGTGGAAACATTTTTTTCCCATAGGGCTGCATGAATGAACATGAATGAAGTATAGTAGGCTATGCCATGCGTTAAAATAATAATAACAATAATACATTCCAGCAAAGTATATTCCAGGCTTCCAAAACAAAATCTAGTTTTAGGGTAAATGATTGGTTAAATGATTTGGGAAAGAACAGCTGATACAGCGGTAAGTTGTAGGCCTACTTTTAAATCAATGCATCTGTACAGCAAACACATATGTTCTTGACCCAGACATCGTGTACAAGCCCATTACTTTTAGGATTGAAGAGTATTTGATCGTGAGAAAAAATATGGTTAGTTTTACCGCGAGTGAGTGTTTAAAAGAATGAATGAATGCGGGTGATGCTTGGTGCGCGTGTGTGTGCGCGCCCATCTGTCTAAACACACGCAAATTAAACACGTAAGTGTATGAGAAGGAAATCGAGTCAGTCGACCTGCGATAAGCGGCTGATTCTGAACGGACTCGTCTTCGAGATGGACGTGTTCTAACACATTTTTAATCAATGAAATGTTAACAAGTATACAACAGTATATATCTGACCATTTAATTTTCGAAATTTTAGGTGAAGCCGAGCTTCCCTTGCAGTCGAGAAGTCTCCACTACGAAAGAATGCAATGTATCCAACTAGCGGGATCTAAACAAACTAAGCTCCAGCGAATTACTACAATGCAGAAGTAGTGGAGAATGGCGAAACACAGCAACTCTAGCCTATTCTCAACCAAAATAAAACTAATCGCCGCCCGGTGCAGCAGTGTGAACTGCCCAGTTTTTAGAACGTCTCAAGCCCGTCTCGTCGCAAGGAGTCGCAAGGAGTTGCGAGTTGCAAGCAGTTGCGTCGCGAATCTTTGGTCTGAACTGGGCTTTAGCATTATAAGCAGTGGCGGTTTTAGGCACGGGCGAAAAACGAGACACAGGAGAAAGAAAATTATCCGCATTTTCTATTAACGATAATGCCCCCCCCCCCCCCTCAACAAATCCGCCACACATTGCTACCTGGTCTGTGGGAAACACTGACAGTATTAGTATGTATTAGTATATTATTAGTATGTACTAGTATAATAGTATTAGTATGTATTAGTATAGTATTAGTATGTACTAGTATTACAGTATTAGGATGCATTAGTATGTATTAGTATAGTATAAGTATGCATTAGTATGTACTAGTAGTATTATAGTATTAGTATGTATTTGTATTAGTATTTGTTAGTATGTACTAGTATTATAGTATTAGTATGTATTAGTATAGTATTAGTATAATATTATTATGTACTAGTATGTACTAGTATTAGTAAACAGTGAGAGGAGCCCACTCACCTCCGTGCCCTCTGGATCTTCTCCCGGTAGCGGCTGTAGAACGGGTTCTCCTCTAGCTCCTCCGGCTCCTCCGGCTCCCTCCTCAGGGAGAAGCTCCTAAAGTGCGCCGGGACCAGGCCGGGGATGAGCGGCCTGACGCCGCCGGCCCGCACCGCCAGGCGGCCGTTGAACCAACAGGCCATCTGCACCAGGGCCGCCATGTTTGCACCTCTTCCGTGCCGGACCTCCTCCCGGGAGCAACAGAAGGAAGGAACAAAGGTTCCGCAAACACCCCCTTTAGTATTTAAAACATAGTATACTATGTAGGCTACTAGTAGTATTTTAAGGACTGTATTAGTAAGAATTAGTAAGTTAGTATTAGTATGTATTGGTATTATGTATTAATATGGTTTGTGTTGTTTCTCATAAATTAAATGTATTTTATAAAGTATTACGAGTCAGAAGAGAAAAGCTCAGCGAGATGCATTTAAAAATAAATAAAATAAACTACACTAAATGATCACTATTTAAACAACCATAAAGGATCGTTCACCAGACCACTCTGTCATAATACAATAAAATAATATTGTTTATATTAATCAATGATATGGGTCAGGGTTGACTGTATGAATGTATACATATTTTGATTGAGATCTCAAAGCGCTAATAAAAACGTAAGTAAATCCCGGCAAAAAGTGTTATCTTGTTTATATTTGTGTTCAAGTGTAGTATATAGGCCTACTAAAACAATTATTCACCTCAGGCTCCGTGAATAGTGGGGAATAGCTATTCCCCACAATTCACGGATCTATAGATATATTCACTTAGGCTTCGGCGAATTAAAAAAAAAAATATATATATATATATATATGTATAAAGGAGGAGGAGAAGGGGCGGGTCCTCGTTAATGCCGTTGCCAAGGGAACGGCGTCACCCCGCCGGACTATAAAGTGAAGCGACGCTGACGTCTCGGACCCGCAGAGAGAGAGAGGAGACTCAAGACACACACACGCACACTGCTACACACACACATACACCGCTACACACACACCGCTATCACACATACACACGCACGCACGCACGCACACACACACACACACACACACACACACACACACACACACACACACACACACACACACACACACACACACACACACACACACACACACACAGGTCCTCCGCTCCTAAAATCGTCCGGAGTCCGCGCGCGCAGAATGCGATATGACGCGCAGCTGCAGAACAGGTAAATACACACACACACACACACACACACACACACACACACACACACACACACACACACACACACACACACACACACACACACACACACACACACACACACACACATACACACACACGCCTTGTTTCCATGTATTTAAAGCGTATTACTACTTATTGTTATTTGTATTTAAGAGGTAGTATTACTATCTATAATTAATATTTGAAGTGTAGCATTACTATGTATTATTAGTATTTTAAGCGCGGTATAAGTATGTATTAGTATCAGTATTTAGTGTGTATAAGTATGCATTAGTATTAGTATGTGAGTATGAGTATGTATTATGTATTAATATAGTATAGTATTATATTATTAGTATGTAGTAGTATAGTATAGTAATATGTA
>NC_140279.1:9521113-9588613 GCF_964030765.1 Micromesistius poutassou | reverse complement strand
TACACCCCATGATCATCACAACCAAAATTTGGAAAAAAGATAATAAATTACAAATAAATAATTCATGAACTACTGTTCTGAACCTCAAATTCTGAAAGGGGGACTTTGGAGAACTGATATAGCCTACTTTTTGGTGGAACTCATTTGAACAAAATATTTATGAACCCCCAATGTTGACCTGAAGTTGGCGCCACTGACCCCCAGTATAACCAGTCCTCAGACCAGTATAACCAGTCCTCAGACCATTATAACCAGTCCTCATAGACCATTATAACCATTATAACATGTCCTCATTGACCAGGCACCCAGGGGTCAGAGGTCACCTACCAGCAGGGTCGGCGCTACCTGGAGGTCAACCAGAGGCTGCTGGAGGTCAGAGGTCATCTGGGCCTTCAGAGGGAGAGGTTGCACTCGGCCGGGGAGCAGCTGGAGCGGACCGTGACCGAGGTCAAAGGTCGGGCTCTCTGAGCCACGATGGATCTGACCTTTGACCCTGAAGGTATTCAGAGTTGACTGTCTGTACTGTGACTGTCACACGGTAGAGGACTGTTTATCCCAGAGGAGCCCACACTGTTAAACCCTCTCTGTGTCATCCCTCTCCTGTCAATAAAGTTGTACTTGATAACTCATTATCTTCTGTTTTGACTCAAATGCTGTTTCTTAATTCAAGTTCTTTTCTGTACTTGTGTACTTGCGTTCTTGTGAAACGTCATCAGTCGTAGGCCAAGTACTGTTCCAATTCAAAGTTCACATCAAGTCAAGTACAGTCGTAAAACCCGGAAGTGTTCTCGATGCGTTCTTACTGGCCATTCCACTGAGGATGCATTGGAGGTGACTTGTGTGGACTTGGGACTGTTAAATATCCCAGGATGCATTTCGCATTCCCATGTTTTAAAATATTTGTAGGCAAGCTATAATAATTAACAATTATTTGCCAAAGGCGAAGTGAATAGCCCCCTCGACCCCTCGTCGCCACTTTTCACGGAGCCTGAGGTGAATAATTGTTTTAGTATATACTACACGTGAACACTCCAAAAATAAACAAGATAACACTTTTTGCCAGGATTTATTTGTTTTTATTAGCGTGACGACGCGATGAAAACAATTTCGGGATATTGCGCATATCCCAAGATAGCGAACCAATCAAATTGCGCCATCTTAGGAGGTTCACGTTTAGTATATACTAATAGGCTATATAGGAACATTTAAAAAGTATAACAAAAATGTAGGCCTATTCATTCAAAATATTTACATACTATTTAAAAATGAAAGAGGCTGGGGTTTTGTTTTATATAATTTGTTTTTATGTGTAAGTCGCTGATAGAGGAAACCAATCGCAATGGCAACGTAAATCCCGGGCCGTTCCATCCGATCGTGTCTGTGTGTGTGTGTGTGTGTGTGTGTGTGTTTCTATTCTGTGTAATTTCTTGCTTGTTTGTAATTCTTATATCAATAGCCTACTCTCCAACTTTATAGGCACGCGCATCTGTACCCTAGGCGCGCGCATCTCTTTCTTACATATAAAAAGTCGTGTGTATAGCTTATACACACGACATGCATATCTTTTCATTTATATTCATTCAAAATATTTTATATATTTTTTATATTTTAAAATGAAAGAGGCTGGGGTTTTGTTTTATATCATTTGTTTAGATTGTTTTGTAGTATATGCCTACATGAGGCCGTATAGCACAGTTAACAGAGCTGAGGTGATGACGACATAGAGTCCGCTGCTGTTCCAATTGCAGGTGCGTACTCGTCCACCATCCTCGGAGGTTTGTAGTCCTTGGAAGTCCGGACTTGCCAATTTTGCACTTCCAAATCTGCGAGTCCAAAGTTTGTGTACTTGGTATTGAGAAACGGCCAAAGAAACCACACAGGGTTATTAAAACATTACTTTATTGACACCGACTCAGACCCACGTCCAGATTCACACCTCACAGCCCTGGTCAATCACCTGGTACCACCTGGTGTACTGCTATCATACTGGTATGGGGTACCACCTGGTGTACTGCTATCATACTGGTACGGTGTTCTATCTGGTATCATAATGGTATAGTATGGTGTACCACCTGGTATCATACTGGTTTACTATAAGGTACTGGGGTAAGGTGTAGGAGGGTGTAAGATGGTGTACTATCTGGTATTATACTGGCATAGTATGGTGAACCATTTGGTACTGGGGTAAGGTCTAGGATGGTGTACTATCCAGTCCCGGGGTAAGGTGTTGGAGGGTGTTCTAAGGTACTATCGGGTGGTATCTAGTAGCAGGACCATAACGAGCGTCTGTGGGGCGGTGGTCCCGCTGTGAGTTGAACGGAGGACCAGAGGTCATCACACATCATCTTCTGACCCTGAACCCTTCCCAGGTCAAAGGTCCCCATCAGGGCGTTGGCATGGAGACCAGAAGCAGAGGGTAGGTGTCCGTCATGCTGTGGCGGCGTCAGGAGGAGTAGGTAACGCCACAGCATCTGATACATGAAGTTAAGATGTTCCACAACACAGGAGGCCAGTATGTGGGCCTCCTGATCTATCATCTATCACTACGTACAGCAAGACAAATAAACATTACATTATTCAGAACAACGTCGGCACAACTGTCACCAACTGTCCAACCGCTGGTCACTAGATCAGCTGATACAGAATACTGAGCTGGGGATAGGCCATGGGGGATAGGTTATAGGAGGGGGCCGTGGGGGATAGGTGATAGCAGGGGGCCATGGGGGATATGTGATAGCAGGGGGCCATGGGGGATAGGTGATAGGAGGGGGCCGTGGGGGATAGGTGATAGCAGGGGGCCATGGGGGATATGTGATAGCAGGGGGCCGTGGAGGATAGGTGATAGGAGGGGCCGTGGGGGATAGGTGATAGCAGGTTTCTATTGGTCTTGACAATGTTCTCAAATCCTGACCAGTCCATTTCCAGAGGACTTCCTGGAGTGTTGATCCCAGGAGGACGGGGAGCCGTGATCAAGCGCGACACTGGAAGATTTTCTAGATTAGTCTATTTACAGCAGAGGTCAAGGTTCACATCAGTCTCTCCAGCATGGCAGCTAGCTGGAGCAGCTAAAGGGTAGCGGTGGTGGCTAAGAGCAGCAGGAGGTGTGCAGTGAGCAGGACTTAAAGTTATTAAATAGTGTCTGGCGCAGTTTGGAATCCCGTGTGGTTTGTTTTGCATATCTTTGTTCTACGTCAGCCTGTCCTCGGAGTTGGTTTATGTGACGACATCCAGATAGTTACGTTTAAAGTGTGCGTGTGACGTAGTCACCAAGCAAAAGTCTATTTACACGTAAAAAATGAGTACAAAAGATGAATCTCTATTGTGAGTGATGTTGGTCCTAACTGCTATGTCGGTGGTCCTCTAGCAGATAGGAGGGTGGAAAAGGGGTGGAGCGGTGGAGGGGTGCAGGTCTCGTACCAGAGGTGATGGAGTCCCCCTGAGCTGTGGGGTTGGGTCTCCTTAGAGGTGGAGGAGTGCTCTACGCCTCTGCCTTCTCCCCAGTCTTCTGGCCACTGGGTGTGGCAGGGGGGTCTTGGGTGCTGCAGGTCATGGGGCTGGGCGTGTAGTTGAATGGGGTGACTCTGGCAGACTTACTGGGGGACCCCTGACGGAAGAGCACCCCTCCGGACGCAAAGCTGTCGGGGGTTCCCGTAGAGACGGAGCTGTGGCCCCGCGGGGGTCCCTCAGAGTCCCCTTCATGGAGGACACCTCCTGGCCCGGCCTTCCTCAGCGTGGACAGACCGGGGCCGTCCTCAGAGGCCTCGGCCTGGAGGGAGGCGCTGGAGTGGGTCTTACCGGAGAAGTCTTCTGTCTGGACGGTTGCGTCGCTGGTCTTTCGTGAGGCAAGGATGATGGTGGGCAGTTTCCCTGGCATGGCCGCACACTTGGGCTTCTCCTCAGGAGAAGGTGCCAGGGGCAGTGCCGTCGCCGGCAGAGTGGTCTTCAAGATCTGCGGCACATCCTCATCCTTAATCCTCCTCCAGGTGACCCTGTGGTTCGGCCGCGGTCCTCTCCTCTTGGTGTCATCTTCACTCTTGGCTCGCCCGCTGGAGTCTGAGGAGGAAGACCGAACCGACGAGCGGCTGGTGACCCGGCTCAGTACGTTGATACTCGGAGAGGAGGCGTGCCGTTTGAAGGTGTCCTGCTGCTGCTGCTGCTGCCTGGCTGCGGACCCCCTGGCCGGCCCGGACCGCTGCGCCGCCCTGCAGGGACTCTCTGAGCTGGTCCTCCGAGGCGGATGCCTGGCCGAGGCTTCTCGCTCCCCAGAGCTGGTCCTCATGGCGGCTGGGCTCTGCTTCAGACGACTGGGGTCCGGCTGGACTGTCTTGAGGGCTGGACCCTTACCCGGCGTCCTCCTCGGCCCCTGAACCGCCACCTTGAGCTCCTGGCAGCGGGAGGAGCAGAGGAAGACAGCGGCGGCGGCCGGACGCCCTCTGCGAGAGGAGCCCTGGGCCGGGGGAGCGGAGTGTGTGGTGCCCTCGCGCCTCAGTAGGGTTTTGGACTCTTTGATGAACGTCAGTTGTCTGTGGAACCCGTTCCGATCAGTCTCAGTCCCACCTGAGTGGGCCGAGGTCATCCGGACCATGTCCAGCCGATTGGCAGGAGGAAGTCGTTTCCCTGTCACATGGTTGTTAGGTCTGCTCACATTGGTCGGCTGGTTGGTTACCAACGGGGATATGGCTCTAGTTTGCCTTGAGCTCTGCATGAATGGGATTCGAACTGGAGACTTCTGTGTTTTATGCACGGTGGACTTTTGTTCTTGACTCGGGACAGGGGAGCGACCCTTCCGCTCAGGAGGACTCATAGCAGGGGGACTACTTGATGATGTTGCGTTCTTCTTAGGAACACATTTATTGATTTGAATCGGAGAGGTGATCTTCCTCTGGGAGTGTTTAGACGGAGTAGAGCTTTGTGAGGAACCAGAAGAAGAGCTCTTTGGAATCCTGGGTGGAGGAGTGGAGCTCCTCTTGGGGAGGGACCACTCCATCTCCTGGGGCCGTCCAAGGCGGTGGAGGCTCTTGGAGCGGTGTTGGGCGAGCTGCGGGTTCTTGGGAGCATCTGGCCTTGTTGACACTTTGTTTGGAGGGGGCCTTTGGGAGAGGGTTGTCTCTTTTTTAGGAGTGTAGATCACTGTTCTTCCTCTGAAAACCACAGGCAGGTTTGCAACCGGTTTGCGCTGAGCAAAGTCCAGAGGTTTGTTGGGCTTTTTGTCTTTTGCAAACGTCTTTTCCTTGGGTGTAAAACTGGACGTGGACATGAACGAAAGGACGGATTCTGTCTCTTCGGAGGAAGGCTCCTGTGACTTGGATGCCATCAATCCTGTAACCACAGAGTTTGCTCCTTCTTGTATCGCTCTCCACTCCACACTGTTGAGGTCTGAGTCTTTGTCAGACGCCAGGTCGTCACTGTCAGAGTCCTGATCCATGTTCCAGATGAACTTCTGCGTGTTGTTCTTTTGATTCTGATTCTTCTCTGCCTTCTTCTTCCTGGCGGCCATCTTCCTCCTCTGCTTGGGCATGGCGGATGTGATGCACCTCTGCAGGAGGTCATCCTCGGAGTCCAGGCTCACGGAGCTGGGCGAGCTCTGTGCCTCGTACGGGCTGTGGAAGGCCGTGGGCCGGGAGAGCCCCGTTGGGTTGGTTTTGTTGTGTCTAGTCTTGGTCCAGATCTGCTGTGGTTTGGCCTGGTGCTCCTCAAACTCTGCATCACTGAGGGAGCTCAGAGAGGTGCTGAGGGAGTAGCATGACGGAGAATCGCTCTTCATCAGGTTCTGCTTGATCCTGTGGAAGCCTTTGGGCTCGCTCGGCGGCTCTGTTCTGCCGACGTTGGTCATGCTCCGGGAGAGAATGTTTCTGCTCGCTTCCCTCATCTGTCTTCTCCCCGGGCGTTTGGTGAACCGCTCTTCTCGTTCCTTCTGGTCATTGTAGCAGTAGACGTCTTCTTTAGTGTGGGATGTCTCTGGGTTTTGTATGACAGGAAGTGCCAGGACTTGCCCTTGGCGCGGCCGCTGTTGATTGGGGGACTGATCGCGGTTTCTCTGATTGGTCACTCTGTCAGTCACTTCTTTACTCTGCATCAGCAGTTTCTGAGTCGGGATGACGTGTTTGGTTGTTTTGCTCGTTTGGTTGACTTGTACGTTGGGTTGGGAGTTAACCCGATTGTTCTTATGGAAGTAAGAGAACTTCCTCAAGTCATCGATCCTCTTGGCCTCGTCGTCCACCACGTCCTGGCCCCCAGTGTCTCTGGCCCTCCAGTCCTTGGCTCCCTTCTCCTTCACCGGGTACTGAAGAGTCTCATCACTCAAAGATGTGGTGCTGGAGAAGTTGACCGGAGTCCCTTCTGCAGAGTCGGTGAAGGACGAGTCGTCGAGTGTGATCTCCTTCTGTGTCATGACGACCCTCCTTCCGCTGGAGTGTGGGACCATCATGTAGACTGGCAGTTGCATCTGCTTCTTGCTCTGAGAGTTTAGAAGATGAGGTGGGACGCTGGCCATCAGCGATGGCCGAACCTTTCGGAACTTTGACGGCATCGCCGAGTTGATGCATTCTTTCAGGATCTCTATGTCGTCATCTGAGGTCGCCTCGCTAGACTGTTCCTCCCGGTCCCCTGCGTCGTCGTCGGCGAGTGGAGGGTTTCTGTCGCTCTGCTGCAGCAGAGGAGTGAGCTTCAGCTCCACGTCCTTCTGGACGTAGTGCTCATGCAGGGGCAGGGCACTTAGGCTCGACGCGCACGAGAAGTTCTCTGTGGGCTTCTCCACAGTGAAGTAGATCATGGTGTCCAGGTCAGGAGGGAGGTTGAACCTCTCTTTGAAGTCTGCGATCTCGAGGAACTTGCGCAGGCTGCTTTCCCACGGCCCGCCGCCGCCCTGCGTCTCCGCGGGGTTCGGCTCCACACAGCAGGGGGTCTTACTCCGGCTCGGAGGCATGGTCTGACCCGGACTGTCGGGGAGGTCACTGGGGCTGATGGTTCCATCGATCATCTCGCTGCACGGATCGCTCTGAATGGAGCTGGCAATGGATGGAGAGTCAAAGCTCCCGAGAGAGCTGAGGGAGCTGCAGCGGCTCATGACGAGCGGCGTCTCGTGGATGTAGTTCTCCGAGGAGCTGGATGGAGAGCGGTCCTCCAGCAGGGTTGGCGACGTGCCGCGGGAGTACTCCTTCTCCTGTTTGGACGGGATCTCCATGGGATCGGTTCGGAGCTCGTCCTTCCCGGGAAAAGTTTTGGAGTCGGTCACCAGCAGCTGGCTGTCGCTGAGATCTTCCAAGGTTTCGTCTTCCAAGGTTTCATCTTCTGCGGTCGTCTTCACCACCTCTTCTCCGTCTTCGACCTCGATAATCTCCAGCGACGAGTCACTCTCCAGCTCGTTGTCGCTCTGGCTCTGTCCGTCCAGCTGTCCCTCCCCGGAGGACAGGGAGGACAGCGAGCTGCAGCGCGAGAAGCAGATAGGCGTGTTCTCCACCGAGTACTTCTGCACCGTCTCCAGGGGTCCGATGGTGGGGCTCCGGGCTGAGCCCAGGGGAGGGAACTTGGTGAGACTCCCCGCTGTGAGCACGCTAGGAACCCAGGCCTGCCTCCTCACGGCCTGGGCGGCCTGCACATGGACCGTCGTCTTCGCTGCACCAAATTTAGCCCCACTGTGAATCAGAGGAACGTGTTGATAGGAGGGAGAGAGCTTAATGGAGGCCATGCTGACGTCAGAGGAGAGTTTAGTCGAGACGCTGGTCGGGGTGTGAGCTACCAGCTCCTGCTCTACACTGCTAGCATCATAAGCTTTGAGCTCTTTGTTGTCCACAGAATCTCTCTCTGGAACGTTGAGTGGGTTGGGATGGCTCATGGCAGTGGCCCCGGCATTAGTATACTCCTGACGTTTAGCATACTCCAGATGGTTAGCATACTCCAGATGGTTAGCATATTGCTGATGGTTAGCATATGGCTGATGATTAGCATATCCGTGATGAACGACCTTGAGATCCAGCTGACTGGGCCTCTTGTGTTGCAGAGTGGCCGCAGTGGCTGAGGGGGCGATCTGGTCTTTACTGCCGCAGTAGCCGTCGCTGGTGCTGCCGCTGTTCAGGCTGTCGGTGGACAGGCTGGTGTGGGCCGCCTTCAGGCGGATCAGGGCATGGGCTCGGCTGAGGCGCTCCCTGTGGGCCAGGCTGCTGGTATCCGACAGGTGGCAGGGCGAGCAGGACTTGGCCCGCGCCTCGTTCAGCTCGTCCATCCCGTAGGGCCAGTCGGCAAAGGGGTCCTCGGAGCTGAGGCTGAAGCTGTCCTCCGACGAGGTATGCATGGTGATGTCGTCCACCAGGCGGTCGATCTTGGCCACGGTGTTGGTGATCTTCTTGGCGAGCGTCTCGGCGGCGGCAGACACCACGTGGTCGTGAGACGCGTGCCTCTTGTCGCCGCCGTGAGACGGCTCTGCCTCCCGTTCTGCCTCGTTGTCTTTCCTTCCCGCTTGGAGGAAGTTAGAGTTACTGAGGAACATGGAGAGCCGGGAGAAGCTTCCGGTGTCTAGACTGCTGGACAGGTTGGGGCCCTCATCGTCGTCGAAGCAGCCCGAGTCGGAGGCGTAGTCCCGGGCCAGGCTCTCCATGTGGCGGAGGGGCTTGTGGAGGCCCAGGTGTTTGGGGCTGGGCTTGTCCAGGGTGTCGAAGGTCTCCGAGAGGTGCTTGGCGTCGAGCTCTGCCTCCAGCGCCTTCTGCTTTCTCATGTAGAGCGAGGGCACGCAGGAGCCCGGCGAGACCACCGCTGCGTCCTTGTACTTCAAGGGGCGGTTGGAGAGCAGGTTCCGGAGGGCGGCCGCGCTGCCCATGGCGATCATCTTGTGCTTGGAGTGGATGAGGTTGCGCAGCATGCTGACGGCGCCCAGGTCCCAGAGCAGCTCCTGGTCGCGGGGGCTGCGCGCCGACAGGTTCCACAGGGTCCCACAGGCATTGCTGACGATGGTCAGGCTGTGGGAGCGCAGGTGCTGCAGCAGCGTCTGCAGGCAGCTGTGGTCCCGCAGGACTTGTCTGAAGACCAGAGGAACAGCAGATACAGCCTTAGGGAAACATCAATATGAAGTGGAATACAAAAAACCTCCACTAGACCACTAGTGAGGGAATCTTAACCAGCCAACCCTAACCCTTTAACCAGCCTAACCTAACCAGCCTACCCTAACCCTCTAACTAGCCTACCCTAACCCTCTAACCAGCCTACCCTCACCCTCTAACCAGCCTACCCTAACCCTTACCAGCCTACCTTAACCTTCTACCAGCCTACCCTCACCCTCTAACCAGCCTACCCTAACCAGCATACCCTAACCCTAACCAGCCTACCCTAACCCTAACCAGCCGACCCTTACCCTCTAACCAGCCTACCCTCACCCTCTAACCAGCCTACCCTAACCAGCCTACCCTAACCCTCTAACCAGCCTATCCTAACCCTCACCAGCCTACCCTAACCCTCTAACCAGCATACCCTAACCCTAACCAGCCTACAATCACTACCCAGACCCACCGGTAGTCGTCCCGCGTGGCGATGAGGCTGGACACGTTGCGGAGGATGCCCCCCCCACTCTCGATGATGGCCAGGGAATTGGTCTGGCAGCGGTAGGTCAGGGTGGAGACCAGGAAGCCCAGTGCCCCGTCCACCGAGCAGATGGACACCTTGTTCTCCACGCTGTGGGCGGACAGGTTCCACAGCGCACTGAGCAGGCTCTTCAGGGTCGACTCCTGAGGGGCGGAATTACACACACAACATGTTACACACAACTGATCCACCTCCTAGAACCTGATCCACCTCCTAGAACCACCTCAGACCTGGTCCAGGGACCGGACTCACCTTGGTGGCCTGCAGGGCGCAGCTGATGAGGGCCGGGACGCTGCCCATGTCCCGCAGAACCCTCTTGCTGCTGATGTCGGCCCGCCAGGACAGGTTCCTCAGGATGCTGGAGACCACCTGGTGGAGCTCCTCGCTGTCCGACTCCAGCTGGGCCACCAGCGCCGCCAGGCAGCTCCGCTTGGAGCACAGCGTGGCCTGCAGGGACAGGGAGAGGCGTCTCATCCTCTGGTGGTCCAGCACCACGCTGCTGGTGACACCAATGCCACCGCGCCCCGACAGACTCGGGTTCAGAGGTCACCTGGACTCTGCATAGCCTCCCGCCTTACCCCCCACACCCCTTTTACACACTTATTGTATGTTGTACGTCCTGGCACTTAAAAATAGTACTCAGCATGGTAGAGCGTCTTATCCTAGCTATCTTTGTTGTACACTAACCCTGTCTGACGGAGGCCCCCTGCGGTCCCAGTGGGTCCTGACGGAGGCCTCCATTCCTGACAGAGGCTCCTACCTTGTTGGCCACGTCCCCGAAGGTGAGGTTGGTGAGCGCCATGCCAGCGTAGCGCCGCAGCGCCAGGTTGATGGGGTCGTTGAGCATCCCGTACGTCTCCTGGTCCAGATGGAGAAGGTCAGCCACCACCTGCAGGGCGCCTGGAGCACAGCACACAGTGAGGGGCTGCCCCCTGACGGAGGCACTGCCCCCTGACGGAGGCCCTGCCCCCTGACGGAGGCTCAGCACACAGTGATGGGCTGCCCCCTGACGGAGGCTCAGCACACAGTGAGGGGCTGCCCCCTGACGGAGGGAGTGCACAGCATTGTTTAGTGTTCTGTGTCATGATGTTGTTGTGTTGTGTTGTGGTTGTTTAGTGTTGTGTTATGATGTGGTTCTTTAGTGTGCTGTTGTTGTTTACCCAGCTCGTTCATGGCTCGGCGGTACTCCTCCTCGAAGGAGAGCTTCATCACAGCGCAGGTCACCTGACAGATCTGAGGGTCCACCGGCTCCGGGATGTCTGGAGGAGAACCGCAGTGAGCAGAGGAACCAGGACCACTACAGAGAACCACCTAGAACCTGATCCACCTCCTAGAACCTGATCCACCTCCTAGAACCTGATCCACCTCCTGGTCTGTTCATGTTCAGGTTCATGTTCATCTGAGAGTAATGACATCATCCAAAGGGGTGGGGGTGAGGGGGGGTGAGGGGGGGTGATGGTGAAGAGGGGGGGGTGATGATGAAGATGGAGGGTGAGTGGGATTGAGGAGGGGTGAGGAGGGTGATGGGGTCTCATGGGGTCTCACCGCTGGCCCGGGTGCCCCCCGGGGTGGGGGCGGCGCGGTGGCTGTGGATCCACTCCCAGCCCGAGTCGCAGTGCGAGCGGATCTGCTCCAGCATGTGCAGCACCCTCATCTCGCGGCGCGCCCGGCCCTCGTCCGCCTGGCAGTAGATGATGTTGTGGAGCGTGGCGCTGGCCCGCGACCGCGCCTCGCGGCTGCAGCCGTCCGGCCCCCCGTCCGACCCCCCGTTGGGCCCCCCGTCCGGCGCCCCGCCCGGCCCCCCGTCCGGCCCCTGGTGGAGGATCTGCACCAGCAGGGGGACGCAGCCGCAGCGCCGCATGGCCAGGCAGCTGTCCTGGGAGCTGGACATGGCCAGCAGTGCCCGCGACAGCTCCTCCTTGTCCCGGTTGGCCATCATGGAGAGGAGCCAGAACACCATCTCCACCTGGGGGGAGGAGGACCGTCAGGACCTCCACCCAGACCCCCTCCACCCAGACCCCCTCCACCCAGACCCCTTCCACCTAGACCCCCCTCCACCCAGACCCCCTCCACCCAGACCCCCTCCACCTAGACGCCCCTCCACCCAGACCCCCTCCACCCAGACCCCCTCCACCTAGACCCCCTCCACCTAGACCACCTCATTCACCCAGACCCCCTCCACCAAGACCACCTCCACCTAGACCCCCTCCACCTAGACCACCTCCACCTAGACCCCCTCCACCTAGACCACCTCATTCACCCAGACCCCCTCCACCTAGACCACCTCATTTACCCAGACCCCCTCCACCCAGACCACCTCCACCCAGACCCCCTCCACCTAGACCACCTCATTCACCCAGACCCCCTCCACCTAGACCACCTCCACCTAGACCCTCTCCACCTAGACCAGCTCAGAATATAACAGTAGAGTAGAGGTGGACATTACACTTATGTTAAACTAAATCAGAGGGTTGTTTTAATTAAACAAGATTAACAGGTTATTTAAATTAAACCAGATTAAGGGGTAATTTAAGTGAGTTTTTAAGTGGGGTTAAGTACCTTGCTCCCGCCATCCCCAGCCGGCTCGGCGGCGGCAGCGGCCGACGTGCTGTTCTCCGTCTCACCGCCAGGGGGCGACTCCGCAGCGCACAGCTGCAGCTGAACAATAACACCACAAAAGGAAAAAAAAAGAGGAGTCATAATAAATCAATAATAATACAGCATAACACTTAATGTACTAGAGAAGGCTCTGTTGGTTTCAATATGAAGGGTCTTTGAGACCATCATCATTGGAGATAATATAATAATAAAAAGACAGACAGACAGACAGACAGAGAGCATCAAATGAAAGCTCAGCTCCGTCTTTGATCTGACATCACTATTCCCTCCCCCCTCCTGGGTCACCATGGCAACAGGACTGCCTTATATGTGTATGGGAGGGGGGGATGCTGATGTAATTCTTGTCCCAGAATGCCGAGCAGCGGGGGGTGTTGGAGATGAGAGTTAGGGGACAGCCAATCAGAACAGAGCTGGGAGTAGGCCAGATCTCTGGACAGGTTGCTAGGCAACAGATCTCTCTCTCTCTCTCTCTCTCTCTCTCTCTCTCTCTCTCTCTCTCTCTCTCTCTCTCTCTCTCTCTCTCTCTCTCTCTCTCTCTCTCTCTCTCTCTGTCCTTAAGGAGCAGGTAGGGGTTAGACAGTACAGAGACATCTCATTAAGGAGCAGGTAGGGGTTAGACTCTCTCTCTCTCTCTCTTTCTCTCTTTCTCTCTCTCTCTCTCTCTCTCTCTCTCTCTGAATGCCATTCTTCCAGGTGTGCCATGTCATGTTGTCACGGTAACCAGGAGGAACAGGTCGACCAGGAAGGGCGAGAGACGGTAGGAATGTGTTCTCCTCATTCCTTCCAGGGGCTCAGTGAGTCCTCACCTCCAGTCTGCAGTACCGGAGGGTTGGATATAAAGCCATAGATACGTCCTTTTCTACCGATACTACGACACTGTAGCATTCAGATCTATACTATTATCTACTCTACCGTCATGTACAGCGGGAGGGAGGCTTCTGAGGGGTCGGAGAACTCTGAGGATCACCTGGAAATCCCTCAGGAAGCCCTGAACCCTCTGGAGCCCCTAGAGACCGGCCCTCTGGACCCTCTGGACCCTCTGGAGCCCCTAGAGACCGGCCCTCTGGACCCTCTGGACCCTCTGGAGCCCCTAGAGACCGGCCCTCTGGACCCTTTGGACCCCCTAGAGACCGGCCCTCTGGACCCCCTAGCGACCGGCCCTTTGGACCCTCTGGAGACCAGTCCTCTGGACCCTCTGGACCCTCTGGAGACTGGCCCTCTGGACCCCCTAGCGACCAGCCCTCTGGACCCTCTGGAGACTGGCCCTCTGGACCCCCTAGCGACCAGCCCTCTGGACCCTCTGGAGACCGGTCCTCTTGAGGTTCTGATCAGGGGGTTCAGGGAGGACTTCCTGAGTGTCTTCAGGGAGGACGGAGAGAGGAGGAGCCGACTGTCGGTGGACCTTCTGAAAGAGGACCTCCACCACCTCAGAGAAGACCTGAGCAGCGTCTTCAGGATGAGAACCTCCAGAGTCCTGAAGGAGGACCGCTCCCCCTCCTTCAAAGTAAGAGTCCTGTCCAGACTGAGATCTGAAGGTCCTGTCGGGTTTGGGTCAGGACCTTCTCCAGACAGACCAGGACCTCTTCCAGACAGACTAGAACCTCTTGCAGACAGACCAGAACCTCTTGCAGACAGACCAGAACCTCTTCCAGACAGACCAGAACCTCTTGCAGACAGACCAGAACCTCTTCCAGACAGACCAGGACCTCTTCCAGACAGACCAGAACCTCTTCCAGACAGACCAGGACCTCTTCCAGACAGACCAGGACCTCTTCCAGACAGACCAGAACCTCTTCCAGACAGACCAGAACCTCTTCCAGACAGACCAGGACCTTCTCCAGACAGACCAGGACCTCTTCCAGACATACCAGCAGAGAACGGACCCCCAGACACCCCCCTCACCCAGCACACCACCTCTGGAGGTCAGAACCTAAACCACTACCCCCTACACAAAATTCATGTAAACATCAGTCCTACACAACATGTGATGGGTCCACAGAATTTCCAACCAAAGGGGAGGAGGAGGAGGATGAGGTGGAGGAGGTGGAGGAGGAGGAGGAGGAGGAGGAGAAGGAAGAGGAGAAAGTGGAGGAGGATGCTGATGAGCTGAAGTTGCCATGGTAACCAATAAGCCCTCCTCCTGTGGTATCATGAGACTGCCATGGTAACCAATAAGCCCACCCCCTTTGGTATCATAAGGCTGCCACAGTAACCAATAAGCCCGCCCCCTGTGGTATGATTAGGCTGCCATGGTAACCAATAAACCCGCTCCCTGTGGTATAATGAGACTGGTGAGTCTCAGACCCTCTGCTTTGGTCTCGCGCAGGCGGCCTGGAGGGCTGGGGTCCGTCAAGAGCTGTAAGTATCACCTACTAACTATCACCTACTAACTATCAACAACTAACTATTAACTACTAACTATCACCTACTAACTATCAACAACTAACTATCAACTACTAACTATCAACTACTAACTATCACCTACTTACTATCAACTACTAACTATCAACTACTAACTATCACCTACTTACTATCAACTACTAACTATCACCTACTTACTATCAACTACTAACTATCAACTACTAACTATCACCTACTAACTATTAACTACTAACTATTCTAACTCTTACTTAACCGTTAGCAAGCATATGGTGTAACAGATGAGCTAGAACGAGAACAAGCCCTTAACCGAGGGGGACCACACCCCCTTACCAAATCAGACCACGCCCCTAGCCAATTTAGACCACACCCCTTCTCCAGCTGCGGTATCTTCTTAGGGTCACGACGCTCTTGTGTGCCTCAGATGCGGTGGCCCTGACCCTTGACCCCAACACGGCCGGGGCGGAGCTGAGGCTGTCAGCTGACGGCCGGAGGGCGGGGCGTGTCTGGGGGGCGGAGCAGCCTCGCCCCCTCCACCCGGACCGCTTCCTGTCCTGCCCCCAGGTGTTGGGCCGCGAGGGCCTGCTCGGCTCGGCCTACTGGGAGGTGGCCTGCCGGGGGGGCGTGGACGTGGGCGTGGCCTACAGGAGCATCAGCAGGAAGGGGGAGGCGGCCAGCTGTCTGATTGGTCACAACCAAGCGTCCTGGAGCTTGGAGTGTTCTGAGCGGGGCTTCGTAGCGAGTCACGCGGGCCGCAGGGTGGGGGCAGGGCCGGGTGACTCCGTCCCCCACAGGGTGGGGGTGTTTCTGGATTGGCCAGGGGGGGCGCTGTCCTTCTACTTCCTGTCAGCTGACCGCAGGACACGTCTCCACACCTTCCACTGCAGCTTCTCACAACCCCTGTTCCCCGCCTTCTGGCTCTGGGGGGGCGGGGCCTCCCTGGACCTGCTGACCCCCCCCATCACCTACTGAGTGTGCGTGTGCATGTGTGTGTCTGTGTGTGTGTGTGTGTGTGTGTGTGTGTGTGTGTGTGTGTGTGTGTGTGTATATGTGTTACCTCCTGGTTCTCTCTGGCTTCTTGAAGCTCTCTTTCCAGCTGTTCCAGACGACCCACACGCATCTGGATACACACACACACACACACACACACACACACACACACACAGAGTTTAGTCTCCAGATGTGTACATGAGTGTATCCAAAGCCTTCTGATGACCAATGAGGAGCGCTCCCCTCAGCGGGCCAAGCAGAGCTCACCTGGGTCCTCTGCACTGTGAGCTGATTGGTCCCGAAGCGTTCCTCCATCGCGGAGCGGACCTGCTGCACCTCGAACTCCAGCTGCTGCCGGATCAGGTCCATCTGGATGGAAAACTACAACCGGACCCGGGATCAGGGTAAGAATGTGTGTGTGTGTGTGTGTGTGTGTGTGTGTCAAGGTGTGTATGTGTCCTCATGGTGTTGTGTGTGTGTGTGTGTGTGTGTGTGTGTGTGTGTGTGTGTGTGTGTGTGTGTGTGTGTGTGTGTGTGTGTGTGTCAGCCTGTGTGTGTGTGTGTGTGTGTGTGTCCCCACTGTGTCGATGTGTGTCTGTGTTTGTGTGCGTGTGTGTGTGTCTCTGTGTGTGTGTGTGTGTGTGTATGTGTGTGTGTGTGTGCGTCTCACCGTGTCGATTTGTGGTAGCTGGTTCAGCCGTTGTGTGAGTCCCTGCAGCTCGCTGTAGAACCAACACCGCTCCCTCTCCTCCCGCTCCATCTCGCTCAGCAGGAGGCTCCTGTAACCACAGCAACCGCGTTACCACCCCTCGTCCTCGCTCTCCCCCACCTCCCCCCCACTCCCCCCCCACTCCCCCCCTCTCCCCCCCTCTCTCCCTTGCTCTCCCCCGCTCCCTCGCTCTCTCTCACTCTCTCTCCCTCTCCCCTGCTCTCCCCTGCTCTCCCCCGCTCTCTCTCCCTCTCCCCCGCTCTCTCTCCCTCTCCCCCGCTCTCCCCCGCTCTCCCTCGCTCTCCCCCGCTCTCCCCCGCTCTCCCCCTCTCTCTCTCCCTCTCCCCCGCTCTCTATTAAGATGTGTGGTGTGGTCTCACTTCTCCCGGTACAGCTCCTCCACATGCTGCTCATTCATTCGTCCGTCTCCACCAATCAGGGCGGCCATGGGCGGGGCTCCGTCCAGGAGGGCGTCGTCGGGGACGGTGTTCTGCCGGGAGGAGGAGGAGGAGGAGGGGGGGCGCAGCGGGTGACCACCCCTCAACAGGGCGGAGGGGGGCGGGGCTAATGTGGAAGGGGGCGGGGCTAGGGCCAAGAGGTCCCCCCTCTCTGCCCCGGTGAGGGGGGGCAGGGCGGGGCGTGTCTTCAGCTCATAGTAGTTGGTGAGGTCCATGTGGAGCTCTGCGTCAACAGAACAACAAGGGAACTTTATTGATCCAATCAGATGACAGCATGGCATCATCTACACATCATGACAGCATCATCATGACATCATCATCATGACATGATCATGACATGATCATGGGATCATCATGACATCATCATGGCAACATCATGACATGATCATGACATCATCAGGACATCATCTTCATGACATCATCGTCATGTCATCCTCATCATGACATCATCTTTATGTCATCCTCATCATGACATCATCTTCATGACATCATCATCATGTCATTATCATGACATCATCACCATGGGGTCACCTTTTAGCTGGTCCAGGACGTCGGTTCGCCCCGAGGAGGCCAGCGTTCCCGCCTCCTGGTCCAGTTTGGTCTGGAGCTGCTTCAGCACCTCCTGGAGGAGGAGGAGGAGGGGGGAGAGAGGAGTCACCAGAGATCAGAGGGATGATAGTGCTGTGTGGTTAAGGTGACATTGTTCTAGATGCTAGCTGGTCTGCTGTAGATGCTGGTAGATCTGCTGTAGATAATAGCTGGTTTGGTGTAGATGCTGGTAGGTCTGCTGTAGATAATAGCTGGTCTGCTGTAGATGCTGGTAGGTCTGCTGTAGATAATAGCTGGTTTGGTGTAGATGCCAGCTGATTTGCTGTAGATGCTAGCTGGTCTGCTGTAGATGCTAGCGGGTTTGCTGTGCGGTACCTTCATGTCTGACGTCTCGTTCTCCAGTTTGAACAAGTGGTTGGAGTTGTCCTCCAGCTCGCGCCGCAGGTGGGAGTTCTCCTTGCGGAGGGCCTGCACCTGGTGGGCCAGCTGGTCGTAGGACGCCGCTACCGTGGCCATCGCTGTCCTCACTGCTGCCGGCTGTCACACAACAAATTATCGTGAGTCTGTACAGCCAGAAAGGACTGTCATCCCCTGTCTAGTGTGAGGCTCCAGGCATCCTAGACCCCATCCTGCTCACTAATGTTGTGCATTTGAAGTCCCTGCACGGCCCTCTCGTTTAAGAACAAGTGGTCATAACCCTGATGGCGTTAGAATTCTGATCCCACCAGAACTCTGATCTCATCAGAACTCTCCTCTCTCAGCACCCTGATTGCAACACGCATCTCAGAATGTCTGGCAGATTTCAGCACTTGGACGACTGCTCATCACCTGAAGCTTAACCACAACAGACTGAGCTCCTCCTAATGCCAGGGACATCGCTGTATCTCCATCACCAACTGCGAGAAACCTCAGTGTGGTACTAGACAATCAGTTCCGCAGAACGCTGCAGCGCGCCTCGTGTTCAACCTACCAAAATTCGCCCATGTGACCCTCCCCTCTTGAGGGACCTCCACTGGCTCCCTTTAGTAGCTTGTATCAGATTCAAGACAATGGTACTGGCCTACAAGGTGGCCAATGGAACTGCCACCTCCAAGCGCTGGTCAGACCACACCCCCCAGCTCGAGCACTCAACTACCTCGGCTGGATGTCTGGTACCGCCGTCGCTAAGAGAACAACAAAGTCACAACTCTTCTCTGTTTTGGCACCGCAGTGGTGGAACGAGCTGCCTGCCGACATCAGGACCGCAGAGTCGCTCACCTTCCGCTAGAGACTCAAGACTCGGTTGTTCAGAGCTAACCTAAGCTCTGCATAGCCACCCTCCTTTATATATATTTCTATAATGTCGTTAGAACGTACTGTTCGATTAATCAGAAAATGGTTATATTCCAGATGCAGCTGTGACGTATAAAAAATAAAGAGGATTGTCAAATCACAATCAGCTCTGTGCTCGACAACTCCTCCTGGCTCTGCTTCTCTGGGTTCCACCTGCTGTGTCTCCAGGGGGTTCACTCTCTACTGCCGGAGGTGGGAGGTGATGATTGTTTTTTTCTACTTCAAGTGAAACACGGGGAACACCATGTTGAGTATCAGAGGCCCAAGCTAATCTTTAGGTTTCTGACACCATCTCTCTCTCTCTATCTCTCTCTCTCTCTCTCTCTCTCTCTTTGTCTCTTTCTCTGCTATGTGATCATGCTAAGCTATGTGATCGTGCTAAGCTATGTGATCGTGCTAAGCTACGTGATTGTGCTAAGCTATGTGATCATGCTAAGCTATGTGATTGTGCTAAGCTTTGTGATCGTGCTAAGCTACGTGATTGTGCTAAGCTATTTGATCATGCTAAGTTTTGTGATCGTGCTAAGCTACGTGATCGTGCTAAGCTATGTGATTGTGCTAAGCTATGTGGTCATGCTAAGCTACGTGATCATGTTAAGCTACGTGATCGTGCTAAGCTACGTGATTGTGCTAAGCTATGTGATTGTGCTAAGCTTTGTGATCGTGCTAAGCTATGTGATCATGCTAAGCTACGTGATCGTGCTAAGCTATGTGATCATGCTAAGCTACGTGATCATGCTAAGCTACATGATCATGCTGAGTGATCGTGATCGGGCTAAGCTACGTGATCATGCTAAGCTATGTGATCAGATGCCCGGTGGTGGATTAGTTTGTGTTTCAGGGCAGAGAATGTCGACTCTGGTAAAGTTGCTAAGATTAAAGATAAAAAAACATAAGAAACACAAGAAACACTTCAAACAACTGTAATAATCAGGCTAGCTCTAGCATGACCTAGCATGGTCATAAGAGCTACAACTATATATCTATATCTATATATCTATATATCTGATATAAAGATATAGAGAAAGATATATAGATAAAGATATAGATAGATTGATAGATATTGATAGATACCTATATCTAGATGTCTTTATATATATACTGTATATATATATATATATATATATATATATATATATATCCATCTCCATCTCTCTATATATCTATATATCTAATATAATTATATAACTACCCAATGACAATATATAGGCTAATATTATATTACATGATATGTATTATATAATGCACTTCCTGTATCTAAATCTACACAATGATAATATATAACAGAATAGAACCGATATATGGTAGGGCAGAGGCCTACATCCTTAGAAAACACTAACTACAGTATACAGTAAACTACTGTATGTAGGCCTGCTACAATATACCAAGGTATACAGTAAACGACTAGATGTAGGCTAATGCAGTGGTAGTTATCATTAAACCTTTCATTAACATGTTTAAAACACACACACACACACACACACACACACACACACACACACACACACACACACAGGCGCAGACAGGCACACTCTGCAGGCCTCGCTTTGTGTTTAAGCCGTTGTTAACGGGGAGGGCCCGAGCCGTTCCCGGTCCTGTTATTAGAGGTCCGGTCCTCCGGTCCGGTACCGGTGCAGTCTGCTCGGTTCGGATCTATAACGTCGTGTTATCCGTCAGCAGCATCCTCTTCCACCCCTCCCCCCCTGCTTAAAATTCTCATCAGGACCACTGTGGCGTCGCGCGCAGCCACCATCTTACAGCGATCAGAACGAACCGTAAAATCACATCTCTCATCATATTGTCTATCGTCTATTTATTTTCTTGATATCGAATCGATGTCATCAAACGGTCGCTCCTACCTCATCGTCCGCTCGTGTTGATCTCTGTAGGGCGTGGGGCGCGAGCGGCTCCGGGAGAACGGGGATGCTGAGTTCACTGCGCGCGCTGCTGGAGTCTGATGTCACATCGCTCGCTCGCTCGCTCTCTCTCTCTCTCTCTCTCTCTCTGTGTGTGTGTGTGTGTGTGTGTGTGTGTGTGTGTGTGTGTGTGTGTGTGTGTGTGTGTGTGTGTGTGTGTGTGTGTGTGTGTGTGTGTGTGTGTGTGTGTGTGTGTGTGTGTGTGTGTGTGTGTGTGTGTGTGTGTGTGTGTGTGTGTGTGTGTGTGTGTGTGTGTGTGTGTGTGTGTGTGAGAGAGTTCATAACACATTCATAACTATATAAATGTTAATTGCGGTGGAATAATTTATCATCGCTCTTTGTGTCACATGACAGGAACTGAGAGGAGCCAGCAGGGGGCGACAGATCCTCATCCGGTCACCAGCCAGCAGGGGCTGCTGGTTCGTCTCTACACACCTGAACGCATGAACACATGAAGGTTAACAGAACACATGAAAGAACACATTATGTATAATATATTATTGATAATTGATCATTTAAACATATGATGTATTTTGCCATTTTCCGAAACCTCAATCTATTTTAAATGACAGACCTAAAGTCGTTGAATATGTAAGGGATAATGTATAGAACGCCGGTCATTATCAAGGGAAAATAAGCCCAGACAGTGCGCACCGGACACCGACGCGAAGCGGTGGTGTCTTGCTTCGCCCTAAAGGGGCTTATTTCCCAATAATGACTGGCGACGTTCTTTACATTATCCCACTTATTACACACTACTTGCCAAAACGAAGAAATAACTTCACACGGTGTGTCTTTGTAAAATGTATTTGTTACCAGCATTCGTTTGTCTTTGTTGATCAGCAGAGAAATAGTCCACTAAAGACGTTGACGTTGCTTATCAACAACTTGATAAGTTACCGGACTACTTGCGGAGTGATACGAAAGACATGAATCAGAGGCAAAAAATCCACTTTCCTTGACAGCATTATATGCTTAGCAACGGTCAATTATCAAAAAATAATTGACCGGCGGAAGTCGGGAAGGCCGACGCAAGTGAACGGAGCATTCCACAGCAGTGCATTAATCACATTTTAGATTTATGTAACAGTAATTCCACTTCAAAATCATATAAGATAGTAATTAGACTTTGGATGAATATAAAATTTATATTAGTTTATGGTAATCATTTACCACCTTCCCGTCGTTCTCCGAGCGGCCGCCAGGGGGCGCCGCGGGCCCGTTAAAGCTCCTCTCGGTCGGGGAGGCGCAGTCTGGATCCCGGGTCTAGACGGTGGATTCCTGCCTCCTGACGTCAGCCAGACTCTGACTCAACAGGCTGGTCTGAGGGAGTCCAGGAGACCTAGACCCCCCAGGTCCCAGACTCTGACTCAACAGGCTGGTCTGAGGGAGTCCAGGAGACCTAGACCCCCCAGGTCCCAGACTCCACCGAAGATCTAGACCCCCCAGGACCGCTGACCCCAGCCTAAAGAGGTGTGACCCGGTGGGGGGGGCTCCTCTGTAGAAACAGAGGGTTGAACTACACACACACACACACACACACACACACACACGAACACACACAGCTGGTGTTCAGGTCAGTGTCTCTGTCTAGGGTTCCTTCATGATGTAATGTATTACAATATGCTAGCTCTACAGGGGGCTGTAGTGGTCTATGCTAGCTCTATAGGTACTGTACTGGTCCATGCTAGCTGTAGTGGGCTATGCTAGCTGTAGTGGTCCATACCAGCTCTACAGGGGGCTGTAGTGGTCCATGCTAGCTGTAGTCGTCAATACCAGCAGGGGGCTGTAGTGGTCCATGCTAGCTCTATAGGTACTGTACTGGTCCATGCTAGCTGTAGTGGTCCATGCTAGCTGTAGTGGTACAAGCTAGCTGTAGTGGTCCATACCAGCTCTACCGGGGGCTGTAGTGGTCCATGCTAGCTGTAGTGGTCCATACCAGCTCTACAGGGGGCTGTAGTGGTCCATGCTAGCTGTAGTCGTCAATACCAGCTCTACAGGGGGCTGTAGTGGTCCGTGCTAGCTCTATAGGTACTGTACTGGTCCATGCTAGCTGTAGTGGTCCATGCTAGCTGTAGTGGTACATGCTAGCTGTAGTGGTCCATACCAGCTCTACCGGGGGCTGTAGTGGTCCATGCTAGCTGTAGTGGTCCATACCAGCTCTACAGGGGGCTGTAGTGGGCTATGCTTGCATGCTTGTGGCTGCAGGGTCATCTGGGTCGCGTGAAGCTTCACGCCGACAGGTGTTAGCTTCACGCCGACAGGTGTTAGCTTCACGCCGATGGTCGTCTGCTGCTCTAGGAGCAGCGCCGCGTAGTCAAGGTGTCGGGCTAATCTACGGCGGCTAATGAGAAATTGGTAATGACTTATTGTCCTTCAGCTTATCCAGCTGTAGCTCAGCTAGGACAGGCTAACTGCTACGACCCCAGGGTAAAGTTATACCAAAATAAAAATAAAACAGTAGAACTTAGAGTTATGTTATTTCCTCCACAGAGACTTCATACACTTATTGTTGTGAAGAAAAGAGAAACATTTGGTGAATTGTTCTGAAAGTTAAAATATTGGTATATTCAATTCATACATTCATTAGCCTTTGTTGCCACCTAGTTCATAACTATACTCTATACATTAAGCGCTGTAGATGCCGTCTATGCACTACTTTTGTGTTTATTTAAGTCGCAGGAGACTTTTCTTGTCTCTTATAAATTGTATTATGTTATATTATTTAATTGTTGAAGGGAGCCTGTGACTCCGGCATTTCATTGCTGTTGCTTTAATTGTTGTGAATATGACAAATAAACCATCTTGAAAAACAGCCACATCCTTTGTTTAAAAATAATGCATCTTAAAATGAAGTTATTGTAATCGTCGACCGGTTCTCCAAAGGTTCTTAGGAATATTCTGGAAGCTTGGGACCCCCGGCTCTGAAGCAGTAACCAGTAGCGTGTGACCTGCCCCCCAGTGAGGGGGGGGGGGGGGGGTCTCCCAGTAGGAGGGGGTGATGGGAGGAGTGTGTTTATGTAGCAGCCGGTTCCCAGAGACCCTGCGGACCCCCTGCTGGGGGTCGGGTCCCCAAGATATCACACCTCACCACCTGAGGGTGTGTGTGTGTGTGTGTGTGTGTGTGTGTGTGTGTGTGTGGGTAAATGGTGAGAGCATCTCGGTATCTGGACGTCACATGATGCTGCTGAGAAGTGAGGCTGGACAGCTTCGTACTCTGACCGTATATGGTCATGCGTTGTGCAATGAGCTTATGTCTCTCTCTCTCTCTCTCTCTCTCTCTCTCTCTCAATTAAATTAAATTAAATGAAAAAAAGCTTTATTGGCATGAAAAATATACATTTGGATTGCCAAAACAGGTGAACAATCAAATAAAAAAGTAAAAAGTTCAGGTATATAATATAATTAGTGAATAATATAGTCAGTGATATACGCTCATTATACCACAGTGAAGGGGGTCGCCGTCCCTCCGCTGCGCGTTGGGACTGACAACGCCCCTTAACTGTGGTATAATGACTGTATACCACAGCCTGTCGTGATGTATTGCTTTCATAAAACGGTTACGTAAGTATGGCGAAATGAAAGTCATAGACACCCTCAATTTTGAAAAAGCTAGAAAGTCGGAAAAGCATTTTTTTTAATGAATACAAAAAAGTAGTCCCTCCTGGCTGCCGGCAAAGTGTACGACGGTTGCTATGCAACACACGGTAGCGTCCTTCAGAGAGAAGGCTAAAGACGGTAGCTTGGTTCACCGGCAATTTAGCCTACTATCGAGCAGTTCACTCACCGTGTGCCTATTGCTTTACAACATTTCCACCCTCTCCAGCAATCAACATGTTTTTTAGGCTTCAGTGAACTATGCTATTGCTTTTATATATAAATAAGCAACAGTTCAAGTTAGGCGCGGAGTGATACTGAACTCTGTAAACTGAACGGGCGTCATAGCTGTGTGTATACGCTCAATATACAACAGTTGAGAACCAATCAGATTGCATGATTTAAGCCACCCGTTTTATAATTAAGCAATAGATCACGACAGGCTGTGGTATACGCTCATTATACCACAGTTAAGGGGCGTTGTCCGTCCCGACGCGCAGCGGAGGGGCGGCGACCCCCTTCACTGTGGTATAATGACCGTATATCACTGACTGAAGTGATCTATTGCTTTTATAAAACGGTTACGTAAATATGGCGAAATGAAAGTCATAGACAGTCTCAATTTTTTAAAAACTGGAAAGTCGGAAAAGCATTTTTTTAACGAATACAAAAATGTAGTCCCTCCTGGCTGCCTGCAAAGTGTGTGGCGGTTGCTATGCAACACACTGTAGCGTTCTTCAGAGAGAAGGCTAGAGACGGTAGCTTGGTTCACCGGCAATTTAGCCTACTATCGAGTTCACTCACCGTGTGCCTATTGCTTTACAACATTTCCACCCTCTCCATCAGTCGAGATATTTTTAGGCTTCAGTGAACTATGCTATTGCTTTTATATATAACTAAAACAACAGTTCAAGTTAGGCGCGGAGTGATACGGAACTCCATAAACTGAATGGGCGTCATAGCTGTGTGTATACGCTCATTATACAACAGTTGGGAACCAATCAGATCTCTTGATTTAATCCACCCGTTTTATACTTATATATTAAATATATAAGTATAAAACGTTAAATAGAAAATATCTATACATTAAAAATACATTACATACATACATTAAATATTATACTATAAAAGTACTATAAAAAGTAAAATGTGCAATATTATAAAAATTACAAAAATTACAGTATCTCATATAAACAGATAAATTAAAGATACACTCTAAATACACAGTATTTACAATATGGAGGATGTGTGCAATTATTGTGTGAAGGGTGAGTCCGGGGGATGTTTATGGGGAGTTTGAGGTCTTCCTCTTATCACAACAAGTGACGAATCTTGCTGCTGTGATCGCACACTGTTGTATTTCTCCCAACAGGTATGGAAGTTTTTAAGCATCTGGAGTGTCTTTAAAGTCATTGCATGCCTTTGTAATGGGAAGTGTGTGACCCTGATGTCTTCGTATGACTGGCAGGAAGTCAGGAAGTGCAGCTCTGTCTCTAGTTGGTTTTGTGTGCAGTGGGAACACAGTCTGTCTTCTCTTGGGAGCCAGGTCTGTCTGTGGCGTCCCTTCTCCATGGCCAGGCTGTGTTCACTGAGTCTGTATCTGGTCAAGGATTTCCTCAGTTTTGGGTCGTTCCCGGTGGTCAGGTATTCTGCCACGGTGTAGTCTCTGTTGAGGGACAAAAGCAAGCCAATTTACTTTGGTTTTTGGTGGACTCTTTCCAATGTGCCAAATCCTTTCCTTTTGGTTTCTTATAATTTGGTTTTGCCTGATGTGTTGGTTGTTGTGTGTTGGACAGAGTCCCAGCACAAGCTGGCTAAGGGGACACTTTTCTGGGTGTAACTGTGGGTAAGAGCCTTGTTGTTGAGTGTGTTGCTGTCGCTTTCCATAAGGTGGTTATACAATTTTAGGGCTCTCTTCTGAATCGTCCTAATTCTGCTCTGCATGCATTATGTGGTGTCTTTCTTTGGACTTTTAGTATGGACTATTTAGTATTGCTCCATCACTGCGTCAAAGATTTTTAGCCAGATCTTAATTGGGATGTCTAGTTTGATATTTCTTTTAATGGCATAAAATGCCCTCCTTGCCTTGTCTCTCAGGTCATTAACAGCTTTGTTGAAATTTCCTGTGGCATTCATGTTTATCCCGAGGTAGGTATAGTTTTTAGTTTGCTCTAGAGTAACAGTGTATTTGAATGTGTATTTGTTGAGGCTGGGTCTTTTTTCAAATATCATTATTTTGGCTTTACTAAGGTTCACTGTCAGGGCCCAGGTTTGAGAGTAGCTGTGCAGAAGATCTAGGTGCTGCTGTAGGCCTTCTTTGGTTGGGGACAGCAGCACCAGGTCATCTGCAAACAGCAGACATTTGATTTCAGTGTCTAGGCTACTACTGTTATGCCGGGGGCTGCAAACTGTTCTAATGTCTCACATCCCAGCTTAGTGGGAAGAAGTCTTCTTCTTCTTCTTCTTCTTCTTCTTCTTCTTCTTCTTCTTCTTCTTCTTCTTCTTCTTCTTCTTCTTCTTCTTCTTCTCTTTCCTATCTTAACTGCATATTTGTTGTTTGTGTACATGGACTTTATGATGTGGTATGTTTTTCCTCCAACACCGCTTTCTATTAGCTTAAACAACAGACCATCATGCCAAATTGAGTCTCTCTCTCTCTCTCTCTCTCTCTCTCTCTCTCTCTCTCTCTCTCTCTCTCTCTCTCTCTCTCTCTCTCTCTCTCTTCAAAGTCTGTTCTGCTCAGAGGTTAGCTTCGAGCTAGCCCGCTCTGTCTGTGTGCTGAGTCACCGCCTCGGACAAACCCCTTCACTTTATCACACATGTTCTCTTCATGCTATCCTGCAGCAGGCAAATGTCTTTGTGTGTGTGTGTGTGTGTGTGTGTGTGTGTGTGTGTGTGTGTGTGTGTGTGTGTGTGTGTGTGTGTGTGTGTGTGTGTGTGTGTGTGTGTGTGTGCCCTTGGGCCCCTCCTCTGCCCCCCCCCTCCTCTCCCTCCCCTAATTTGCATGACAGAAATTGACCTTAAATGACTTCATGTTGGAGCTTTGATCCCTGGTCTGTTATGCTGTGGTTCTCCATTGTTCCATCAGTGTTGTAAACAGAGCAGGTCAACACTCATCAGAACATCTACATGAGCTCATGCCAACGGTTCTTTAGGTTAGCAGAGGAGAAACCAAACTTAAAACTGAGCTCTGATGCCTTCTTTAAACTCTCTGTTCAATCACTAGAACATCAGTGAGTCTCTCTGTCTGTCTGTCTGTCTGTCTGTCTGTCTGCCTCTCTCTCTCTCTCTGTCTGTCTCTGTCTGTCTGCCTCTCTCTCTGTCTGTCTGCCTCTGTCTGTCTGTCTGTCTGTCTGTCTCTCTCTCTCTCTCTCTCTCTCTCTCTCTCTCTCTCTCTCTCTCTCTCTCTCTCTCTCTCCCTGTCTCAGCTGCTGTGTTCTGTTATTATGGGATGTGTTCAGTAATCGTGACGATGCTGACAGATGACCTCATGGTGGTATGATGTCATCAGCTGTCACCTGGGTGCTTGTCGTCTGAACAGACTGTCGCTCTGATTGGCTGAGTCAGGAGGGAGAGGGTGTGTGTGTGTGTGTGCGTGTGTAAAGGTTCCTCATTGGTCCACACAGCATAGCCCACAGAGTGACTCATCCATTCTCATCTCACATGACTCTCTCTCTCCCGCTCTCTTCTCTCTGCTTCCCGGAAGGAGTGTGTGTGTGTGTGTTTGTGTGTGTGTGTGTTGTTGAGGGTGTGTGTGTGTTTACGACCTCCTGTGACATCACCACATGGAGGGTTTGACTGTAGTGAACACAAAGCATCAACCATCCCCTGGTCTGTCACAGGGGGTTAGAGAGTACAGCCGAGTATCATCCAACACCGTGGGCCTCACACTGTAACCACTCACAGTATGGTCCATTCTAGGAGTGTGTGTGTGTGTGTGTGTGTGTGTGTGTGTGTGTGTGTGTGTGTGTGTGTGTGTGTGTGTGTGTGTGTGTGTGTGTGTGTGTGTGTGTGTGTGTGTGTGTGTGTGTGGACGACTGTTTTTAGCTCCTAAACAACAATAATGATGATGTCATTATGCAAGCTGCGTGTGATCAGTGAGTCATGCTGAGAGAGAGAGAGAGAGCAAGGAGAGAGAGAGAGAGACACAAACACGCTCACTAACTCTCTCCCTCTCTCTCTCGTCTGTCTCGCCCATCCAGTCTGTTCACGATTGTTTTGGAACATCTTGGTGACTCACAGAGTGCTCTCTCTCTCTCTTTCTTTCTCTCTCTCATCTCTCTGTCTCTTTCTCTCTCGCTCTCTTTCTTTCTTTCTTTCTTTCTCTCTCTCCGTCTCTTTCTATCTCTCTCTGTCTGTCTTCCCATGCAGGTCGACTGATCGATCGATGTGATTACGAGCCCTTTCATTATTTTTTTAATTATTAGTATTACTTCGACTATCTCTGAATAAATGAAATCAGCACCATGACTCAACACTGTGATGCGGGGACATCTGCAACAAAAAAACAAACAAATAAAAACAAAAAGGACCATATATGGTCAATGACGACACGGCAGGATTTCTTCAACGGCGCGTCGTTATTGGTTGTTTCTCTGCTCCCCGTGAGTGAATCCGGATCGCCGTGGTTCCAGGACAAGCTTCTAAATATGAAAGTATATCCAGAGAATGTTTAATATGAAGAGAACTGGCACTCTCTGGTGACTTCCGCTTTGTGAACTGGTTGCGTTAACACATCTCTGTCCATGCGAGGGCGCTCGACACTTTTCTCAGGGTTTAATTTTTTGTCAAGTAATTGAAAGTCACATTCAAAAGGGAGGGCTAAAATAATACACTCAGCTGAATATTTAATTTTTTAAGTTCACTTATCTGTTCTAAAAATCTGTTAAAAAAGATGACGTTACTGACAGAGGTCCTGCTTTACGACAAGTTCTGAGTCACTTTGGCACTTCCGCATATATTATATATATATATATATATATATATATACTTACATATAATATATAACAATTAACTTCAACGGAAAGTCCTCCTTAAGATAATGTTTCTGATTCTGCTTCAGCTTCAGATGCCATCAAGCGGGGTCTCTGGTCGTAATCAGTCCGTCCCTGACCAATCTGCATTCATTAGCAGAATGCTAGCGTGTATGGCCAACAACGGCCCAAACTGTAAGAAATCGAAAGGACATAAGTACTCATTCATTTGACTTTTGAACTATAATCTATATTGAACTTACGGAATCTACAATCAAATCTGTGATATTTCAACAAGAAGCAGGTGAAAGAGATATATTTAGCCGTCTAGCCTCTTAGACCCCCAGTGCAATTATAATGGAACTGCAACCAAATTAGATACAATGGGGCTCAATAGAGTGCCAAGTCTCTCTGTAGACGGGCTCTGGGACATCCCACGTGCTCTAATTAACCACTCACCTGACACGCATACTGAGCTCCACTTATCACACACACACAGTGAATATGAGTTGTAAACATGTAGGGTCAATTAAAGGTGGCATCGCAACTCTTAAGGTTTGATTCACTCGTTTATTCAGCAAATAATAGTCCATACATTACAGTGAACAAGTGAACTATCCTCGTTAACATTTAGGGCGTTCAGCAGACGCTTTTATCTAAAGCGACTATCAATAAGTTAATTTGTCAGAAGAAAGAGACCTTGGTGACACCATCCTCACACCACATCACTGTCATGACATCACGGGGAGTGACATCACTGTCACAGGACCACTGTCATGACATCACGGGGAGTGACATCACTGTCACAGGACCACTGTCATGACATCACGGGGAGTGACATCACTGTCACAGGACCACTGTCATGACATCACGGGGAGTAACATCACTGTCACAGGATCACTGTCATGACATCACGGGGAGTGACATCACTGTCACAGGACCATTGTCATGACATCACGGGGAGTGACATCACTGTCACAGGACCACTGTCACGGGTAGTGTTGCTGGGTACGGTCTCTCTCTGGTCCTCAGCCCCGGCGGTCCGCCTCCATCACATGTTAGGGTGTGAGGTTCTGACATCACATTCTGGGTCCCTCCCACGGGACCGGCTCCCGTCCAGGGGCCAGGTCACCTCCCATCACCTGGACGACTTCCTGTCTGTCATTCGGTGAACCACCTTCATCATGGTCTTCATCAGAGTAGGAGACGGGCTCAGCGCTGGGTCAGGGCCAGGCGGGGCTCCCATTGGTTGTTCCCGCGGCTCTCCTCGCAGTAGCTGCTCACGTGATGCAGGGCGTCGCTGGAGAGCGTCCGGCATGGTGAGGTCTGAGGAGGACACGGGCAAGTTGGTCACCACGGCAACACACAAACACACGATACGGGGCGGTACGGGGGGCAGGAGAGCCGTCACGATGTCGCCATGTTGTCGTTGGGTTATCGTCGTGCTATCCTCATGTTATCATGTTGTCACCGTGTTATCAACAAACCCATGTCCCTCTCGGTGCGGGCGGTACTTACGGTGACCAGGACGCAGTGCAGGTCCCGGGGGGGGTCCCCAGCAAGGGGGGCGGGGGGCTGGCCCAGCAGCTGGCCCAGCCGGCCCAGCCCCGCCACGCGGACGATGTTGACGCGGTGGTCGCAGCAGAAGGCGCGCAGCAGCGTGAAGTGGATCTGCAACGCCACGTCGCCCTCGTCCTCCGCGTCCGCCGCCAGCACGCAGAGCAGCACGCTGTCAGGGGCGCTGGGGGGAGGGGTTAACATGAGGTTAACATGACAGAGCAGCACGCTGTCAGGGGCGCTGGGGGGAGGGGTTAACATGACGTTAACATGACGTTAACATGACGTTAACATGACGTTAACATGACAGCAGCACGCTGTCAGGGGCGCTGGGGTGAGGGGTTAACATGACGTTAACATGACAGAGCAGCACGCTGTCAGGGGCGCTGGGGGGAGGGGTTAACATGACGTTAACATGACAGAGCAGCACACAGTCAGGGGCGCTGGGGGGAGGGGTTAACATGACGTTAACATGACGTTAACATGACAGAGCAGCACGCTGTCAGGGGTGCTGGGGGGAGGGGTTAACATGACGTTAACATGACAGAGCAGCACGCTGTCAGGGGCGCTGGGGGGAGGGGTTAACATGACGTTAACATGACGTTAACATGACAGAGCAGCACGCTGTCAGGGGCGCTGGGGAGAGGGGTTAACATGACGTTAACATGACGTTAACATGACAGAGCAGCACGCTGTCAGGGGCGCTGGGGAGAGGGGTTAACATGACGTTAACATGACAGAGCAGCACGCTGTCAGGGGCGCTGGGGGGAGGGGTTAACATGAGTTAACATGACGTTAACATGGCCACATGACATAACATGACGATGACCAACATGACGATTACATGACAACGTGAAGCACATACGACAACATGACGCTGTAGCGCGGGAGAAGGGGGGAGGTACTCACACATTCATGAGTTGGGCGGACTCTAGGACCCCCACGGTGAGGCAGTCCTGCCGCTGCGCCGCGACCACCAGCGCCTCGAGCGCATCGCTCGCGCTGTCCATCCTGCAACACGAGACGCAGGTTAGGCTCGTGAGGTTGAGAGAGAGAGAGAGAGAGAGAGACAGACAGACAGACAGACAGACAGACGGACAGACAGAGCGAGACTTACTTATTGTGACTCATGTCGGTTCCGACCAGCTCTTCCAGCGTCATGTTGGGATGGGATGTGATACCGTATTACAGTGTAAAGTCTCCAGGTGTAATACCGTATTACACAGTGTAAAGTCTCTAGGCGTAATACCGTATTACACGGTGTAGAGTATCCAGAAGTAATACCGTAAACACAGTGTAGAGTGCACAGAGAATGCTCTGCTGCGGTCCTGTACGGGTCCTTGGGTGGAAGCAGAACAACTTAGTCCGACCAGAGACCCTGCGGTCCTGTACGGGTCCTTGGGTGGAAGCAGAACAACTTAGTCCGACCAGAGACCAGGAGACAGTCTGACGTCTGCTGCCTGAAACCCGCCTTTATATTCTCCCTCGGTAGAGGGCGCGGTTTTAACAGACAGCGCAGCTCTGATTGGCGCAACGCGGTCGATAGAGTTCCCTCTCTGCGCCCTCATTGGGGTGTGTGTGTGTGTGTGTGTGTGTGTGTGTGTGTGTGTGTGTGTGTGTGTGTGTGTGTGTGTGTGTGTGTGTGTGTGTGTGTGTGTGTGTGTGTGTGTGTGTGTGTGTGTGTGTGTGTGTGTGTGTGTGTGTGTGTGTGTGTGTGTGTGTGTGTGTGTGTGCGCGCGCGCGCGCGCGCGTAGTTCTGTAGTATAATACCGTATACATATGCTAGCGTGTTTTAAGTACTAGTTCTGTAGTATAATAGGCTACTGTATACACATGCTAGTGTGTTGTAAGTACTAGTTCTGTAGTATAATACTGTATACACATGCTAGTGTGTTTTAAGTACTAGTTCTGTAGTAGCCTATAATACTGTATACACATGCTAGTGTTTTTTAATTACTAATTCTGTAGTATAATACCGTATACACATGCTAGTGTGTTTTAAGTACTAGTTCTGTAGTATAATACTGTATACACATGCTAGTGTTTTTTAATTACTAGTTCTGTAGCATAATACCGTATACACATGCTAGTATGTTTTAAGTAGGCCTACTAGTTCTGTAGTATAATACTGTATACACATGCTAGTGTTTTTTAATTACTAGTTCTGTAGCATAATACCGTATACACATGCTAGTATGTTTTAAGTAGGCCTACTAGTTCTGTAGTATAATACCGTATACACATGCTAGACCCTCCTCTCATCAGGTGGTCTCTGTTGTGTTGGTTTCAACCGAGAGCATCAATAGCTCTAATAAACGGCTCATTAGCATATCCAGAGGCTAATTGCGTAGTGATCTCTTTGTGAATGGTGTCGCCACTGTAATAGCTATGAAGACGTCACTTGCGCCTATAACGTGTTTGAAGCTCTTGTTTGAACTTTGATGACGTCAGCTTGAGTCCGATGGGTGTCTTCGCTGTTTGGTGGAGGAGCGGTGAAAAGAATCACACTACCATCCTCATCAATGACCTGATCACACTACCATCCTCAACAATGACCTGATCACACTACCATCCTCATCAATAATCTGATCACACTACCATCCTCATCAATGACCTGATCACACTACCATTCTCATCAATAACCTGATCACACTACCATCCTCATCAATAATCGGATCACACTACCATCCTCATCAATGACCTGATCACACTACCATCCTCATCAATGACCTGATCACACTACCATCCTCATCAATGACCTGATAACACTACCATCCTCATCAATGACCTGATCACACTACCATCCTCATTAACCTGATCAACATACCATGCTCCATAGAGCGCTCTGCTGCAGTATCGCTCTGTAGGAGCGGAGGGAGGAGGAATCTGGCCCAATACATACCGCCACGGACACTAACTCACTGACTGAATCTGCTGATAATATCTGCAGGGAGGCGCCGCCCTCTAGTGGTGACCGAGAGTGGTGCAGGAATATCTCCATAATAATAATATAATATAATAATATATATTATTAAAGTACGGTCAATAAAGGTCGAGATACAAACCACATAACCCACAAAGGATGAACAAGAAGGCAGAAAACAAAACATGTTGTAACGTATATCTCTCCAGTAGTGAGTAGGTTTTCTCTTTGGCCTGGCACTTGTAAAATACCTTAACCTTAACCTTAAACTTAACTTTAACTTTAACGTGTACCTTAACATTTAACTTAACCTTAAAGTTTACCTTTATTTATGTATTGGTTTATTTGATAGGGACCATGCATATATATGAACATTGTTGTTTAAAAAACATCATGTGAATATGTCAGAATTTGTAAAAAAAATAACTACTTTCGATCTGCCCTAACTACCTTAACTACTCAGGGTAAATATTGACTGTCATACAGTTTCATGAGCCCAGATTTATTTAAACGTGTGTAGCATACAGGCGGTGCAGAAGCCTTGATGTAAGACAACAATGAAAAATAGAAGAAGTAGCATTGTTTATAATGAGTTTATGATATACCATGTAACCATGGTGTCCATCGCTATGGTAACCAGAACAGGCTTCAGGACTCATCGTGAGAATCTCCTACAGTAGGATTTATGTCACTATGGCAACAATGGATGGATCTAGGCACAGAGGCAGGGTGGAAACAATGGAGTGTGTTCATGTGTTCATAGGCTCATGTGTTCATAGGTTAAGCTGTTCATGTTCATACGTTAAGCTGTTCATGCGTTCATACGTTAAGCTGTTCATGTGTTCATATGTTCATGTGTTCATAGGTTCATGTTTTCATGTGTTCAGATGTCCATGTGTTCATAGGTTCATGTGTTCATAGGTTTGTGTGTTCATGTGTTCATACGTTAAGCTGTTCACGTGTTCATAGGTTCATGTGTTCATGGGTTTACATGTTCATAGGGTCATAGGTTCATGTGTTCATAGGTTCATGTGTTCATAAGTTCAGGTGTTATAGGCTCAGGTGTTCATGTGGAGGGGTCAGGGTGAGGCTGAGCAGATGTATGAGTGTTGTGGTTCCTCAGTGCAGCTGGCGGGGGTCCAGGTCCGTGCATTCTGGACCAGAACACACTGGGACCCCCCTGGGACCCCCCCCAGGTCCCCCCCCGGCTGCGGCCGCAACCTGGAGAACTGCAGGCTCCGCCCATCCTGCCACACCCACTTGCCTGGCCCCCCAGTCAGACCTGAACCACGGAGAGGAGGAGGTCAACACCTTAAAGTAAGGAGGTGTGAATGGGTTAAGATGAGGAGGTGTGTCTGGGTTAAGGTAAGTTTGAGATGAGGAGGTGTGAATGGGTTAAGGTGAGGAGGTGTGTATGGTTTAAGGTAAGATTAAGGTGAGGAGGTGTGAATGGGTTAAGGTAAGGTACAGGTGATGAGGTGTGAATGGGTTACATTAAGGTTAAGGTAAGGTAAGGTAAGGCAGTCACCGATCCAGAAGGGTGTGCGGCCGGCGAACCGCCACAGCCAGGCCAGCTCCTTCCCCGAGTGGACGGCCGTCAGACCGCCGCCGAACCTGAATCACAAAGACTGCTTACTACAGTACTGTACTGTAATACTACAGTACTGCACTGTAATACTACAGTACTGTACTGTATTACTAAAGTACTGTACTGTATTACTACAGTACTGTACTGTATTACTACAGTACTGTACTGTGTAACTACAGTACTATACTGTAATACTACAGTACTGCACTGTATTACTACAGCACTGCACTGTATTAGTACAGCATGTGAGTGTGTGTGTGTGTGTGTGTGTGTGTCCTCACAGCAGGGAGCAGGTCCTCTGGGCGCTGCTCCAGGTAGCCACGCCCCCTCCCAGCCGGTAGCACCTCCCACTGTGGAGCATCCAGCCCCGCCCACACCTGACCTCCGACCCCCCGGTACCCTGGGGGAGCTGAGGGGACATGGTCACCGTGGTTACAGGGAGGACACAGGTAGCTGGTGTGTGTGTGTGTGTGTGTGTGTGTGTGTGTGTGTACCTTGGTCTGGTGTGTGTGTGGGGGCTCCTGTATGGGGTCTTGGGGGACTTGGGGGGTCCTATTCTGAGCCGGACCCTCCTGGAACCGGGAGGACCCCAGACTATGGACCTAAAGGAGGACAGGGAGGAACCTCACTGGAGACAGACAGACAGACAGACAGACAGACAGACAGACAGCTAGCAACTATAGGAGGAGGAGGAGGAGGTGTGTTCTTACGGTCCAGACTCGGTCCCTGGTCCCAGTGTGAGCGGCGTCCTCCTGGGGAGAAACGCTACAGTCAGCCTGGGGGTCTCACCTCCCAGACTCCTGGGTCTCACCCCCCCTGGGTCTCACCCCCTGACTCCTGGGTCTCACCCCCCCTGGGTCTCACCCCCTGACTCCTGGGTCTCACCCCCCCTGGGTCTCACCCCCTGACTCCTGGGTCTCACCCTCCAGTGGGGTGCAGCTCTGGCGCCCCCCGCTGGTCTGAGGCGGTACTGCGGCGGCTGGTCTTGGGGCTCCATCTCCTCCACATAGTCGTGGTCGTTGGGGCGGGGCACATCACCCCGACCAGGAGGGGCGTCGCTATCCCACAGAAGCTCCGCCTCTATGTCTGTGATAGGCCCCTCCTCCTCCTCTGCATGGCGGGGTGGGGGAGGGGTGGAGCTTTCGTCCTCCGCCTTCAGATCTTCGGGGTCACATGACCCTTGAGCACACAGGAGGTAAACTCAGATCCATCCCACAATGCACTGCTTTGTGTTTGTGTGTTTGTGCGTGTCTGTGTCAGTGTCAGTGTCTGTGTGTGTGTGTGTGTGTGTGTGTGTGTGTGTGTACGTGTGTGTGTGTATGTGTGTGTGTGTGTGCGTGGCCACCTCCTCTGGGGTCGATGATCTCCACGGTGACGGTGCGGCGGGGGCCCAGGACGGCGTTGTCAGGGTTACTCAGAGTGATCCTGAAGCTCTCCCTGTTCTCCTCCAGCTGGTCGTCATGGAGATAGACGGTCCAGGTCTTCTCGTTGACCCCTGAGCACCAGGAGGTCAGGAGGTCAGGAGGTCAGGAGGTCATGTTGGAAACATCTAGTATCCACAGGGGTGGTAGTAGTATTAAGTAGTAGTAGTATTCAGTAGTATCTTCACTAGTAGTATTCAGTAGTAGCAGAGAATGTCTATTAGGAAGAGAACTGGCACTCTCTGGCAGTGTTGTGTGTAAACGTAACTACTTTTTTCAGGTAAAAGTAGTGTAACGCATTACTACTGAAAATATGGTAACGAAACGTAGTTCCTTTTTCAGTTGGGCACAACGTTACTTTTCCCAGGGACAGATTTGACAGCGACACTGCCTCAGCTGATAGCCTGCAGAGAGCAGTCAGTCATCATGGCAAGCGCGGTGGAGCAACCAACGGTAACTTTTGAGGGATGGAGGCAGTGGCGGTTTTAGGCACGGGCGAAGCGGACATAGAGGGTAACTAAGTAAAGTAATGGATTACTTTTTTAAGAAGTAACGAGTAACGAGCAAACACTACTTTTTAAGTAACTTCCCCAACACTGCTCTCTGGTAACTTCTGGTTTCTGAACTGGTTGTGGTAACACATCTCTGTCCATGTGAGTGCAGAATGAATGGGAGTCGACAGGGTTTCACCAGCAAATTCCACCTTTCTCAGGGTGTCATTTTTTGTAATTTGAAAAGTTGCATTCAAAAGGGGCTAAGATAATACACTCAGCTGAATATTGAATTATTTAAGTTCACTTATCTGTTCTAAAAAGAGGTCCTGCTTTATGGCAAGTTCTGAGTCACTTTGGCACTTCCGCATACATAATATATATAATATACTATGTAACAATATGACGTATAATATATGACAATTAACTTAGACGGAAAGTCCTCCTTAAGATATTGTTTCTGATTCTTCTTCAGCTTCAGATTCAGCTTCAGGCCAACAATGGCAAGAAATCGAAAGGACATAAGTACTCATTCATTCAACTTTTATAAAATAACTATAATCTATATTGAACTTGCGGAAACTACAATAAAATCTGCGATATTTCAACGAGAAGCAGGTGAAAGAGATACATTTAGCCGTCTAGCCCCATAGACCCCCATTCAATCTGCACTCATTCAATCACCCCCAGTGGAATTCTAATGGAACTGCAACCAAGTTAGATACAATGGGGCTCAATAGCGATGTGCCAAGTGCCAAGACGGGCTCTGGTTGTAGTCAGTAGTATTCAGTAGTACTCAGTAGTATTTAGTAGTATTCAGTATAAGTAGTTCTCAGTAGTATTCAGTATCAGTAGTTCTCAGTAGTATTCAGTATTAGCAGTATTTCGGACCCGGGTCAAACTGGATCAGCTTGGCACTGCTGTGACTGAAGTCTTGGTCCAGTTTGGCGCTTCCTTCTTCCACCTGCCAGGGGGGACACATGTGATGTCACTTCCTGTCTATCACTGGACCAGAGGAAGGGGGTCGTCATGTGATGTGTTGATGTGATGTGCTGACCTGGATGGCGACGTAGGCGGGGTCCTCGCTGGCCCCGGTGCGGACCACCCGGACCGCCAGCCGGCCAGACGCCTCACACACCCGGTAGCAGCTCACCGCTAGCTGCACCCGCGACCAGGTGAGCTGCAGGCTGCACACACACACACACACACACACACACACACACACACACACACACACACACACACACACACACACACACACACACACACACACACACACACACACACACACGCACACACACACACACACACACACGCACACATGCATGCACTCACGCACGCACGCATGAACACGCATGCATACACACACACACACACACATACACATACACGCACGCACACAGACACACACACACACACACACACACACACACACACACACGCACACACATAGCATCAAATCCTGGTGATTATGTATTTTATGTATATTATATATATATTAGTAATATATATGACTGGATACATACTATATGTATAGTTTATATTATAGTGAATATAAAATGTTTATTGTACTAAATATATATGATATAAAACAAGGTTATTAAGTAGGCTAGTGTGTTCCTCTGGGGGGGGGGGAGGGCAGTACCTCTGTGGGGGGTCAGTACCTCTGGGTGGGGGGGGTCAGTACCTCTGGGGGGGGTCAGTACCTCAGGGGGGGGTCAGTACCTCGGGGGGGGGGGGGGGGGGGCAGTACCTCTGGGGGGGGTCAGTACCTCGGGGGGGGGGGGGGGGGGTCAGTACCTCTGGGGGGGTCCGGTGTTGCCCGCGGGGTCTCTGAGCCTGAAGCTGAAGCGGTCTGTGGTGAGCTCCAGGTCCTGGGGCAGCAGGTAGACCACGGCCCGCTGGTCCACATCCTGCTGGGTGAACCGGCCCACGATGGAGCCGCCTAGGAGACAGGCCCTCATCAGACCTGTCTGTCTGCATGTCTGTCTGTCTGTCTGACTCCTCAGACCTGTCTGTCTCTCTCTCTGTCTGTCTCTCAGACCTGTCTATCTGTCTGTCTGTCTGTCTTATCACTCCTGTCTGTCTCTCTGTCTGTCTGTTTCTCAGACCTGTCTGTCTGCCTGTCTGTCTGTCTCTCAGACCTGTCTGTCTGTCTGTCTGTCTTATCAGACCTGTTTGTCTAAATGTATGTCTGTTTGTCTGTCTGTCTGTCTCTCAGACCTGTCTGTCTGTCTGTCTGTCTGTGTGTCTGTGTGTCTGTCTGACCTGTGAGGGTGTTCTCCAGGGCTCCGTGCTGCGGGGGGGTGGTGATGATGTACTCCAGCAGGGGGTCCGGGGAGTCGGGGTCTGTGGCCCGGAGGGGGCCGAGGGGGACGCCCTGCCTCCCGGAGCCCAGGTCCAGCACCCTGCTGGGCCGGCCCCCCCGGGCCAGGGTGGGGGGGCGCAGGTCCAACCGCTCCACCTGAGGACAGAACCATTATGGGAGGGGCCTGGGGCACTGGTTATTATGGGATGGTCTCGGCAATGGTTATTTAGGATGGTCTCAGCACTGGTTATTATGGGATGGTCTCAGCACTGGTTATTATGGGATGGTCCTACTAAGGTCATATATATCCCATATATTATTCATATTCATATGAATAATTATATTCATAAAAAGAAAATATATTAATATATATTTTATCATCTTAGTGTCTGTCTGTCTGTTTGTCTGTCTGTCTGTCTGTCAGTCACTCTTGTGGATGCAGTTCCATGTTGTGACCACCAAATGGTGCTGCGGTCTAACGTATATCACAGAATGTCTGGTGTCTCATGTAGTGTGAGTGTGGTTGGGTGTATAGTGTGTTTATAATGTGTGTGTGTGTGTGTGTGTGTGTGTGTGTGTGTGTGTGTGTGTGTGTGTGTGTGTGTGTATGTATGTATGTATGTATGTATGTATGTATGTATGTATGTATGTATGTATGTATGTATGTATGTATGTATGTATGTATGTATGTATGTATGTGTGTGTGTGTGTGTGTGTGTGTGTGTGTGTGTGTGTGCATACACATTTGTGAGTCTGAGTGTGTCTGTGCATGCACAGTTTGATTTAGTGTGTGTGTGTGTGTGTGTGTGTGTGTGCGTGTGTGTACCTCTATAATGAACTCTGCTGGCTCCGTTCTCAGCCGTCCCGCCTCCAGGAAGCCCTCGTTGGTTCCGTCGCTCGGCAGGAAGTGGAACGTGTCCGTGAGGGCGGGACTTCCTGCCCAGTGCTTATAGGCCAGCGCCTGGCAGTCGATGTCGTCCTGAGTGAAGCTGAGCAACGAGGGGGTGTGGCCCTCTGGGGGGGCGTGGCCCTCTGAGGGGGCGTGGCCCAGCAGCAGCAGGGTGCCGTGGCGGGGGGGGCGTGTCACGGCGTAGCGGAGGCGGGCGGGGGGCGTGTCCGGGTCGCTGAGGGCCAGCAGGGCGGGGGGGATGACCCCCACAGACCCCGCCCCCAGCCGCAGGGGGCCGTTGCGGGTCAGGGTGGGGGCCACACGGTCGCCATGACGAATCAGCAGCGACACACGCCCGCTGACCGTCTGGTCGCCGTTGGTAACCAGGAAGCTGCCGACCGATAGAGGATTCAGGTGGGTTAGTGTGTGTGTATGTGTGTGTGTGTGTGTGTGTGCGTACAGTAGTCCTGAGTGCAGCGACATGCCAAGTCTTTCTGGTCCTCACACACACACACACACACACACACACACACACACGCACACACTGGTCTAACATCTGGCACTACATTTGCCAGCTGATGGTTGCCACGGCGCCCATCTGAGGCGGTCGCCGTGCCAACCGGCCCAACCAGGGCGTCCATGTTGTTCTACCACTAATAATGGCCATCCATCATCTGCTGTCACACACACACACACACACACACACACACACACACACAGGCCTGCTCATGGTTGGTCAGTTAATGGTGACTCAGTAGCTAGTAGCCGTGTTGGCTAGCAGGTAGCGCTGGCTGCTAGAATACTTCTGGCTCTAAGAGGAATCCCCTCTCTCTCTCTATCTCTCTCTCTCTCTCTCTCTCTCTCTCTCCCCCAGAGACTCTTGTGTACTCTGGCTGTTCTTATCCCAGGCCTCAGTGAGGGGAGGCTCCTGTGAGGGGGGTGGCCCTCAGTGAGGGGGGGGCTCATGTGGTTCTCCCCCTGTGGCCCTTAGTCTCGCCCCTAGTCTGGGCCCCTGTACCTGAAGCCGTCGTCGGGGGGGCCGTGGCGGCCGTCGTGGGTGTAGCAGACGCGGTGGGCGGAGACGTCCAGCTGGGTGAAGGCGAGCAGGGGCACCCCGGGGTGCTGGGCCAGGTGCAGCACCCCGTGCAGCGGCGCCTCCGTCACGCTGAACAGCAGCGCCTCCGCCCGGCCCCCTCCGTCCCCCGCCAGCAGGGCGTCTGTCGTCAGGACCGCCCGGCCCCCCGCCTGGAGGGCCACCGCCCCGCTCAGCAGCACCAGGGGCCCTGGGGAACGCAGGGTGAGAGGTCACACTACTGCAGGGTCAAAGGTCACACTACTGCAGGGTCAAAGGTCACACGACTGCAGGGTCAAAGGTCACACTACTGCAGGGTCAAAGGTCACTACTGCAGGGTCAAAGGTCACACTACTGCAGGGTCACAGGTCACTACTGCAGGGTCAAAGATCACACTACTGCAGGGTCAAAGGTCACTACTCCAGGGTCAAAGGTCACTACTGCAGGGTCAGAGGTCAAACTACCGGACACCGGGCATCAGAAAGAGATATGATGTATTGCAGTGTTAATTATAAACAACACAGTAAATATGTTTATATTTTAATTATAAACTACACAGTAGAGTTTATATTTTAATTATAAACTACACAGTAGAGTTTATATTTTCATGATTAACTACACAGTTAGGATTTTTAATCATAGTTTATTTGTCTATTTGAATCAGAAACTAAATGTTATTGTTTTTATTTTAATCATTAACAAAACAGTAACTATGTTTCTATTTCAATTATATAAAATTGTAAAATTATATAAAAGTCGATCTGTTTTTATTTGAATCAGAAACCAAATGTAAATCTGTTTCTGTTGAACAGAAGAGGTGAGAGAGAGAGAGAGAGAGAGAGAGAGCGAGAGACAGAGAGAGACTAAACTGTTTCTAAACAGCTGGTCTCTCCCCCGGCCCGTTAATTATTCACCTCCTGAGGAGGCCTCAGTCAGGTCCTCACCTCCTCCCTGCAGGAGGAGCGGGACTGGTGCCAGCTGCACCTCCTCATCCTGTTCACGCGCTGCTCAATAATGTAGCGGCTAGGAGGCTAGCGCCGCACCGGGACGCTAGCGCTGCGCGCCGAGGCTAACATGCAACGTGCAACGAGGCGGTCGGCGAGGAGATGCCGAGGTATTAATATTTCAGGGTTCCTGAGTTCAGGCTAGCCCGAGCTAGTTAGCCTCATCTAACCTAGAGTAGCAGGGAGCCCAGCTCCATGCTAGCTAATGTGGTTTGGCAGGTTAATGCTAATGCTATGCTAGTCTAGCGGTATCCTGTTGAGCTAGCTAAGTGGTAGCCTGTGGAGCTAGCATAGCGGTAGCCTGTTGAGCTAGCATAGCGGTAGCCTGTGAAGCTAGCGCAGCGGTAGCCTGTGGAGCTAGCGTAGCGTAGCCTGTGGAGCTAGCATAGCGTAGCCCCGGTGCTAACCTGGGGCGGCTGCGGGCAATGAGATGCTGAAGCTCTGGGATGGCGAGTCGTTCTGCCCGTCGCTGAGGTGGAAGCTGAAGCTGTCATGACCCCTGACCCCGGGGGGGGAGTCATGACCCCTGACCCCGGGGGGGGCGTAGACCAGGCGGTTCAGGTCCACGTCCTCCTGGGTGAAGTTCTGACCGGCGGAGAGAACCGACCAATCAGAACCGCTCTGCTGAGGAACACAGCAGGGGTCAAGAATACACAACAGCAAACACAACACCACACACAACACCACAACACAACAGCAAACACAACACCACAACACAACAGCACACACAACGCCACACACAACAGCACACACAACACCACAACTCAACAGCACACACAACACCACAACTCAACAGCACACACAACGCCACACTCAACACCGCAATAACACCCCCCCCCCCCCCCCCCCCCGTGGTGTTGGTCTCACCCTGAGCTGCAGCGTGCCGAGGCGTGGCCCCGCCTCCAGGACATAGAGCAGCTGGTCTGGGGGCGTGTCCAGGTCCTCCGCCTCCAGGACCGCGCTGCTGACCAGCCTGCGCCCGGAGACCCCCCGGAGACCCCCGTTCCTGAGGACAGAGACCCCCATGAACACCTGTCTCTGCCTATACCTGTCTCTACCTGTCTCTCTCTCTACCTGTCTCTGTCGCTACCTGTCTCTCTACCTGTCTCTACCTCTACCTGTCTCCTCCTCTACCTGTCTCTCTCTCTACCTGTCTCCTCCTCTACCTGTCTCTCTACCTGTCTCTACCTGTCTCCTCCTCTACCTGTCTCTCTCTCTACCTGTCTCCTCCACTACCTGTCTCTCTACCTGTCTCTACCTGTCTCCTCCTCTACCTGTCTCTAACTGTCTCCTCCTCTACCTGTCTCTCCCTCTACCTGTCTCCTCCTCTACCTGTCTCTCTACCTGTCTCTACCTGTCTCCTCCTCTACCTGTCTCTCTACCTGTCTCTACCTGTCTCTCTCTCTCTACCTGTCTCCTCCTCTACCTGTCTCTCTACCTGTCTCTACCTGTCTCCTCCTCTACCTGTCTCTCCCTCTACCTGTCTCCTCCTCTACCTGTCTCTCTACCTGTCTCTACCTGTCTCCTCCTCTACCTATCTCTCTACCTGTCTCTACCTGTCTCCTCCTCTACCTGTCTCTCCCTCTACCTGTCTCCTCCTCTACCTGTCTCTACCTGTCTCTCCCTCTACCTGTCTCCCCCTCTAGTACCTGTCTGTCTGTAAAGAGAACAGATAGAACAGACAGGCTCAGTCTGTAATCTTGGTGATGTTCAGCTTCCGTCTGGAGATAACTCGGTTCTCCAGACGATCTGTTGACATGAGCGAGGCGGGCCGCTGGGGGGCGGGGGGGGCGGGGGCGTGGGGGGGGGGGAGTCGCGGAGTGCCTGGCGAGCGGCGCTCAGACGGAACGAAAGCCGAGGCTGGCGGCGAGCGGACGACAGGGACGGGGACATCTGCCAGGAGCTGCTGTACCACCCCCACAGACCCCCCCCCCCCCCACACACACACACACACACACACACACAATACACAACACACACCCCGCCAGTGACATATGTGTGTGTTTTGATGTGTGTGTGTTGGGTTGGGGGTGGGGGGGGGGCAGAAACAGACGTATTCAAGGATGCAAAAGCAAATTGCAGGTCAGTCACTCAAAAGAACATTGAGTGTGTGTGTGTGTTTCACAGCGGTGTGTGTGTGTGTCACGGTGGTGTGTGTGTGTGTGTGTGTGTGTGTGTGTGTGTGTGTGTGTGTGTGTGTGTGTCACAGCGGTGTGTGTGTGTGACCCGCCACATGTCTGTGTACAGGTTGAATCCCTCTGGGCTGGTGTCGGGGGTCCCATCGCAGGGAGGGGGGGGAAGAGGAGGAGGAGGAGGAGGAGGGGGAGGGGGAGGAGGGGGAGGGGGAGGGGGAGGGGGAGGGGGAGGGGGGGGGTCTTACGTGCGGAGGCGGGGGGGGCGGTCGTTGACGGGCAGCACCCTGACGGCGGCGGCCCCCCGGACGCGGTGCCGCCCGTCGGTCAGCTGCAGCTCCAGCCGGTCCTCCGCGCCCTCCGAGTCGTCGTGGAGGTACAGCAGGGCAGGGCCTGGGGGGGAGGGGTCACAGCACCGCAGATATGTCCCGCCTCCTCATCCTGACTCGGTAACCACGCTCACTTCCTGTCTGATGTTTCTTGTATGAGTTGACTGTTAGTTCTGGACACGGCGCATCCACTGATAGCATTTAGCATGTAGCATGTAGCATGTAGCATGAAGTTAAACCTAACATGACAGGGGGTCTCAACACTACTACTACTGAACCCTGACTCCGCCCCTAGCCCAGTCTACTGACCGCTGACTCCGCCCCCACCGGGGTCCCCTGACCCCTGACTCCGCCCCTAGCCCAGTCTACTGACCGCTGACTCCGCCCCCACTGGGTCCCCTGACCCCTGACTCCCACCTTGGTGCAGCTGGCTGAGGGTGACGGAGGTGAGGGAGGTGAGGGCGAGGCCCAGCAGGAGGTGGGGGGCCAGGGCCCGGTAGCGGGCGGGGTCGCGGCCGTGGACCCCCCTCAGCAAGAGGCCGTGGAGTGGGGGGGCAAGCAGGGTGAAGGTCAGGTCCTCCTGGGGGGCGTCCAGGTCCAGGCCGTCCAGGACCGAGGGCCCCAGCTCCACCAGCCCCCCCTCCACCACCTGACGGAGGACAGTTACACTCAACACACAGGGGGGGGGGGTGTGCATCAACATATATATATATATATATATGTATATGTATGTGTGTGTGTTTATATACTGTATATATGTGCATGCGTGCGTGTGTTTATATACAGTATATACGTATATATGTGCGTGTGTGTGTGTGTGTGTGTGTGTGTGTGTGTGTGTGTGTATATACAGTATATGTGTGTGCATGTGTGACTATAGATGGGTGTGTGTGTGTGTATACATATGTGTGTGTGTGTGTTTGTGTGTGTGTGTGTGTGTGTGTGTGTGTGTCTGTGAGTGCATATAGATTTGTGTGTGCGTGTGTGTGCATGTGCGTTTTTGTGTGTGTGTGTGTGTGTGTGTTGGGCTTACAGTGAAGTTGGTGAGGAGGAGGGTCGGAGCCTCGTCATTGGTCGGGGTGATGGTGATGAGGAGGGTCGAGGGGGCAGAGCGATGGAGCCCGTCACTCACGCTGACTGACAGCTGGTCCGCAATAGGCTCCACCCCCTTGTGCTCTGATTGGACGTAGTTTATGTAGCCCAGGGTGAGGTGGGAGAGGCTGAAGGAGTCTGGGGAGATAGAAGCTAGGGTCAGGGGTCGTTAGGGTCAAGGGTCGCTAGGGTCAGGGGTTGTTAGGGTCAGGGGTCGTTAGGGTCAGGGATCGTTAGGGTCAGAGGTCACCAGGTGAGGCTAGGGTCAGAGGTCATTAGGGTCAGGGGTCACTAGGGTCAGAGGTCATTAGGGTCAGGGGTCGTTAGGGTCATGGGTTGTTAGGGTCAGAGGTCATTAGGGTCAGGGGTCGTTAGGGTCAGAGGTCACTAGGGTCAGAGGTCATTAGGGTCAGGGGTTGTTAGGGTCAGGGGTCACCAGGGTACCAGTACTGACCGATGCTCAGCCCTGCGTTGCTCTTCTGGTATCCGGGCGTGGGCAGGGTGTTCTCCAGGAAGCCGTGGAGGGGGGGGGTCTCCAGGTGAAAGGTCAGCAGATCGGGGGGGCTGTCTGCGTCCAGCGCCCCCAGCGCCCCCCCACAGAGACAGACCCACGACCCCTCCTCCACCGCCAGCAGGGAGCCGCCTGGGGGACAGCAGCTCTGTGACAACACCGCCCTTTGTGTGTGTATGTGTGTGTGTGTGTGTGTGTGTGTGTGTGTGTGTGTGTGTGTGTGTGGTAGTGATGATATTGTGGTGATTTCATCATGGTGATGACATTGTGGTGGTGACGTCACTGTGATGACATCATAGTGATGACATCGTAGTGATGACATCGTGGTGATGACATCATAGTGTTGTCATAAATGTGATGAGATCATAGTAATGACATCGTGGTGGTGACGTCACTGTGATGACATTGTGGTGGTGACTTTGTGGCGACAGTGAGGAGGCGGCGTACCCATGGTTATGGCGGGGACCTGGTTGTTGACAGGAAGCACGGTGACATTGAGGTCGTACACAGGAAGTGACCCATGGAGGGGGGCGGGAGGCGGGGGGGCGTCTCCGTGACAACAGCCATCCGCCCCCCCTGCCTCTCCGTCCGACACGATGAGGGTGACTGTGTCGGACACAGGGTCCGCCCCCACCTCTCCGCCTGCACACAGGACAACCAATCAGAAGACAGCTGCATGTTGAGACCGGTCCACTACAGAGGGGGTCTAGACTGGACCGGTCCACTACAGAGGTGGTCTAGGCTGGACCACAGTCTTTATGTTTAGACTGGGGTCCAGACTGGTCCACGTCGAAAGAAGATAACTAATATTAATGTGAGATTTCAATATAAACTGGGAAAACAACTCAGACCGAAAAAAAATGAAAGACATAACAGACAAGTTCAATCTCACCCAGTTGGTTCTTGGACCCACACGCATCACTCACTCCTCTCAGACACAAATGGACTTAATGTTCACAAACAGACCGGAAAGGATAACAAAATCACGTAACTTATTAACAGGTTTATCTGACCATAATATACTATTGGGAAGGGAACAAAAAAACGTTTTGAGAAAACAACTACTGTGAAACAGTAGGCATATCACCTGAGAATTCCTAAAAATGATATGGACAAGTTCAAATCAGCTTTGAATGATATCAACTGGACGGATCTTTTATCAACATAGAGAATAGTTGCAACAGTTTTAACCACTGTTAATAATATCATCCTATAGTAGAATGACAAATAGATCGAGACAAAAAAATACGCCACCTTGGCTCAATCAGGTTCTCTGGAAACAGAAGACAAAGATTCCTTACTAAAGACTGCACTTATGTCAGGTCTTAGAAGTATAGCTATACATCCCTTTGAAATAGAGTAGTAAGGAACATAAGGAATGTTTTTTATATACAAGTAATTGATGACGCAAAGGGAAATGGGAAATTAATCTGGAAGAATCTCAATAAATTAATTGGAAGAGACGTTCAGCATTGCACAAAGGCACTTGAACTGAAATTAAACTGAATCATAACCAGAGAAGATGACATTATAGCTAGCACTTTTAACAATTTTCTTTATCCAGTCAGTTGAGGAACTGGCACATAATTTCACTATTAGTAATATAGTGAACATTCCTATTGATCATGACAAACCCATTTTCAAAATTGAGGATATTACTGAACTAGAAGTAGAGAACACCATAAACTCCTTAAGAAACTCAAAAGCTAAAGATGCCTATGGCTGTGAGTCCAGGCTGTGAGTCCAGACTGGACTCACAGTGAGTCCAGACTGGACTGGACTCATAGCCTTCTCAATCAGAGCCACCAACTATAGGAATAGTCTTCCCAATGAGTAAGGGAATATAACAGCCTTTCAACTCGTAAAAACAAACTCAAAGTTTGGATTAGGGAAAATCAAATATGTAACCATATACCAAATGCTTAAATATGAAAATAATTACATTTTTTTATTTCTGTATACATACTTGAGGCGTGCAATATCAGCATCAGTTTGATGGTGTGTTATATAGTTTTTTTAATTTCAGTTTCATCTTTTATCTTTTATCAGTCATTGTATTTAAGGTTGCCTTTTGAGATCTGGCTAGGGACAACAGATGGAAATTAGCATTTCAGCTAACTCTGGCTTCTTTACAGCAAGAAACTTTTTTGTCAATCAATGAGCATTGTCCCTATCAAGTAAATAAATAAATAAAATAGACCAGACAGCTGCCTGTGGTCTGGCCCCAGGTGGGGGTCTAGAGGCCCCCCTGGCGGGGGTCTAGGGGTCCTCACCGGTGTGGACGTAGTAGACGTGTCCCAGCAGCAGGTCCTGCTGGGTGAAGCGCTCCACCTCCAGGCCCTGGTTCTGCAACTGGCCGCGTGCTGGGCGGCGGGTGAGCATGTAGCTCAGCCTGGAGTCCTCACTGTCCGGGTCCGTGGCCCTCAGGTAGTCCAGGCTCACCTGGACCCGCCCCCCCTCCTCGCACCTCAGCTCCCCCCGCAGACCCCAGCTCAGCTGGGGGGGCTCGTCGTTCACCGGGGCCACCTGGAACACCCAGGGAAACATTGACCTGGACACCCAGGGAAACATTCACCTGGAACACCAGGAACACCAGGGAAACATTCACCTGGAACACCAGGAACACCAGGGAAACGTTCCAGGTGAATGTTCCCCTTGAACGTTCCCCTGAGCACCTGGACAGCAGCAGGTAGGATGCTGACCACCATAGCAGCCCTACTCCCCGGTGGGCTGTTCAGTGTGTATCAAGGGGGCTGCCCTGAGGTCACTGTGAGGCCACTGTGAGGTCACCTGGATGGACAGACGGACGCTGGCAGTGTTGTGCCCGTCCGTCACCCTCAGGGCCGCGGAGTCCTCGGTGGTCTCAGAGTCATCATGGACGTACCTAGAACAGAGGAACACACAAGGCCTCTTTAAGGAGTTTCTCCAGACTCCTACTGGTCCTTTTCCTGGCTCCTACTGGTCCTACTCCTGGCTCCTACTGGTCCTACTCCTGGCTCCTACTGGTCCTACTCCTGGCTCCTACTGGTCCTACTCCTGGCTCCTACTGGTCCTACTGGTCCTACTCCTGGCTCCTGCTGGTCCTAATCCTAGCTCCTACTGGTCCTACTTAGCCTGGTCGCGCCCACACTAGTGACGTCACGCCTCGCAAAAGCGCTGCTGACTTCTAGTCTGGCCAACCGTGCTATTAACTCGATTTCTGTCTCCCGAATTTTCGGGAACTCCACCCTCTTTTTCGAGAGCCAATCAACGTCGAGCCTCTCCAACGGCTCTGGGTAGAGGCGTGTTCAAGTAAGTGACGCTGTAGAGCAGCGACCGGAACCTCATTGTAAACAGCAGCATGGAGCAGCGGACAGCGTTCAACACAGCAGTCGATGCTGTGTTGAAAGATTTCAACCGGACATTTGTATTGAAAACCGAGCAGAGAGCAGCCCTGGAGGCATTTATAGAAAAGAAAGATGTATTTGCCTTGCTCCCGACCGGCTTTGGTAAGAGTTTAATCTACCAGTTAGCCCCGCTGGTAGCTTCGACACCGCCTATTCTGGCTTCGACCAATAGCAGACTGAGGCATTTGAGGGGGGCGGGTAAACCAGGTTTGAAGGATGCGCTTTGAGAAATGGATTCTCTTAACGTCTTGGCCAGACCCAATGCTGAGTATCAACATTGGAAAGTCGTGCCAACCAGGCTAGGTCCTACTGGTCCTACTCCTGGCTCCTACTGGTCCTACTCCTGGCTCCTACTGGTCCTACTGGTCCTTATGCAAATCATCTTTAGTATCTCTGGCTTATTCCCCTCCAGGTCGGTCTATGTTCAAGAGGTCTACCTTCTTGGAGTTCATCTCATGATTTGATTTGGGTTGGGAGGCCAATACCCTGAAGACCAGACTGCTCTGCCTGGACCAGGACCCACTAGGGTCTTTAGCCAAGTGCCACTCATGACTCAGGAGATAGGGTAGGTCTAGACTCTAGAGGGTTGGGTCTCACCCGAACCTCAGGTCTCCAGGTCTCCAGGCCTCCAGCCTACCTGAGCCTCAGGCCCCTGAGGTCCTCCAGGGTGAAGCTCTGGTCCTGCTGTAGCGCTCGGCCCTGGAGCTCCAGCCGGCCGTGGAGGGGCTCCGCCTCCACCTCCACCCTCAGCTCCTCCTCCCGGCTGTCCACGTCCCGTAGCAGGAGGTGCTCCTCCGTCACAAACACCCCCCCACCCTCCTCCACCTGCAGCAGGTTGGTGTACACCTGCAGAGGAAAGGCTGAACTGGTACCTGGTATCACCAGCACCGGGACCAGGTGAGGTCACCTGACCAGGTGAGGTCACAGGACCAGGTGAGCTGACCGGACCAGGTGAGGTCACAGGACCAGGTGATGTCACCTGACAAGGTTGGGTCACCGAACCAGGTGAGGTCACATGACCAGGTGAGTTCACCTGACCAGGTGGGGTCAACAGACCGGACCAGGTGGGGTCACCTGACTGGACCAGGTGAGGTCACCTGACCGGACCAGGTGGGGTCACCTGACCAGGTGGGTGGTACCAGGTGCCCTCTGACCTCGGGGGGCCGGTCGTCCACCGGGAGGACGGTGATGTTGAAGCTGAGGCCGCTGACGGAGCCGCCCTGGAGGTCGGTGACGGAGAAGGTGAAGGTGACCAGCAGGGGGTCCGGGCCGATGTCCTCCACAGGGGGCATGAAGCCCACCTTCAGGTGGTCCACCGCATGCTGGGGGGGCAGAGGTCCTGAAGCTCAGAGCGCAGCCAGTGTGGTGTTGGGGGGGGGGGGGGGGGGGGGGGACCTGTCATGGGGTCGGGGGGGAGTGGGGGTACCTGTCATGTGTGATGTTGGGGGGGGGGGGGGGGGTGAGTACCTGGGTGAAGGCCTTCAGCACCGGCACCATGGGGTCCTTCTTCATGGAGCTGTTGCTGTCCGTCAAGAAGAGACGACCAGCGTCCATCAGCCTGCAACACACCTGGGTTACCTGTCTGTCTGCAGCAACTGGGTTACCTGTCTGTCTGCAACACCCCTGTCCCCCCTGTCCCCCTGTGTCCCCCCTGTCCTCCTGTGTCCCCCCTGTCCTCCTGTGTCCCCCCTGTCCCCTGTGTCCCCCCTGTGTCCCCCCTGTCCCCTGTGTCCCCCCTGTCCCCTGTGTCCCCCCTGTGTCCCCTGTGTGTCCCCCTGTCCCCTGTGTCCCCTGTGTCCCTCCTGTCCCCCTGTGTCCCCCCTGTCCCCCTGTGTCCCCCCTGTCCCCCTGTGTCCCCCCTGTCCCCTGTGTCCCCCCTGTCCCCTGTGTCCCCCCTGTCCCCTGTGTATCCTGTGTCCCCTGTCCCCTGTGTCCCCCCTGTGTCCCCTGTGTACCCTGTGTCCCCTGTCCCCTGTGTCCCCCCTGTCCCCTGTGTCCCCCGTGTCCCCTGTGTCCCCTGTGTCCCCCCTGTCCCCTGTCCCCTGTGTCCCCCCTGTCCCCTGTGTCCCCCCTGTCCCCTGTGTCCCCCCTGTCCCCCGTGTCCCCCCTGTCCCCTGTGTCCCCCCTGTCCCCTGTGTCCCTCTGTACCCGGGCCGGGCGGGGCTGCTGCAGGCTGCGGTGAGGCGGTAGGTGAGGTCTGCATGGGGCCGCTCTGGGTCCCTGAAGCTTAGCTGGGCGCGGGTCAGGAGGACCACCTCCGTCTCCGGGACCCTCAGGGACCGGACCGCGCCGCCCACCTCCTCTGGGACCTGGTCCTTCACAGGGAACACCTGCAGGACCACCGTCTGGGGGGCGCACACACACACACACACACTGTATCTGTCCCTGTGTGTGTGCTCAACAGGTTAAAGGTCACAGTTTGTTATTGTTAGCCTCACCTGGGGGGGGGAGGTGTTGGGGGGGCTCTGGGAGTCAGACAGCGTGAAGTCGAAGGAGTCCTCAAAGACCTCCTGGCCCGAGTGGACGTAGTAGACCAGGCCCTGGGACAGGTCCCTCTGGAGGAACCGGTCTATCGGGACCCCTGCACAGACAGACAGCTCACTACTGACAGACAGACTGCTCACTACTGACAGACAGACAGACAGGTCAGGGCCCAGACTGGCTGTCGTCTACACGGCGGACACACCGACAGGGTGTGAATGACTGTGTGAATGACTGGTTAGAGAGGCGCAGTATGACGTCCATTGAGCACATCTTCTAGTGTGGAGTTGGTATGGTTCCAACTTCCTGTTCCACTTCCTACTCCCTGTTCTACTACTTACTTCCTGTTCTACTTCCTACTTCCTGTTCTACTTCCTGTCCTACCTGGACTGGGGGTGGAGCTCCGCCTCTCCAGCCGGCCAGCCCGGGGGGCGGAGACTATCTGGAACAGGATGTGGTCATCGCTGGAGTCCAGGTCGGCGGCCAATAGCATGTAGTCCTCCAGGCGCACGGCTCCGCCCTCCCTCGTCTCCACGGCAACGTTGTTGACGAGGAAGGGGGGGGCATCGTCCTTGGGCAGGATGTGGACGGGGAAGCGGTGGCGGAGGCTGTGGGTGCCGTCGGTGATGCGGAACACGATGTGGTCGCGGGTGGAGTCGCTGTCTGAGTGGTGGTACACCACCCGGCCGGCCCGCAGGTCAGACACCGAGAACCACAGGGCCCGCACGCCTGGAGACAGACAGGCAGGCAGGCAGACAGACAGACAGACAGAGGGACAGACACACAGACAGACACACAGACACAGACAAACATGTCTATTGACAAACAGGACTGAGGACCCCCCAAAACCGCTGAGTCACAGCTAGCCTGCTAGCTCGCACGCTGTAAGCTAGAGCTAGCAGCTAGCTCTGTCCAGTGAGAGGCAGCCGCAGTGGCTAGCACCGCTCTCATTAGCGTAGCCGCTAATTAGACTGGAACCCAGCCCAACACACATGCACACACACATGTGTGCGTGTGTGTGAGAGTATCACGGTGGTGTGTGTGTGTGTGTGTGTGTGTGTGTGTGTGTGTGTGTATGAGTGTGTGTGTGTGTATGAGTGTGTGTGTGTGTGGACCAGCAGAACTTCCCCTGGAGGGGGGGACAGTGGAACAGAACTCTCAGCTGACCCACAACAAGGCCTGCCTCGTTCTGATTGGTCCAGAGCTGAGAGGAACTTTGTTTGGGTAGAAGTTGGAACAAGAGAACAGTTAGAGTAAAATGGACTCCTCTCTCCCCCTCTCTCTCTCTCCCTCTCTCTCTCTCTCTCTCTCTCTCTCTCTCTCTCCCCCCCCCCCCCCCCTCACCCTCTGTCCCCCGGTAAGATGAGGACCTGTTAGGGGACAGCAGCTGTTGTCTGTGCACAGCACCATGAATTTATGTGTGTGTGTGTGTGTGTGTCTGTGTGTGTGTGTGTGTGTGTGGCCCCAGGCCTCCAGTATGTTTCCCCCTGACTGGGAACACATGCTGGGCAGCCGACCGGCTGGCCTGGTGGAGCTGACGGAGGCAGCCCCGCCCCCTGTGAGCCACACCCCCTGGGAGCCCCGCCCCCTGTGAGCCCCTTCCCCTTGGAGCCATGCCCCCTGGGAGCCCCTTCCCCTTGGGAGCCACGCCCCCTGGGAGCCCCCCCCCCCTGGGAGCCACACCCGCCTGGAGTCCTGCCCCTCTGGGAATCCCTAGCGTAGAGGGGCTAGAGGGCTAGTGTAGCAGGGCTAGAGGGCTAGTGTAGCAGGGCTAGAGGGCTAGTGTAGCGGGGCTAGAGGGCTAGTGTAGCGGGGCTAGAGGGCTAGTGTAGCGGGTGGTGAGGTTGGGTGTTTGTGGTGTGGTGTGGTGTGGTGAGGTTGTGGTGTGGTGAGGTTGTGGTGTGGTGTGGTGAGGTTGTGGTGAGGTTGTGTGGTGTGGTGAGGTTGTGGTGAGGTTGTGGTGTGGTGAGGTTGTGTGGTGTGGTGTGGTGAGGTTGTGGTGTGGTGAGGTTGTGTGGTGTGGTGAGGTTGTGGTGTGGTGTGGTGTGGTGAGGTGAGGTTGTGGTGAGGTTGTGGTGAGGTTGTGGTGTGGTGTGGTGAGGTTGTGGTGTGGTGAGGTTGTGGTGAGGTTGTGGTGTGGTGTGGGGAGGTTGTGGTGTGGTGAGGTGTGGGGAGGTTGTGTGTTACCGCTGAGGGTGAGCCGTCCACGTGGTGAGGTTGTGGTGTGGGGAGGTTGTGGTGTGCTGAGGTTGTGTGTTACCTCTAACGGTGAGGCGGCCGTGCCTCGGCCCGTCCACGGCCACTAGCCGGACCGCCTCGATGTTGTCGTTGTCCACGATCTGCAGCTCCTCCCACGTGATTGGTCGAGACTGGCCCTCCAGCAGGTCCAGACCTGAGGGGGCGGGGCTACGTCAGCGAACCAGAACTAACTAGACCTAACTAATGTTCATATGACTTCACCAGGACTAACCAGACCTAACTAATGGTCAGATGACGTCACCAGGACTAACCAGACTCAACTAATGGTCTGATGACGTCACCAGGACTAGTTAAGTGCGCTCTGAGGGGTGTTGACTGACCCATATTCCAGGAGACTCGCGGAGCGTTGGTCTCGGTGGTCCTGATGGAGATGTGGAGCAGGATGGGGCGGCTGGTTGCGAACGAGAGGTCCATGGCCTGGAACTCCACCTAGAGCAGGGTCCACTCCAAGGTAAGGACCCCGTCAACCACCACTGAGTATCCAAGGTTACTGAAGGATATCATCATCATCATCATCATCCTTTTTCAATCAAAGAGGTGGTACCTGGAGGTTCCGTCGGTGGGTGTGGCCGCCGCTGGGCGGCTGGAAGGCGATGTTCATGTGGTGGAGGTCGTCCCAGCTGAAGGAGCTCACGGCCCGGGTGGGGTCGTCCAGGTGGGCCAGGTAGCCCTGGGCGGGGGCCGCCGTCATGTTGAAGAGCAGGCTGCTCTGGGGGCCATCGGGGTCCGAGGCGTCCAGCGCGGCCGTGGTCAGGGGGGTCAGGATGAACTGGTCCACCTCCAGCAGGAAGGACGCCATGAAGGAGGCCTGGGGGGGCTGGTTCTGCAGCGCACCCTGGACCAGGACCGGGACCCAGACCGCCTCCGCCTGGGCGGCCACAGTACAGACGGTAACTCACCATGAAGAACAGACGGTAACTCACCATGAAGAACAGACGGTAACTCACCATGAAGAACAGACGGTAACTCACCATGAAGAACAGATGGTAACTCACCATGAAGAACAGATGGTAACTCACCATGAAGAACCGACCGGGGTGTGTGTGGTGTTACCGGGGTGTGTGTTATGTTACCGGGGTGTGTGTGGTGTTACCGGGGTGTGTGTTATGTTACCGGGGTGTGTGTGGTGTTACCGGGGTGTGTGTTATGTTACCGGGGTGTGTGTTGTGTTACCGGGGTGTGTGTGGTGTTACCGGGGTGTGTGTGGTGTTACCGGGGTGTGTGTTATGTTACCGGGGTGTGTGTGGTGTTACCGGGGTGTGTGTTATGTTACCGGGGTGTGTGTGGTGTTACCGGGGTGTGTGTGGTGTTACCGGGGTGTGTGTTATGTTACCGGGGTGTGTGTTATGTTACCGGGGTGTGTGTTATGTTACCGGGGTGTGTGTGGTGTTACCGGGGTGTGTGTGGTGTTACCGGGGTGTGTGTTATGTTACCGGGGTGTGTTACCTCCATCAGGGTCCTGGAGGCGTGGTCCCGGAGCTCCACCCTCAGGGGGATGTAGTCGATCTGGGGGGAGGGGGGGCGGAGGTGCTGGTACCGGAGCCCCGCCCCCAAGAACTCCAGGCAGCCCATCTTCAGGGCCTGGGGCCCCGGGGGGCCGTGGAGGCAGGGCCGGTTCCCCGGGCACTCTGACCCCTCCCGGCCCTGGGGTCCTGTGGGGTCAGGGGGTCAGGGGTCAAGGGGGTCAGGGGGTCAGTTACCAGGGTCAGCATCACAGTCATAAGACCATTATCAATATACTACTGGTATGAACTGTATGTATAGGAGGAGGATATAGTACTTATTAGAACTATATGATATAGGAGGAGGTTATCGTACTGATTATAACTATATGATATAGGAGGATATAGTACTTATTATAACTTTGTGATATAGGAGGAGGTTATCGTATAACTAACTAACTATATGATATAGGAGAACATTGGTCACCCTTCTCCTGCCAGGACTCCTCCCCCTTCCAGGACTCCTCCCCCAGGATCAGCCGGCCAGCGGACGGCAGCTCGCTCTGTGATGTCATCAGGCGCACTGAGCAGGCCACACCCTCGGGGGGGGTGATGGACAGGACGGAGCTGTTGATTGGCTCGGACCGTCCATAGAACCCCAGGACCACCAGGGGGGCGGAGCCTAGCTGGACCAGACTGGACCCCCCCTCCAGGACCCTGACGGTCAGGACCAGGGTCTGCAAAACCGTGGAGGAGGACGAGAACCTGCAGAGAACCTCACTCAGTCACCACTCACTCATTCACCATGAGTAATACTGCTGGTATCATAACCTCACTCAGTCACCACTCACTCATTCACCACGAGTAATACTGCTGGTATCATAACCTCACTAGAACCTCACTCATTCACCATGAGTCATACTGCTGGTATCATAACCTCACTCATTCACCACTCACTCATTCACCATGAGTCATACTGCTGGTATCATAACCTCACTCATTCACCACTCACTCATTCACCATGAGTAATACTGCTGGTATCATAACCTCACTAGAACCTCACTCATTCACCACTCATGTGTGTGTGTGTGTGTGTGTGTGTGTGTGTGTGTGTGTGTCTCACCTGTAGACCCTGAGCTTCACAGAGTCCCGGTCCAGTAGAGGACTCCCATTGTGGACGTACTTCACCTCCTCCTCCTGGAAGATGCAATCAAACACCTGCAAAACCAGACCAGACCAGATCAGACCGGACCAGATCAGACCGGACCAGACCAGACCAGACCAGATCAGATCGGACCAGACCAGACCAGACCAGACTAGATCAGACCGGCTCAGACCAGACTGATTCAGAGCCAATCACAGCTGCACAGACAGAGTTTATTAGAATCCGATCAGACACAAATTTATTACAAAGTAGGTTTTCTCATACAAGGAATTAGTTTTGCTCTCTGAGGTGCAAGATAATAAATATGAACCACGCCCCTTCAGACACCGGATAACAGGGGCGTGGTCTCTACCTGTGATACCTGTCCAGGTGTGTTAAGGGGCGTGGTCTCTTCCTGTGATACCTGTCCAGGTGTGTTAAGGGGCGTGGTCTCTTCCTGTGATACCTGTCCATGTGTGTTAAGGGGCGTGGTCTCTTCCTGTGATACCTGTCCAGGTGTGTGAAGGGGCGTGGTCTCTACCTGTGATACCTGTCCAGGTGTGTTAAGGGGTGTGGTTTCTACCTGTGATACCTATCAAGGTGTGTGAAGGGGTGTGGTCTCTACCTGTGATACCTGTCCAGGTGTGTGAAGGGGCGTGGTTTCTACCTGTGATACCTGTCCAGGTGTGTGAAGGGGCGTGGTCTCTACCTGTGGAGAGAGTCTTCCAACTCTCTGTGTTATCGGTTCGTTTGTCACCACCTCCAACTTGCAGTCCTCTGCCTCCTCCACCCTGATGTTGAGGGCTGAGGGGGAGAGGAAGGCCCAGCGCCCCCTCACCACGTCCAGGACGCCCCCGGACCCCCGGGCGTGGTCCCAGGCCACCAGCAGCAGCACCCAGGAGAACAGCAGCCCGCCCATCATCCCAGCACTGCAGCGGGGAGGAGTGGTACGACCACAGCGTTGTGCGGTAGATCAGGGTGAGTTAGGAGGGACTGAAGAATGTGCTTCTACTGTCGGTTCTCACTAACCGTTCCAAATGGTTAGTTAGAACTTTAGTGTGTGTGTGTGTGTGTGTCCTCATGTGCGTGCATGTGTTTGAGTGGAGGAGGGGTGTGTGTGATCAAAGAGAGAGAGACCAGTAGAGCCAGTGTGTGACCTCTGGGTCGGGGGTCAATAAACCGCCCCACCGGCTCCGGGGCCCTACAGACGTCAGAGGGGGGGGCACCAGGCGGCCCTACAGACCTCAGAGGGGGTCAGCAGCATATTCTCTGCCCCCCCCCCCCCCCCCCAGAGGAGGAAGACCCCTGAGACCCCCGGTGATGAGGGACCTCCAGCACAGACACCTTCTCCTGAGGGTTCAGATGTTTAGATGGTTGCCATGGAGTCCTCTGGAGAACCTGGAGAACCTGGAGGTTCTACTGCTGCCCAACACGCTACAGTCTACAGCAGCCCGCCGCAGAGGGCTAGCAGCTAACAGCTGTTCAACAGCTCAGAGGTAGCAGCACACCAGAGGAAGCCGCTAGCTCAACATGCTACAACGCTTAGCTAGCACCGATGCTAGCTAGTATAACACACAATAGCCTCACTGTTAGCCCGCACAGCTAGCCTCTCAGGCCTGTGTGTGTGTGTGTGTGTGTGTGTGTGTGTGTGTGTGTGTGTGTGTGTACGTGCGTGCGTGCGTGCGTGTGATCCTACCTGATATAGATGTCCTTCTCGTTGTGTCTTTACCATCTGAGCAAACTCAAAAGAATTACACAAACACTGTCTCACCAACACACACACTGTCTCACCGACACACACACTGTCTCACCAACACACACACTGTCTCACCAACACACACATTGTCTCACCAACACACACACTGTCTCACACAAACCACACACTCCTTAACACTCAAAGTCTACACAAAGTAAAACTTCCTCAGCCTCTCACCTAACAGAGAGAGAGACACAGAGAGACAGAGAGACAGAGAGAGAGAGAGAGAGAGAGAGAGGGGGGGGGGGGGGTCCGGTTGGGGGCTAGATTGCGAAAACAGCTTTTCCTCCAAAGACAGGAAATATCTTTGGAGGTCCCCCTCACTGCACACACACACACACACACTCACACATTCACACATGCACACACACACACACACACACACACACACACACACACAGTCAAACACACACACACACACACACACACACACACACACACACACACTCCCATGACCCTGTGAGGTTCAGACAGCCTCACTTAATCAGGACACAAATTACTTTAACGAGATCAATATTATGGTGTGTTGTGTTGTGGTGCTATTATGGTCTGTTGTGTTGTGGTGATATTATAGTCTGCTAGGGTAGTATTATGGTCTGTTGTGGTGATCTTATGCTATGTTGTGGTAGTATTATGCTATGTTGTGGTAGTATTATGGTCTGTTGTGGTGATATTATGGTATTCTGTGGTGATATTATGGTCTGTTGTGTTGAGGTGATATTGTGGTATGTTGTGGTGATATTATGGTCTGTTGTAGTGATCTTATGGTATGTTGTGGTAGTATTATGGTCTGTTGTGGTGATCTTATGGTCTTGGGGGAGGAGGTACAGGAAAAGGCTGATCCTCAGATTATGTAAATTAGGTGTGTTTATTTAAATTAGGCATGTTTATGCAAATGAGGTGTGTTTGAAGCAGAATGAGGTGGACTGGTCCGGTTCCTTCAACCGTGAAAAGGCCAAGAACCCCTGGAAGATACGATTCTACCGCTAAGTAGCGCTATCGCTAACCAGCGCTATCTGCCTCAAATAGAGCTGCTCCTCCTCCCCCCTCACTCCTCCTCTTCCCTCCTTCTCCCCTCCATAGACCTCCTTCTCCCCTTCTCTCCTCCTCCCTATAGACCTCCTCCTCCACCTCCTCCCAATAGACCTCCTCCTCCTCCCTATAGACCTTCTCCTCCACCACCCTATAGACCTCCTCCACCCAATAGACCTCCTCCTCCACCACCCTATAGACCTCCTCCTCCCTATAGACCTCCTCCTCCACCACCCAATAGACCTCCTCCTCCTCCCTATAGACCTCCTCCCTATAGACCTCCTCCTCCCTATAGACCTCCTCCACCCTATAGACCTCCTCATCCTCCCTATAGACCTCCTCCTCCACCTCCACCACCCTATAGACCTCCTCATCCTCCCTAAAGACCTCCTCCTCCACCACCCTATAGACCTTAGGTTAAAGGGTTAAAGAACGGGTTAAGAACGGGTTAAAGAGCCGTTCTCCGTGATGAACAGATAAGTCCGCATCATGAACTAAGTGTGTGTGTTTCCACGCGTGAACTTCAGCGCGTCCTCTCATCAGTGAGCCCAGAGAGTGACAGCTGGTGAGCAGCGTTCTCCCGGTCAGGTCACGTTAGAGTGACGTCCGCTTCACCACGGACCCTCTGAAGGCTTGTGACAAGACCCGTGTCTCCGCGGGTCCCGGGGGTCCAGGCCGCTGCGTGGGCCGCCGCGGCGTGCGGACAGGGCGGACCTCCGCGGGCTACTGCCAGGGCTAGGCTAAGCTAGCGTGCGGGGCTCAGTGAAGCAGCAGCGCTAGCGGTAGCTTCGAATTAGCAGACGAGTGTGGAGGGGAGTTGGCGCGGATCCGAGTTCCTGGGTCCTAGCTCCTGGTCGGTAACTTCTGGGTCCTCATGTCCTTATATAAACGTATTTTGCTCTAGATTAGATTATAATTATTCGATTCTATATTCAGAATATACATTCTATATTTCATTCTGTTAGAAAATAAATATTATATTCAATAGACTAATATATATTCTACATTATTCTATATCTACTATTATATTCTATATTCTTAATATTCTTATTTTATTATGTTATTAATATTATTATTAATTCTATTCTAGAGTTGAAAGTATAATATTATATTCTTGTCTAATATAGAGGATATTCTATCATCTGTATTCTAAAGTCTAATATATATGATATAATATATTTGATATTAGAATCTATATTATATACAATTAAACAATATATTATATTCTATAGTCTTATATATTTATTCTATTATATATGAGAGAGATGTCCACTGGAGTGAGAGAGTGAGAGATCTATCGATCTCCCCCATCATGCAGGTGTGTAATCTGTGGCCAGTAGGGGGGGGGGGGGGGGGGGGGGCAGCTGGTCCTGCCAAGGCTCTGAGTACACACACACACACACACACACACACACACACACACACACACACACACACACAGAGCACATTGGCACATGCTCCGTGTTTTGGGGGTGGGGGGGTGGGGGGGGGGGTCAGCCAGGTCTTGGCAGACCGGTCCTGGTGTTGGCTCTCCCACGGTGTGTGTGTGTGTGTGTGTGTGTGTGTGTGTGTGTGTGTGTGTGTGTGTGTGTGGTGATTATAAGGAGGTGTTAGAACACGTCCACAGACAGAGTCTCTGGGTGTGAGAATCTACGCTATGCTACACTGCACTAAATATGGGATGTGAGTTTCAGATGCTACGCTACACTACGACACAGAGGCAAGCCGGAACGTGGCCCTGTGTCCACCTCTGGAACTTCCTTTAGGTTTCTTTCTCAGATTTATGTCAAGGATTCACCGAAAACAAAATCGAAATTACATCGGCTGTTACCTACAGTGTAACCACGGCGATGTCCTCTATAGTGTAACCACGGCGATGACCTCTACAGTGTAACCACAGCGATATCCTCTGCAGTGTAACCACGGAGATGTCCTCTGCAGTGTAACCACGGTGATGTGTCATTGTCCTCTACAGTGTAACCACAGCGATGTCCTCCTCTATGTTATAAACTTAAACTCTCTAAACTTCAGTTTCAGCCATTCACTCATGCAGAGTGTGTGTGTTTGTGTGTGTGTTTGTGTGTGTGTGTGTGTGTGTGTGTGTGTGTGTGTGTGTGTGTGTTTACGTGTGTTTGTGTTTGTGTGTGTGTGTGTTTGAGTTTGTGTGTGTGATGCAGGGTGTGTGTTACGGCTAATGACTTGGGTCATAACAGTGTGTGTGTTTGATGCAGAGTGTGTGTGTGTGTGTGTGTATGTATGATGCAGTGTGTGTGTGTGTGTGTGTGTCTGTGATGCAGTGTGTGTGTGTGTGATTAGCGTGTCACTATGTAAATGAGCTGGTAAATGTCAGATTAACATAGAGGCTAGCTGACCCCCCACCCCCGCAGCTCTGACACCCTGCTTTACATATTAAAATGGCCGTCGTAACCGCGGGTGACGCTGCCTGCGCATCACCGCCCGTCGTCACGGCAACTCAGCCTGATGCGGACTGACAGGCTGACAAATAGACTGACTGACTGACAGGCTGCTGGGCGAGCGAGCGAGAGAGAGAGAGAGAGCGGGCGAGCGACGCTCTGGGCCTGGCTAGACTTTAGAGGAGTTATGTTAATGTGTTTGTTAATTTAACTCGTTACTGGTTTAATTATCAGGACCTCCTCTGGCCGTCGAGGTCCTTCAGTTCAGGCTCTGCTTCTGTAGCGGTCTGACCTCCTACGTCCTACCGACCGACCTAACCTCCTGCCCTCCTATCCTACCCCTCCTAACCTCCTACCCTCCTACCTAATATCCTACCTTCCAGCCTACATATCTACCTACTAAACATCTTGTTCTATGGGCGGCATGTGGCTCAGGAGGTAGAGCGGGTCGGCTGGTAACCTGAAGTTGCTAGTTCGATCCCAGCTCCACCTAGCTGAGTGTCCCTGAGCGAGACGCCTCACCCTGACTGCTCCTGACCAGCTGGCTGTCGCCTTGAGGGGCTGACACTGCTGTCTGTGTGTGAATGTGTGCATGTGTGAATGAATGGGTGAATGTTGGGCAGTATTGTAAAGCGCTTTGAGTGGCCACTGGTTAGAAAAGAGCTATAAATGCAGTCCATTTAACATCCTCCCAGACCTCCTGAGAGCCACAGTGCCCCCACCCCCCACCCCCCCATAGGGTCTCAGATGGTATCACCCGGGACCCTCCCGGCGTGCGGGTCCCAGTGTGATCCGGGTCAGAGACCAGCCCCCAGCGGTGACTTTAAGAAGCTGTTATGGAAATCGTGCTGAAGATGAGAGTCATAATTGTAATGTAAGATAATCCTCCTCCTGATGTGAATCTGCTGTCTGCCACGACCACAGCGGGATCCAGCTGGATCATGAATTATGAATTCCCTTCACATTGTGTTACTTACATTATACTAAGTTATGTTGCATTATAATAAGTTATTATGTACAGCACAGCCTTCAGTTGTCCTGTTACAAACTGCTCTATGATAATATTAATAATCCCCCTCCTCCTCTTTCTCCTCCTCCTTTTCGCCTTCCTCCTCCTCCTCTTCCTCCTCCACCTCCTCCTCCTCCCCCTCTTCCTCCTTCTCCTCCTTCTAATGTTGTTCATTAAAGCCGTAGTGAAGTAATAATGGTCCGCCAACAGTAGCGGCTAACAGGAGGAGCTAACGGGAGGTGCTAACAGTAGAGGCTAACGGGAGGTGCTCAGTGCTCAGAGGGAACAAAGCGCAGCTAAGGCTGATTAAAGCTGTTATTAACGAGGGCAGTGTTGAGGTGAGCCACAGAGATCCCTGCAGTGTTCCGCTCCGTTAACCACCCTGATGTCCCCGCGCCGCTGCTAGCTACATGCTAACCACCCTGATGTCCCCGCACCACCGCCGCCGCTAGCTACATGCTAACCTCCCAGATGTCCCCGCGCCGCCGCCGCTAGCTACATGCTAAACACCCTGATGTCCACGCGCCGCTGCCGCTAGCTACATGCTAACCAGGGGCGGCCAGACTGCAATGCCGCCAAACAGGTGGTGGCGGTCACCTGGTGACGGAGGAGGCTCTGAGGCCCTGGGCCGACGAAGGCTGCTGCCAGGGCCTCTCCCCCTATTCCTCCCCCTCTCCCAGCCTCTCCCTCTCTCCCTCTCTCCCTCCAAACTTCGTGTTAGTGTTTGTCCAGAAGCTACGACTGTACTCCAATGTGATGTTTTACAATGCGCATCCTGTGCTAACGCTATGCTAGCACCAAGCTACTGCTGTTTATGTGTATATGTTAAATGTGAAGGCTAATTAGTCTAGTAATTAGTCTAGTAATTATTCTAGTTATTAGTTTAGTTATTAGTCTAGTAATTAGTCTAGTAATTAGTCTAAAGCCCAAAGCCTGAGGCAGGCAAGGTGGACTTCTTATTGCAACACGTCGTAGAACACACAGTAGGCTGTCCACGTTGGAGCTGCAAGTCGGGTCTCTCATCTGGTCTCTCTTCTGGTCTCTCTTTGGTCTCTCTTCGGTCTATCTTCTGGTCTCTCTCTTCTTGTATCTCTTCTTGTCTCTCTTCTGGTCTCTATTCTGGTATCTCTTCTGGTCTCTCTTCTGGTCTGTCTTTGGTCTCTCGTGGTCTCTATTCTGGTCTCTCTTCTGGTCTCTCTTTGGTCTCTCTTTGGTCTCTCTTCTGGTCTCTCTTCTGGCCTCTCATCTGGCTAAAGACTTGGTGGTCTTTCTTCCTCCCACCTTGGACATGGAGGGGTTAAAGAGGGTGGGATTAGGGAGGGGTTAGGGAGGGTGGGATTAGGGAGGGGTTAGGGAGGGTGGGATTAGGGAGGGGTTAGGGAGGGTGAGGTTAGGGAGGGTGGGATTAGGGTTGGTTTAGGGAGGGTGGGGTTAGGGAGGGTAGGGTAAGGGAGGGTTGGTTTAGAGATGGGTTAGGGTGGGGTTAGGGAGGCATTAGGGTGGGGTTAGAGAGGGTGGGCTTAGGGTGGGTTGGTTGAGGGAGGGGTTCGAGAGGGTGAGGTTAGAGAGGGTGAGGTTAGAGAGGGTGGGGTTAGGGAGTGTGGAGTTAGGATGGGTTGGTTTAGGGAGGGTGGAGTTAGGGAAGGCGGGGTTAGGGAGGGTGGGGTTAGGGAAGGGATCTACCTCCACAACAAAGACGTCTTTATAGCTGCCAGGAAACCGAAGACGGCCTTGTATTATGGTCTGTCCTGGTTGCCACGGCGCCCGGAGGCAGGTGCTGGCCTGGGGTCTCCGGCCGGGCAGGATTCAAACCCTGCCTGCTGATTGGCTAAAATACTTCAGTGAAAAAGTTAACTGGATTGTTTGAAGGCAGAACAGGAGATGAGACTCTGTTATATGACCCAGAGGACTCTTTCTCTCTCTTTCTCTCTCTCTCCCAACCTCACTCTGTCTCTCTCTCTCTCTCTCTCTCTCTCACTCTCTCTCTCTCTCTCTCTCTCTCTCTCTCTCTCTCTCTCTCTCTCGCTCTCTTTCTGTCTCTCCAGGTAAATCCATGGGTCACATGACATCTGTTGCTCAACATGGCCACCCTGCGGGGGGGGGGGGGGTCTCTGGCCGACGCCCATCTCTTCTCTCTTTGATTGGCAGTTAGGTGCCAGCTTGAGGGGGTTAAGAAGTTGTTGCCAGGGTGACCGGCGGCCATGATGTTTCTGATCATCCATCAAAACACGGTCAAAGGTCACCTCAAGGACACGCACAATGTGTGTGTGTGTGTGTGTGTGTGTGTGTGTGTGTGTGTGTGTGTGTGTGTGTGAGTGTGTATGGGGGGGGGGGGGGGTGTTTGCTTCCTGTTTCCAGAGAGGTTCTCATTGGTTCACCTGGAGGCCATTACAGATGGAAGCTCACTCCCATTGGTCCAGAGCTCCTGACTGCTCCCGGACAAAACACACAAAACACGACAAACAGTAGTATACAACAACACGATGAACACGTTACGACAACCACTAGTTTACAAAAACACACTAAACACGTTACGACAAACATTAGTTTACAAAAACACACTAAACACGTTACGACAAACACTAGTTTACAAAAACACACTAAACACGTTACGACAAACACTAGTTTACAAAAACACACTAAACACGTTACGACAAACACTAGTTTACAAAAACACACTAAACCTCTGGAGAGGCTGGGCCCTCGTAAGAGGCTGGGCCCAGGGGGGCGGGGTCTGGAGAGGAAAAGCCGACCAGATGTTGACAGATGTTTCAGTGTTTTGAATCAGGGGAGGAGATTAGCTTCACTTACGGGATTTAGGCTACAAACTTCTCACTGATCAACATCCTCTCCCAAAATGAATATAAATAATATCACAGGTCCTCTATAGGTAAGAATTAAATCAGCCTCAAAGAGAGTATATATATATATATATATATATATATATATATATATATATATATATATATATATATATATATATATAACTATATATAACTACATATATATATATATATATATCTACCTAACTATCTTTAGGTAACTATGAGCGGGTCAGCAGGTGACTCTGACCCGGGCCGGCAGCGCCCCCTGCTGGCCGACAGAGAGGAGGAGACGCTCAGAGGAACGCGTTGTCGCGTTGTTTCTTTCAAAGGTTTCCCAGATTAAATTGTGGACTACAGTTCAATCATTAAAACGGTCATGTATTAATATTCATGTTTCAGTTTATTTATGGCAACGGATCAAGCCTACGAATCATCATTCACACCGGGAGGTGAGAGGAGATAACATCCAAACTCTACTCCAAAATGTTTATACCATGAGCTGTAGTTCATATTTTATAATATTCAGACGTCAGACCGCCGGGGTCTGAGGCTGTCGGTCGTTCGAGTGTTAATAAAGTTGTAAAGTAAAGTCCCTGCCCCCCCTCCCACCTCCTCACTCCTATCGGGGAATCACATTCCTGGACTGGGACCACAAAGAGAGGTCTGTTAGGACCCGGTCTCCCGGAGTCTGGACCCGGACTCTGGATCAGGACCCAGTCTCTGGATCAGGACCCGGACTTTGAGTCTGGATCTGGTGTGACCGGAGGAACCGGTTCAGACCGAGAGCAAAACCGGATCAGCACCGTATCAGAACCGGATCAGATCCCGACGGGTCTAAATCAAAAAAGTGATTTGAATTAACCGTTTTTAAAAACATATTGTTTAACTTATTAATCAGATCCCAGTCTGTTAAACATACAGGGCTTTAAACGTTATTAAAATGTATTATTATTATTTTTTTAATAATATATAATAATTATAAAATTGTTTAAATAGGCTGACTGTATTTAAGTACATCTTTAATCTTTTTAAGAAAATCTAAATAAACAACGCCTCAGTCGTTTTAAAATACATTTCAATTATAAGGTACTTAAATTCATATGTTTGAAAAAAATATTTTATTTATTATTTACGTATATATATACATTTATATAGATACATAAATATATATAGATACATATACAGTATATATAGATGCATCCATGTATATATAGATACATACAGTATATATATGTATATATATATATATATATATATATCCTATAGATGCATACATATATACATTTTTTAGAGAGAGAGAAAAATATCCACACACCAATTCAATTCAACTTCAAATGTAATAT